>NC_034603.1:78730565-78739394 GCF_900095145.1 Mus pahari
AGACTACCAGCCCAGAGATGGCACCACCCACAAGGGAACCTCCCCCCTTGATCACTAATTGAGAAAATGCCTTACAGCTGGATCTCATGGAGGCATTTTCCCAACTGAAGCTCCTTTCTCTGTGATAACTCCAGCTGTGTCAAGTTGACACAAAGCTATCCAGTACACCTAGTATGTTGCATTTATAAAAATATACACAGGCAAATGCACAACTATGACATATTCAAATTAGTGTTTAGTTATACCAGTCACATTGGAAAAAAGTCATATTTTCCAATAAGTAGAACTGACCACTGATTATCGATAAACCCAAAGCCAACTGTCTTCTGACCTGCTTTGAAGTGGTATTGTCTACTCATGAAAGCTGCCAATTGCAATGGCCACAACCTTTGGATGCAAGCCATGAGAAGTGGCCTAAAAAATATCTGATAGTGAAGAAAGATCTGGAAGGCTCTGTTGGGTAAGTCATGGCAACTGTACAGAGTCGTTCGATGACAGATAAATTACGTATGAGGGACAGACAATACCTAAAGGATAATTGTGTATTTTGAAACAGGAAGAGGAAAATATAGAGGAAGAAAGAAAATGGGTCCCATTAATTCTTAGAAACAATCGACGAGATATGGCTCCACTACATCAGGTATAACAGATTTAGATAATTCTGAAATCTTCTTTTGCTTTTTGACAAACAAATCCATGTTAGTGTTAGACTAAAATCAACATTTGCTCAATTCATCAATAAAGTCTACCAAATCCAAAGTCAATTCAAAAGGGCCAGTTCTTTGTTTTTCTACTTGTTGTTGAGAAATAACACAGTTGCCCCTGTACTTATTTTAGACAGGAAGAATTCTGTATCAAAAATGTTGAATCTGGGTTGGTGACTCCATCTTTCCTCTGAGGCCCCCTATCTATCTCCTGGAGGTGGTCTCTTCAGGTTCCATCTCCCAACTGTTGGCCATTTCAGCTAAAGTCATCTCCACTGAGTCCTGGCAACTTCTCACATTGCAGGTCTCTGGAACTTTCTAGAGGTTGCCCCTATGCCTCACCCCCAGAAGCTGCATATTTCCATTCATTCTCCTGGCCCTCTGGGCTTCTCTCTTGTTGTCCCCTTATTCCTGATCCTGTCCTCCTTCCCCTCCCCATCCCCTCTCCCACCCAGTTCCCTCCATTCTTCTGCCTTCTGTGATTATTTTGTTCCCCCTTCTAAATGGGATTAAAGCATTATTACTTGGGCCTTCCTTCTTGTTTAATTTCTTACAGTCTACTGATTTTATCATGGGTATTCTGAACTTGTTGGCTAATATCCACTCATCAATGAGGACATATCATGCATGTCCTTTTGGGTCTGGCTTACCTCACTCAGGATATTTTCTAGTTCCATCCATTTGCCTGCAAACTCCATGATGTCCTCATTTTTAATAGCTGAATTGTAACCCACCACGTAAATGAACCACATATTTTGTATTTATTCTTCAGTTGATGGACATCTGTGGCATTTCCAGTTTCTGGCTATCACAGATAAGGCTGCTATGAACATAGTGGTGCATGTGCCCTTATTGTACAGTGGAGCATCTTTTAGGTGTATGCCCTGGAGCAGTATATCTGGGTCTTTGAGTAGAACTGTTTCCAATTTTCGGAGGAACTGCCAGACTGATTTCCAGGGTGGTTTTACCACCTTGCAATCCCACCAGCAATGGAGGAGTGTTCCTTTCTCCACATCCTTGCCAGCATGTGCAGCTACTTGAGTTTTTGATCTTAGCTATTCTGATTGATGTGAAGTGGAATTACAGGGAACAAAAATGGAGCAGAGACTGAAGTCAAGGCCATTCATTGACTGGCCAAACATGGAATATATTCCATGGATGGGTACCAAACCCTGACTTTGGAACCTAGCAAGGCTGGGTTGTCCTCTAAGAGTCTTGAACAGCAGCTGGCTAAGACAGATGCAGACACTTAGAGCCAACCATTGGACTGAGGTCGGGGACCCCTACGAAAGTGTTAGGGGAAGGATTGAAGGAGCTATAGGATATAGCAGTCCCATAGGAAGACCAACAGTCTCAACTAATCTGGACCCCCTAGGAGCTCCCAGAGACTAAGATACCAACCAACGAGCACACAAGGACTGTTCCAAGACCCTGATGTATATGTAGCAGGGGACTGCCTTGTCTGGCCTCAGTGGGAGAGGTTGTGCCTAATCCTGTAGAGACTTTATACCCCAGGGAAAGGGGATGCCCGGGGAGGGGGAGCACCCTTTCAGAGACAAATGGGAGGGGGAATGGGGTGAAGAACTCTGGGAGGGGGGACTGGGGCAGAGGGTAACATTTTGAATATAAATAATTTAAATGAAATAATCAATTAAAAAAGAGAAAGAACACAGTTGCCTGAAAGAGAATATAAAGACCCTCTTTTCAATGTCTATAATATTTATGTGGGGTACCTGGGTTATTTATTAAAGCAATAGTCAGTCCCTAGAAGAAAACATAAATAAATTCTCATTTCTGAAATACAACTTCTATGAAAGGTGTAATAATGACAATAGATAACTAATTTGTAATATTGGTGAATTTCTGCAATAGATTGACCTCCCTTTCTTTATTACCAGTCTGTCTACTTCTTTATAACTGAAGGTTTTTCAAGTTGGACTGATGTCTTAACTAATTGCATTTTGGACCATGAGTTATTGGGCAAAATATAGCATTCCAACCAACCATTCAGATGTTTCTGTTTGTATCAACTAGACAGGCATTTTTAAAACTGAGACTCCAAGTGACTTTTCTCCAGCGTTTAGCAATTGTTATACTAGAGTAGGCATTCTAGAATTTTACACAGAGGGTGCTAATTAAAAGAAGAGTCCCCCAGGGGCCTTCAGACATCCAAGGATGGATCATCAGGCCACACCGGGCTTTCAGTGTCTCGCGATTCTTTTCCTAACCTATGGGGCTTCCATGGAACATACTGCATGGTTTTCCTGTTTCCTCAAAATCTGACGCAGAACCAAGTGTAACTTTACTCGATACTCCAGCAAAATGCAATGAGCGAATTACGAGATGAACTTTGACCTTGCCTAGCTTAGTGTTTTCCGTGTTGAAATCATCAAACAACTGCAGCTTCTACTCGGTTTTGCTTTTCGTGGATTTAGCTTGCGGAGTCGCCTCCGACCCGCACAGGACTGACCACTCGCAGTTCGTTTGTCCAAAGTTAAACTTAATCTTCTCGTTTTCTGTGTTCAATCTGACTGGACCAGTATCCCTTGTTTCCCAGGAAACCTTGAAAGTCAATCTTTACATAACTGCCTGTGCCCACTGTTGGAATCCAGCCACTGCTGGGGACAGGCACAGCAGCTGCTCCTCTGCCTCATAGCAACACTTCACAACAGCGTGGGAGGAATACAAAGAAGAGCAATATCCCTAAATTAAACTGCCCTGGGGAGGGTGAGGGACGGGGCAGAAGACAACAGTCAACAGACTTGCTCTGAAGGAAAAAAAACGGTGAATTTTTAATGAACAGAGAGAAGCAGTCTTTGGTTTCATCGTCTGCTACAAAAGCTAGGATGCATATTTAAATACCATCCTGTCAGATCTTTCGTTTTAAACACACTACCAGAGAAGTAATTATACTTTTAATTTGACGTCTTTTATTTCGGAACAAAGTAATAAAATAGACCACTAACCGCAAAGAATAAAAGTGTTATGCTTTTGCATAATTTCTATTTCTCCCCAAAGTCTATGATATTTCAGTCAACCACCACTTGTCTAGCATTGCCAGAACAGAAATGATGATAAAGACGCTCTGGTCTCCCTTTAACACAGAAAGAAGAAATGCATTATATTAGTAGCAACTGTTCTTTGAACCACGATTCACAAAACATGGGTTAGCAATAAGAACAGTAAAGTCAAACTTTCATGTAAAAGGGAAACAGAATAAACAGAATTGAGAGCTGTGCAAGGAAGGTGCTGTCGTTTGTTTTGCATAAATGCTCCTACATAAGTGGACAAAAGGGAGATTGATCTTCAATTGAGCCCTGAGATCTCCACACCCAAGATATTGGCTACAACTTCCCTTAAGGGAGGGTCCGCTTTTTCCCCAGCACAATGGCGCCCCCTGTTGGCCAAACCAATTAGAAGTGCTTGCATTTGTTTTGGGTGTTCTGGTCCACCTGAAATAAGCCACTGCTGTCCTACCGGAACTCCTTTATGGGATGTGGATTCGAAGAGAATCTCATCTCATGTACAAATAGTAAATTTTATTAAACAAATACTGGGGCAGGCGCCATGATTTGTGGGGACCCAACAAAAGTTGAAAATTGAAACCTAGACTTCTGAGAGCCAAAAGTGATATTCAGGTACTTGCGTACAAAACATTTCCTTTCTTTTGCTCATAACATGTCTTTTGTTTGCTTGATGCCATTTATTTGCTATAATTCTAGTTTTCATAATTATCATGTATAATTATCATGAATTCTCTGATCTACTGTGTTTTGCAATGACAATTTACAAAGTAAGAGACCGCTTCACTTGTGATTCTAAATCCCTGGAGTTCCTCCTTTAATTGATTATTTAGAAGTAAAACAAAAAAGTAAAAGAGTTTTCATTTTGTTAAAAGGGTTGTTTTTTTTTAAGTAAAAGAAAGAATGAAAAGAATCTGAAGTGTGAATAGTGTTCCATCTCTGTGGTGGAATTCAGAATTTCTGGTTATCTGATATATGGAAGAAAGCAATGCCCAAGGAAATCTGGGATATGGATGTTTGTCCTTCGTGTTTTCTAGAATGCCATAATTTTTTTCCTGTATTAGTCAACAACTTCTGGCTTTAATGGAAACTTGGACTTTAAGAATGAAGGAATATCCACCCGATCCTCTACTTCTTGCACATTCCTGACGCCTTCCCAACCTCAGAGACCTAGCTGGGTGCTAAATCCAGTGATCCCCACCCCTATAGTCTGAATAGCACTACTTGCACTTCCCACAACCTAAATTATTGTCTATGTTGCATCCTAGCAATGCAAGGTAACTCCCTATGACCAAAGTACTTCATACACAGGACCCAGAGGACCTGAACTGGATCTGACTTTTAAGTCTCTTTCCCAGTACCAGTCTCCATGCTACTAGAAGGTTCCATTCAAGCTGTCAAGGGAGTAAAACAACCAACTTGCCTATCCAGATATCACACCTATAAACTACAATGACCCATAATGCACTATAACCCCAAGGGTGCAATAGCAGCATGTATTTCTTGAGGGTAACCAACAGCTTCCTAAAGGGACTTAAAGCCTTCTCAACAAGAAAGAAATTGTGCCTGGTACTGGAAACCTAACTATTCATGGCCAGTGAGGTCATTGGTCTCAGAGAAGAAACTACAGCTCTCACTTTACTAAATGAGGGTAATTCCTAACTGCATTCTCAGTACTTATCTGTGTGACCGCAGGTAAGTGTAGGTCTCACCTCTTATCGAAGAAACCTCGCGCTACAAAAGAAAGAGATCATTACAGAAAATCACAAGTGTTTAAAATGCAGAGAGTGAGGATCCATCTAAAATGCACCTCCGGTACTGAGGACCTAGGGAATTGAAGCAGAAGATGGGGCAGATTGTAAGAGTAAAGAGACCAAGAAGTTTGCTGTGAGATTTCATGTCCTAAAAGTGACAGAGAAGCTACAGCCATGGATATGGCTGCCTAAACAGGACCTGTTCAAGGACACCAGCAATACATATGCTAACATAGGAAGGGTGAATCTCAATTTTTTTTGATACACACACACACACACACACACACACACATATATATTTGAAAGAGAGCAAGGGGGTGTACACAGAGGACGGGGAAAGAGAAGTAATTATATTTTAATTTAAAAATCAATAAAATACTTTTAAAAATAATGTTGGAATACCTGATAACTAAGTTGGGAATGCAAAATGATTGCCTGTCCCTAAACTTCCACATGATGTGAATTCCCTGGAACTTTGTGTCATGGGGCACTGCAGGCGTTCCAAGAATAGGAGGAAGAAGCCCTCTCTCACACCATACAAATGATTGCTCACCCCTCCTCAGCTTCCGTGAGTGTTCCATATCTCATCTGTCACTTACGTTATAAAATGTGAGTTAAATGACTGAGTTTTTTAAGTGTTTGCAGACATTTGTATTTGGAATACGTTTAACCTGGATGGATCTCTTGTGATTGGACATTGACCATAAAAAGGCATTTATCTGGTAACCAGATTTCAATGTCTTCTGACCTTAGCTCTAATGTTTTAATTTGATCTGCTCTGCTTTGATTAACAAATAAATGCCCTAATGATTCTTAGTGCCTAACCAATTATTATGTTAATGATTGATAAAAATACAAATCTCTTGAAGAGCATGGATGCTAACAGTAATTAGGTGAACATTGCACCTTGATAATACATAGCTTTATTCACCATGATTCTAATAATGGGATGTAGCTAATGAATTCTTAACCGATGTACAAAACTTTAGAGATAACTGCTGACTCAGCTTTTCCTGCTGCCTATTTGATGAGTAGCCCAGATCAGTGATACACGGGAACCAATGGAGCTATATTTCTGGCAAGAATCTTTAACATAGTCTTTCCATGACTCAGCATAACGTCTTGGCTGGTCCTGTGTTTCTGCCCACTTATAGGTATTGGGCTTCCTCCAAAAACATCTAGATAACCAATCTAGTTTTAATGTTAAAAGTGAGATTCCCAGGCTTGAATAAAATTCACGTATTTAGATGGATTTAATCTTAACTGGTGTCCCCTCCTCCATCTGTGTTGTTTGAATCAACCACAGCATTTCAGGAAGTGGGGTGGACTTTCCATTTCCCGATTTACTCCTTCCTCTGGGTGCTGTCTGAAAGGTAAGTGCCCACTACCTTAGAGGGAACAAGTGGAACACCGCAAGGGCGAATAAATGGGGATGCAGCAGCGGATAATTTTCAAGTGTTCTGTGCTGGTATAGATTCCTCTGTATCTCAAGCAGGATGCATTAGACCTGGGCTCTCAGACAGCAGAAGTTGCATGATGTGCTGAGACCTCGTAACAGGAATGAAGGCCAAGAATAGAGATTTGGAAGGCAAGAGAAATGACCAAAATAAACACCTCCCCTCAAGTTGGTCGATATCAAGATATCTGACTGATGTGACCTCTAGGACCTGCAGAAAAGCCTTATGTCCTGGGCTTTACAATCATAGAGAAAGGAGAACCTGTAATTTCCTGCCACCCCTAGCCTTACAAGGTTCACTTTACAGGGCATTAGCCTTCTTGGGGCTCCTGAATGAGTGTGGGTAAATACCAAGTGTGTTTCTGCTGAAATATTCCAGAAAAGTTCAGGGCGATTAAGAAGCACGTGCCTGCTCTGGAGGTATGTAGCTCCAGTACACACTTGTGGGTAGTCATGTTTGCCCTGACACCTCTCTGAAGCTATGTCTAAATCTGAATGATGAGCCAATTACAGATCTGAGAAGAAACATCAGATGGTGCTCCTATGGGGTTGTCTCTCATTCTCCAGATGAAGGCCAATGTGGGATCTTTAAGCCAAGGTCTGCGTGTGGGATGCTGGCGACTTCTTTTCACTGGGTGCTGCCTCCTTGTTCCTTGTCCTGGTGGGTTTCAGCACCACATGGTACCTTTCACATATGGGAGTACTATTTCTTCCCTCTTCATAGTCTTTAAACCAGGACCTACCTGACTCCAGGCCAACTCTCCCTCCTACCCGACTCCATACCGAGTTCTAGGAGAATACCCACACTTTCCTGGGTCTGCTGTTGGAAGAAAAAAAATGTAGTTAGATCTGAAATAAACAAAACCTTTCAGCTCCCCCAGCTGGAACAGATCCCCGAACGTCCTTTCTTGTCTCCCACTGTTCACTGGGCAGAAGACAGACATTGATCCACCATGCTGCCAGACAAAAGGACAGATTGTTCGCAATGGAACCTCATTTTAAAGACATCGCTCCTCTCAGTGAAAATCACGCTGTTTGTTTGCTGGTTTTATGACCGTAGGCATATCTGAAGGCGTCAGAGGCAAAAAATACTATGTATGACTTTCTCGATGGGTGTAAGTCCTAAGGAAACTGTTTTAAGGGACCATGGAATGCTGGAGGCCCTGGGAGCTACCTCTCCCAGAACGCTGCTGCCACCTCCTGCCTTCTCTGGCTGAAGAATAGTCTCCTCAAACCCATTGGTGATGGCCTGATTCCTTCTGGTTTCATAAAGTCACAGATCCCATGGAAAACGCTCACATATTTTAATTTTCATAAAACAATTAAGAATCACTTGATAGCACTTAATGGGAAGCATGTCCTCGTTAGTTTGTATACATTTGACACAAATAAGATTTATTTTAGGAAGAGGGAACTTTAAATTCAGAAGATCCCATCATCAGATTTGGATGCAGGCAAGCCTGTGGTACATTTTCTCGATTATTGTATGGAAGGGCTCAAATCACTGTGTGTGGTACCAGCCCTGGGAAAGTGGTCCTGGATTGTATTAAAAATAAACGGAACGAGCTATGGGGAGCAAGCCAGTAAGCTGTGGTGCTCCATGACCTTTCCTGCCTCCAGTGTTCAGCCTTCAGTTCCTGCCCTGAGTTCCTCTTGTGGTAGACTGCAAGCTATAAATCGAAATAAACCTTTTCTTCTCCAAGTTGCTTTTGGCCAGTGTACTGGATAGCTTTGTGTCAACTTGACACAGGCTGGAGTTATCACAGAGAAAGGAGCTTCAGTTGGGGAAATGCCTCCACGAGATCCAGCTGTAAGGCATTTTCTCAATTAGTGATCAAGGGGGGAGGTCCCCTTGTGGGTGGTGCCATCTCTGGGCTGGTAGTCTTGGTTCT
>NC_034603.1:78740024-78741102 GCF_900095145.1 Mus pahari
TTGGTAATGTGTAAGAGTTACTCAGGTGGTACTAGTTTTGAAGGCATGAAGGGGTCACAAAGAGCAGCTGAGGCTCGGCACTGTGAGAGGCCATGGAAGGCCATTGGTGAAGGTGCAGCCTCAGTTACAATTGATGGCCCAGGACTGAAGGGGTCATGCAAAGGAGTTGAGGCTTAGCACAGGAAGAGAGCCTATGAGAGGCTAGTGTTGAAGCCAAGTTACAGTGGAAGACAGCAGTGTTTTTGGAGATGCCAGTACCATGAGATGACCACCAAGAACAGCAGCAGCAGTGGAGCCTAGAAGACAAGCCATGTGCTACAAAGGACAGGGCTGGAGAAGTGACCCAAGCCCTTGGAAAAGCCCAGAAGATTGTGAGTTGGATCCCAGACATTGGACAGTTGGAGATTGATTTTTGCTTTTGATTGTGACTGTGCCCTGATGTTTTTCCCTCTTGAAGGGAGTTTTTTAGTGAAACACACAGTTAAGAGACTTTGAATTTTAAAGTATTTTGAATTTTAAAAGATACTGGATATTTTAAAAGGATTGGACTTTTAATATGTAAAGACTGTGGGACTTTTAAAGTTGTTTAGATCTTGGGGATGANTNAGAAACTAAGGGTTGAGGCTTACTAGTGATGTGTTTGTGTGTCAAGTTGACAAGGGGTCAATTGTACTGGCTAGTTTTGTGTAACTTGACACAGGCTGGAGTTATCACAGAAATAAGAGCTTCAGTTGGGGAAATGCCTCCATGAGATCCAGCTCTAAGACATTTTCTCAATTAGTGATCAAGGGGGGAGGTCCTCTTGTGGGTGGTGCCATCTCTGAGATGGTAGTCTTGATTCTATAAGAGAGCAGGCTGAGTAAGCCAGGGGAGGCAAGCCAGTAAAGAACATCTCTCCATGGCCTCTGCATCAGCTCCTGCTTCCTGACCTGCTTGAGTTCCAGTCCTGACATCCTTTGGTGATGAACAGCAATGTGAAAAGTGTAGAGCGGACTGGAGAGGGGACCCGCAGCTGGACCCGATCGTCCTGTGCCTCTCCTGCCCAGGAGGGGTGTTCGCCTGGCGGCTGTCCGCAGGC
>NC_034603.1:78741113-78757479 GCF_900095145.1 Mus pahari
GAACAGAGGTGGGGGGAGGGGTATGGGAATCTTTCGGGATAGCATTTGAAATGTAAATAAAGAAAATAATAATAATAAAAAAAAAAAAGTGTAAGCTGAATAAACCCTTTCCTCCCCAACTTGCTTCTTGGTCATGATGTTTGTGCAGGAATAGAAACCCTGACTAAGACAGCCAGTATTTTATCATGAGGACTAGAAACTCTAACTATGATAAAGTCTGCCCATTACTTCTAATAATACAGGCTACAAAATTAAAAAGGAAAGAAAAGAAAAAGAAAGGAAAGAAAAAGGAAAGGAAAAAGAAAAGAAGACCTTTAGGTGTTTATCTTCCCCGTGAATGCAACTACATAACTAATTACATAAATATGTGCATAACATATTATGGTGATGATCTTTATAAAAGAATTTGTGATAAGTGAATTTTCTGCATTTAAAAAAAACTTTTATAATTGGGAAGGTTTAGAAATAAAGTTAAATACCAATACCACATATCACCCTTTTAACAATGTTATGGTTGCCTGCCATTTGGGAAGAAAGGCCATTTAGTTAGCCAGAAATTGTGAGTGTAAGTGGGGATGGTAGAAACTGGCGGTCCCTCTACTGATACAAGTTCAGGCATTCTGCATCACAAGCGGTTCTTGGGAACCGTGGTACTGGCTAACCTAATCAACAAGCTTTGTGTGTCTAGGAATAGGGCTTCATCCCTGAGGTCTGCTAATGTGAGAAAGGCTAAGTCAACAGGGGCCAGAACATGTTCTTACCAAGCCAATCAAGCTTGTTCTCATTTCACAAACAAACTATCAAAGCTGTTTATCATTGTAATCACACCAAGAACCTCAGGAGGCAATCCTCTTGCCGGGGACCTTGTTCACCTTTGTTTTGAAAACATCATGGATTAGATGAGGTGTTTCCCAGAAAAACTGTTCTCATCACTGTAAGTAAGTAGCTACTTTTATTAATCCCAGATCAAGGGTAGTTAAGAAGACATCACCCACTGTTATTTAGGGTCTCATTTTCTCTTTGTATTTACTTGCTGCAATGCTAATGATTTGGAATTCATTATATTTTTCCCCTTCAACAGAATTATATTATTTAAGCAACCCCTCCAGCAAAGTCTCCAAGCTTTGGAAGACGCTCATTAACTAGCCTGGAGTCTGCTACACGGAGCAGATTTATTAACATTAATAACCAGCGAAGAAGAGTCCAGTGTCTGAAAAAGGCTCTCATCCTTTCCCTGCTTGAACTTTTCTTTGGGGTGAACTTCAGCTTTAAAAGCAGGGACGTTTCCTTTGGACAAGGTCAAGGTCCATCACGTGTCAACCAGAAAGCTTTAGAGAACACCAGATGAACGTTCTATCTGCAGACAGACAGGTAGGCATTCCAGCTTTACTGCAGGACACGATTGGACCACAAGGGTCTCAGAAGAAGGGACAGAGCAGGATGGTTCTCTCTGTCTCTCTCCGCCTCCACAGTGAACCTCCAGTGACTCATAATCAAATGTGGGAGGGTGACATCTCAAACTCACGAGGCAGGCAGGCTGTTTGTCTACGTGGAGCTGAAAATTCCATGTTGCCTTTCTTACATCTGTTTATTTATTTGGGTGAGGGTGGATTGACACAAGGTCTCTCTCTCTCTCTCTCTCTCTCTCTCTCTCTCTCTCTCTCTCTCTCTCTCTCTCTCTCTCTCTCTCTCTCTCTCTCTCTCTCTCTCTCTCTCTCTCTCTCTCCCTCCCTCCCTCCCTCCCTCCCCCCTGCCCCACCTCTGTGGCCTACACTGGTCTTAAACTCACAATTCCCCTTCTTCTGCCACTTACATGCACTGCCATCTGGAGCTTCCACATTGTTTTTTAACATTATCTATTTACCTCTTCCTGAAAGGGCTACTCCAGTTGAATTTTTAAAGGATTATTTTAATTGTGTGTGTGAGAGAGAGAAGGGGGGGAGGGAGAGAGAAAGACAGAGAGGGAGAGAGAGGGGGGGTATATGAGGGCATGTGCACATGAGAGCAGGTGCTTGCAGAAGTCAGAAGAGAAGCTACATCCTCTAGAGCTGGAGTTTCAGGTACCCAGGGGCGAAAGGAATTACATAAATTCTAGCTACCCATATAAAAGACACACAATCCTGGCATTTTATTTACAGTCTGGAAGCTTAGCTTGGGCAGGCTTGGGAGCTATTCTAACTCACATCCCAGCCACATGCCCCTTGTTACGCGTGATGTTTTGCCTGGCTGGCCACGTGCTCGTGACAGCCTCTTCCTCTTTCTACCTTGGTCTCTCCTGAGACCCCTCAATGGATCCCCCAGTCCTACCTTTCTCTTTCTACTGCCCAAGTCACAGGCGTTAGGCTTTTATTGACCAATTAACATGGAGAGCAAGGTTTGCACAGCATCACTTGGTGTACATGAGGATCGCCTCATTGGGGGCAACCAGATCTCGAGGGCCAGTATTTAGTATTTGGATACATAGCAGTACTGGACCAACACCAACAGTAGGGAGCCATTCAACATGGATGCTGGGAATAGAACTCAGGTGTTCTTGAAGAGCAGCTAGCTCTTAAGTTTGAGCCATCTGCCCATCCTCATCCTGCTTAAACTTCCACTATACGGTTATTACATAATGACAGCAGAGAACAGTGCTCAAAGCTAATTAAAGTTCTTTTTTTCTGTTAATGCCAAATCTTGTAATTAATTATTTTTATTGAAGAGGGGTACCAGAAACTTCTAGAATGTCCAGTGTTTTGACTGTAAGGAGCATCTTTGTCTGGTAAGCTCCTTCCCAGCACTCAGAGGGAGAGGCAGGAGATGCCACACAATCCAAGCTTCTCCCTCCCATATTTACCTGTAAGAACCTTCCCCAGATCCTGAGGACAGCTGTAAATGGGATGGTGTTCCCTGCTTGGCTTATCTTCTGTGTTCTGACATCAGAGTCCTCAGCTAGTGACTACATAAGCCTCCTGACTGTCCGTCAAGCTGCAGGGAGTCACTGGTGAAGCTGAGGAACACAAGGAGCTTGGGACTGGAACTACTACGAGAGAAAGGCCAATCTAAAATTTGTTTGGAGGATAGAACCAACTGAGTGGATAATTTTGTCCTTTAGAAACAAGCAACGGCAGGAAGATAGGATCATAATGAAATAAGCACACATACACACACACATACACACACACACATGAACACACACACACACAAGTATATGTACATTCACAAACAAATGCCCCCACATTCATTTGTATGGTCACACACTTACATGCATGCACATACACATGCACATACATGTACACACATGTACACACATGTACCCACATACAAACAAATGCCCCTGTCATTCGTGCACGTGCTCACACATGTCTTAGGGTTTCCATTCTTGTGCAGAGACCCCAGAACCAGAGCAAGTCTTAGAAAAGCAAACAATTCACTGTGGCCGGCTTACAGTCTCAGAGATTTACCCCGTTATCATCATAGCAGGAAGCATGGTAGCACGCAGGCAGACATAGTTCTGGAGAAGGAGCTGAGCGTTCCAAAGGCAACCAGGAAAGACTGTCTTCCAGGCAGTCAGGAGGAGGGTCTCAAAGCCTTCCTTACAGTGTCACACTTTCCCCAACAAGGCCACACCTACTCTAACAAGGCCACACCTACTCTAACAAGGCCACACCTCCTAATAGTGTCACTCCCTGGCCTAAGCTTATTCAAACCACCACGTATACATGTAACACACATGAACATGCATGTATAGAGATGCTCAGACATGTATACACACACACACACATACATACATACATGCTAAAGGGTAGCTTTTAATTTTGAAATTTAGCAGGTAATATTAGATTAGTATTTCCTGGCAATAGTTTCCCTATAATTTAAAATATGTGCATCTACATATGTGATTAAAACTTTGCATGTAACCATAGCTACTGACGGTCCAGCAAGGCGAACAGATAGATCAGGGTTAGTGCTATAGCTCAGGAGAATTTTCCTTAGCTAACATTTTTTGCTACCAAGTACATTTGCCACTATTATCTTCCACGCTAATGGATACCTAGTGTTTAGGAAAGATCCTGAAGCATAAGGTATATTCAAATATTATACATACATCTATACATATGCACATGCATTTGTATATACACATTTACGGGCATATAAATTAGGTGTAATACTTGCAGGCACCACACACAACACTACTCTGCCATCTAGTGGTCGCATGGAACTTGACAGACATCTTATTTAGCCATGTTTGAATTTTATTCTAATGCCATGAATCTATCGTATACACAAACCCAAAATAAATCAAACAAATTAGTTCCAATCACACAAATAGGAATTGTTACTATTCATATTTTTTTTCTTTCTTGGCAAATAATTAAAGACGATTACATGGTGGCCGATGATGAAAGGGGTCTGTTATTTCTCATCTCCGACTGAGTATTAGACATTGTTAAGTCCTAGAAGCACCTGGGTTAACAAGAGTTTGTGTTTCTCTTCCTGGTGTAGCTTAAGGTGTTACTGCTACAGTTTAAGAAGGAGCTTGATTGAAGAATGCCGTGGACATCCTTGGCTGAATCCTCAGAGATTCCTGATCAGAATGGAGTTAGAGAAAAAAAAAAAGGTAAGAAAACCAGAACAGACCCTTAAATGGTGGAGATGAGCCAGACAAGTTAAAATGGGGGAAATGGAACAGAGGAAATGGACCAGGAAACAGAATACATCATGAGTCGAGATGAAGAGCAGACTTTCATTTAATTCTTGATGGATTCACTACTGCGCTGCTCAGTGTTCTGCTAAGTCCATCCCATCTCTACCATCATTTACCATGTAACGATTGTTCTGTCTTTTGATACATTGTGTTTCCTAAGAAAAGCAGCTCCGGTAGAGTAGAGTAATGAGGAGGGGCCTGTGGATTGTGCTGATGTAAAAAGACTTGGCTTAGAGCAGGAAAGCAGACGTGCTCTGGGGGATGTCCCCTCATCCCAAACAGCAGAGCAACAACACTAGCTGAACTCCGTAATGATCAAACAATACCTTCTGGATTCTGCATGTAATCTTGGTACTCAGGAGGCAGATGCAGGAGGATCTCTGGGTGTTCTGGGTCAGTCGGGGAAACATAGTGAGATCCTGTCGCAAAAAAAAAAAAAAAAGAAAGAAAGAAAGAAGACGTGAAGTAAATATGCAATAATTTGGAGGGAGAAACAGGGTTTTTTCTATGCTCACATGCCATTGTATACATGTATGAAATTCTCAAGAATAAAGAAAATAATTAAAACTAAATGGTAAAAAAATTATAACAGTACGGCTATGGAGTTCTGAAATGAAAATGACTACGGTAAATTGGCCTTAAATGTAAAACTTAAAGGAAGCATGAGAGATACTCAGGTCCAGGAGACAGATGGCAGCGATGAAGACGCTCACAGGAACAGTGCTCCTGGTTCACTCATACTCACACTTAGCTAGCTGCCCTATACAGACCAGTACAACGTGCCTAGGGAATAGTACCACTCACTTTGGGCTGGGCCCTCCTATAGCAATTAACAATCAAGAAGAACCCTCACAGACATGCCCAGAGACTCACCTGATGAAGACAATTAGTTAGGCGTGACTCCCTTTTCAGGTGATTCTAGTGCCAAGAGGTAGGAAAATAAAAAGCTAAACATATTACATATAAATATTAAAACCATATCATAAGAGTGTAAAGTATTGTTTAACTGTACCAAAGAATATACTGTGTGCTGTGCGTGTAGAAGGGACGGAGGTGGAGGCTACCTCTGGGTGAATGCCTCCGGCACAGCTGCAAAGGCATCTCCTGCAGGAGGACCTAGTCGAAGAGACTAAGGATTGCTGATGCAAACACTGCCAGCCAATTGGGAACTGCTGTTTGGAAGAGATGCTTTCTTGGGACCAGTGGAGCACGGGTAGAGGGAATTAAAGGAGCGTGCAGCAGAGTTCAGACAAGCTTACCGTGGCGTTTCTCACCTGTTCCTCGAATCTGTGGAATCTGTGCCGTGTGCTACCTCAGCTCCAACCCACAAGGGCAGGTAGGGTCAGCAGTGGGCAGTCCAGGGCACTGGCAGCAACTGTGTTCACTTTCTTGCCGTGGATCTCATTGTTATTTTACAGGTGTCAAACTAACAACTGTAGACGGGTATAGTAATTAGCTCACTGCAATGAATAACACAGAAGTAAGGACATACAGAATGAAATGCGGGGTGCTAATAGGGGTTGAGTCCCACTAGAGAGCAAACAAACACAGCGGCAGCCATTATCGGCGAAAGGCAAATGACACCGGAAACTATTTAAAAAATAATTAGTACTATACCAGACTCCATTTCGTAATCTTTACAAACAAACAAACAAAAAGCTAATAAAAGAACAAACCGACTACATTGTCTTTTCGAGTTTTCTTTTTTTTTTTTCATAAGTGATTTTCCAGTGGAAATAGTTATTTCTTTAAAAACATAAGATTTGGAAAAGAGTTAACATATATTTTGATAAGAATATTAGTTTTCCAATTGATTAACTTTAAATTTTCTACTACTATTTTTTAATCTTTTATTTATCCTCTCATATTTCATCCCACCTGCAGTTTTTCCTCCCCTTCCTACTCCCCGTCTCTGCTATATCCTATCCACTCCTACATTTTCCTTCAGAAAAGAGCAGGCCTTTCGGGACGACCAACATGGCCCATCAAATTAGAGTGCTACTAGGCCCCTTGCCTCATATCAAGGCTGAGTGAGGCAACCCAGTAGGAGGAAAAGGGTCCCAAAGCAGGGAGAAGCTTCAGAGGCAGCCCCCGTTCCCACTGTTAGGAGCCCCCCAAGAAAAGGAAACTACGTAACCCTGACATATACACAAAGGGCCGAGGTCACTCTCGTACAGGCTCCGTGGTGGGCAGTTCGGTCTCTGTGAGCCTGCGTGAGGCCAGCTTAGCTGATGCTGTGGGGTTTTTTTCTTGTGGTGTCCTGCAATCTTTCCACTCCCTCTCTATAAAATTCACCCTCCACTGTCTAATGTCTGGCGGTGGCACTCTGCACCCGTTTCCATCAGGTACTGGATCGAGTCTCTCTGATGACCATTATACTGGGCTCATATCAATGAGTGTAGCAGAATATCATTAAGGGTTTCTTTATTCTGGGCAAGTTTGGTTCTACCCTAGGTCTCTGGGCTATTCAACCTCTGGTTCCTGATCTTCCAAGAAATGTCAAGGTTGGCTTCCTCCTGTGGCATGGATCGCTAGCTGAACCAGTCACTCGTTGGCCACTCTCACGATTTCTGTGCTACCTGCATCTCAGCACACCTTGCAGGGGGACAAATTGTAGGTCAGAGGTTTTGTGGACGGATTGATGCCCCAATCCCTCCCCTGGAAATCTTTCCTGGTTACAGGAGATGGGCAATTCAGGTTCCATATCCTCAATTACTACAAGTCTTAACTAGGGTCACCCTCGCAGATTCCTGGGAGTTTTCTACTACTGCTATTAATAGAGTACTGTTGTGTGTGAGCAGGTGTGCACATGCCCTGATGCGCAATGGGGAAGTCAGAGAACAATTTTATGCAGTGAGATCTCTTCCACGTGGATTTCAGGGATGACGTTGTATAGTTAGTTTTCTCCCAAGGACCATCTCAACAGTCTCCTCAAACTGATTGTCTCACTGATACTTCTATTGTGACATTATTTTCCTCATTATGTTTGGTTTCTTGTGTGTAACACATGCGAAATGATCAAGATGTATTTGCCCATTGATGAAAACAAGAAAAGGTGTACTTTCCATTGTCGACCACTAGATGGCAGCATGCACACACCAATTAAAATCAGTTCCTCTAGAGGCTAAAAGTTATCCATTGGAAACAACTGACTCTTGTTAGACTACGACTTAGGTGTACCGAGAGTAGGAGGAAGAATTCCCAACGTCACGATGAAGATTAAGAGAGGTATAAACCGGCTGGAGTTAGGGCTGGAAGATACTAAAGTAGCCAAAAATAAAAGGAGAAAAAAAAAAAAAAAAAAAACTAACCTGGTCAGTTATTTAAACATTTCCAGACACGGCTATAAATGCATTTGCACTGATAGCAAACACATCTGGGAAGCAGCGGACATCTATCTTTCCCGAGACATAAGTGTGGCGTGCAATGTCTAGAGCTACCAAGGCATGGAGAGTTGAATGGTTCCGTGTGCAGGGGCAGGGCTTCAGTGCGGGTGATACTCCTCATTCAAACAAACCATTTAGATCAAGTGCTGCCGCTGATACGTCTTTTCCTGACGGCACGGCGCATGATGCAGAATGGGAAGGGTCCTTTGTGGTCTCAGCAGACACAGCAGACAGACAGAGAGGCAAATTGCAAAGCAAGGAAGGAGTCAGAGAATACTCAGATCAGAAGTCAATAAATTGGCATAGCCTTGCTTTTTGTAGCCTCTAATCTTCAACATCATCTGCTAGCTTGATCATCAGTAAAGAGCTTGCTATGTTTTGAGGATGGAGTCTGTCAGATCACCAGCTCTCTTTCTAACCTAAAGACTGACTCGAGTTAGTGAAAACCAGGTTGTTTTGGAGAGTAGAAAGTGAAAGCTAATTAATATAGATAAGTTATGTAACGACTGAGAGTGCTGAATTAAATAAATGAATATTAACTAGGTAGTCCTTAGCCACTCTTTAGAAACGATTCAAGTCAGAAGTTCACATCTGTGTGCTGCTCTAGTATAAAGATCTGAGAGATCCAAGAAATTAATCTCTGTGCTAATTGAAGCAAAATATACTCCCCAGAGATAGAAATGTTTAAGTAGTCTTTACCGGAGAAAACCCATCAACATCTGCACAGAACATCCCCCAAACTGTAATGTTCACAGCTGAAAGATTGTCAAGCCACGTAGCCTAAAGGATTCTTTAGAAGAGTCTTCTTGTTGTTATTGATGTACTGGCATATCTTCTGCTGTTGGTAGTTGGATAACAACCGTGCCCTATTCTCTGTTTGCTAACTGACACTATCTATGCCTGGCCATACATATCTCACGATGTTTCGTTTCAATTCTCTCTTAGGGAAGAATAATGATATGCCCTTTATTTATTCTCCTGTTCTTACATATTTAACCTCAGTCTTTGTCCTTGACAGAAGAATTCCAGGCAAGTGTCATCCCCAAGATTCACAACTTGCCAGGCTCAGGTGTGTAGCAAGAAAATACTTTAAACCTGGTACTCATCCTTGTAAGCCATTCTCCCTTGGCCAGAAGGACATCGCTTCTGCTTTTTTATTTATCAGTCATAATGAATATATGTAGTCATCAATTATTGCTAGCCAGGCTAGAGATCCTTAAACTTAAGTCAAGAGACATTTTGGATGTTTTTTTTTTGTTTTTTTTGGTTTTTTGTTGTATCAGGAAAGGAAAATACTGTGCAAGGCAACATGTTACCAGCAGGTGGCAGTCCAGTAGGCTTCTACAGAACAGGCTGAAAAGGAGAAAGACACACAGCCTCATGGAGCTATACCATAGGGAGAAGAGGATGCTGGTGGCTGGAGTTGGCCATTCTATGATTCCTCCACAAATCCTCCTTTTTCAATATCTTCTGGTACTTTTAAAGGGAGACAGTATCCATCTTTGTGGTTGTTTCTGTTGTTCATTATGTTCAAGTTTTGTTTCAATTTTCTGGCTGCGCCATACTTTAGCTTTCCTTAAAGACAGGTATCAAACACACAGTACAACAGCGTTGCACTCTGTCATCTAATTTTAAAAGTATTTTAAATCTGTTTAAATACAGGCAAACATACTAAAATAAAGAAAAATCAACCTTTTAAGTTGGTTGTTTCGAGGCTGTTTCTGGAATACCAGAACTTTCCACAAAAGTCGTATTGCACTTGAAGAAAATGAAAACGATAGATGTTGCATTGCTATGTGTTTGTTTGTTTGTTTGTTCATTTTTGTTAAGGACCATTGACCAACTGAGATATTAATTCTGTACACACAGGCTCTTAAAACAGCTAAAACCCATGGGCTTCTGAGATAACCTTCTTAACAAAAACTTAACAGGTTTGGAAGAACCTCTTTGTTTAAACTGTTCAATGTTTAGTTGTCCCTTCCACTGCATTTCAATTATTTTTATTCATTGATTTATTCAGTACAATGGTCTGTTTAAGATTCTTCCATAGTATGCTTTACCACATAGTATCCACTCCAGGGAAAGGTCATTTCTTGGAGTAACTGTCATAAAGCTCAACAAAGAATGTCTGGAGAGCAAACAGTTATTCAAGATATCTAAGCCAGGAGGCTCTGTGCTGGATCAATATGTATTTGGGTGTGAGGGTAAAGATCTAGCCTTGACCTTCCTGAGACCCCCTCTATGCCTGCTCACAAAGAGAGAGAGAAAGAGAGAGGGTGATGAATGTGCATCTGCCTCTGCATCAGTCTCTTTCAAATGGGGTAACACTAACAAAAACATCCGTGAGCTGAAAACGTAGCGGACCTCACCCTCCGTCCGACCAGGTGAGAGCAGAGACCCTTCACCGCCACTGGCCATGAATAAAGAAGCCTGGGCCATCCCTGAATTCACAGCCAGGGTGGTCGTCGTCTGTGCGCAGATCTTAAAAGCAAACAAGACTAAGCTATAGCCAGATGTGGGGGCTTTCAGGTTCACTGATGGTTCCTGGGGTACTCCGGGGAAAGCCACGCACCGCACGTTCCTGCTTTGCATGGGTAGACATGGAGACAGGGAGGCACGAGGAATCGGATCTCTCCCAAGTTTTCAAGTCGGTCTCTTTATGCCTCCAAAAAGCCATTGCATTTGGTCGTCTCCAAAATTCATAAGGAATTTGCATGCTTTTGAAATATCAGCAGCTATGGCTATTTCAGAATGGTCCATCGAATCTGAGCAGCTACCAGATCCACCCTTTGGGCCAAGATGGAGCAGGGTATTTCCCAACAGAGATTATCACATTACTTCATCTGTGTAGGGACTGCTCGAGATGAACCACCAGATATTTATACTAAATAAACAGCCTTTTATTATCACATCATTGGAAAAGTAGAGAACTCTTCTTTCAAGGCTGGCTAGTTTGATCTCATCTCCCTCTTTCCTGCTTTCTCGATTTTAAACCTGATCACGTATCTGTGCACTTGATAGCTGGCATGCCATGCTCTTCTCTTTCTGGAATTCTTAAGTTCTATCCAACAAGCAAACGTCGTGACTTTAAAACAGGGCCTTGACAACCATTTTCTGTATGGTCTAAGCAACCTTGTCTACTGGCGTGGGGGAGGCTCTAGTTCTGTTTAGCAGTGCATTTCAGGAAGTCAGAAAAGCCTGTCCTGTGTGTTTCTGAGTCAGGAGCTCAACTTCTTTTGTGCTCCACAATTAAGAGCAGAGAGCCATTTATTCATCTTTCAATTAAACGTAAATTGACAGCATCATTCTTTCTGTTGTCCCTAAAACTTCCCCACTTGTTATTTAGAATGAAAAAGCTGTAAGCATCAACAGAAGATCCACTTAATGTAGCTAAGAACTGGATTGTGCAAGCGGTTCACTATCCAAGCTGTCCTTGACCTCATCTTGGAGCATCCAGCTCTTTATTGATACCCTCTATATACTGTGCAAAATGAAACCAAACGTATTTGACTCCCCTGGAAGTCTGTTTGCTGAAGTCACTAAATCACTTTCTTTCTGACCCCAGCTAGAGGTTGAAATCTGCGTGCACAGCCATTGGTTTCCTCAGCATTCCTCCAAGCAGATGTGCGCTCTGTGGCTTAATCTTTTCCAGATCGATGCTACAGAGGACCTCCACCTGATGTGGGCTCCTGCTACAGTGTGAAAAATCCCATTCATCAAACCTCATTGGCCACTCTCAAAAAAAAAAAAAAAATCACAGGTTCCACAAATGCATAGTAATAAGGGCTGCACAGCAATGGGAACTATTTCTGGTGGTTTCAACTCAAGTAAATTTTATGAATGACGCTATTCCATTGTTTGACTTCACATAGTCGGGTCAAATGCCCATCTATTTGTCATGGATTTTCAGGAGGGTCAGATAGATACCTTTTCAAGCATCATCTGTCTTTGTCCCTCAAAATAATTTTCATCAGAAATTTCTTAAATGCTTTACACGTGTTGATAAAATGTGAAATAGCAAAATAAGAAATTGGAAGAACAAGCTGAGGTCCTATTCGTCTACCCCCGTTGGCCTAGAACAGAAGTAGACTGACTGTGCTTCTCATTTTTTGAGAATCCTAATCATTAATTTGCCTTTAGTTTGGATATAATATGTAACGGTAAGATTTCTGTTACTTATGGCCAGAACTTACATCCCAAGATGTTAACTTATAATGGTGGATTTGGCATTTTACAAACAATTCTGAGATGCCAGAGTTATTATCCCACTTAACAGACGAGGAAGTGGAGAAGCCAGTCTTTTAGTAGAAGAAATGAGCCTTCTCCTATATGCTAGGGGACGCTAAATATCCCAATCGTTCTGAAGTTTTGGCGACAGGGAATTCAGGAGGCAAGGGGCGGCAGCTTGAACTTGAAAGGCCTGGGCCCTAATTTTAATCTTTCAAAGGTACAGCGACGTTTTGTGGGAAACTAGATGGTTTAATTGTTCCCTTAGAGAACCTGGCTGCAGTCACCCTTTCGTAGTCATCATCGCTCACTCAAATACAGAATGCATGAGTATATGAAAAACACATGCTCCCTTCTCAAATTTGTAAGCTGTGGCTGTATAAAAGATATTTGAAGAGCAAGGAAGATGGATAAGTAGGCAAGATCTTCTGCTTTACAAACATGAAAATTTGAGTTAGGATTACAAACCCCCATATTAAAAAAAAAAAAAAAAAAAAAAAAAAAAAAAAACTATAAAAAAAATTAAAAAAAAAAGCCAAATGGGACTTCTCAGATGCCTGTAGCCTCAATACTGCAGAGTGGGATGGGTAGAGGAGGAAATCTAGGGTTCGCTAGCCAGCCAGGTTACCTGTAAACCTCCAAGCTACAGGTTCATTCATTTCAAGGGTGCAGGAGGAGAATGAGGAGCCAGGACGGCTTAGGTCCTTTTCTGGTCTCCCGTCTCGCACATGGGTGGATTCATCTACACACGAGTAATATAGACAGACAGATGGATATATACAAAAAATAATGTGTAGGAAGAGTTATATAGCATCTGGAATCTCACAGGCACTACTGTGCCTTAGAGAAAAATAATTACTATTGATCCTCAACTGACTATCCAAAAATGGAAATGCTACACGTTTTCTGTTTCTAATTGGAAGTTCCAGGCGCCATGGGATTGAGTTTTCCTGTTGTTTATATGTCCCCGAATTCTCTGTAAAAGATTTTATTTCGTTGTGCAGACAGCTGGATTTTCACATAGATAAGGTCAATTAATTTGACCTCTGGTCCAATGTGAAATGTATAATAAAAGCTGGTGCCCCCCCAAGGACCGGATGTTAGCCTTCCAAAAAAAAAAAAAAAAAAAAAACAGCAACTTGCTAGGCAGGAACCATAATTTATTACCTCATAAAGGCCAGTTGAAGTGCTCCGTGCTGTACAATTTTTATTGGTTATTTTACTTATTTACATTTATCCCTCTTCTATGTCTGATACTAAAAAAAAAAAAAAAAAAAAAACAGCAACTTGCTAGGCAGGAACCATAATTTATTACCTCATAAAGGCCAGTTGAAGTGCTCCGTGCTGTACAAGGCAGTGAGAAGGACCTGTCTGTCCTTCCTTCTTTCTTTCTTTAGTTCTGTTCTGTGTAATAGAAGAGAAATGAGAAAAAGACACACAAGCACCTGGCTTATTTGGAAATAGCCGAAAGCAAAAACAGGTCTATTCACAACAGCCAGCTCTGGTTTTCCAGGCAGACCTTCTTCAGCAGACAGAAGTATTTTTGCAAAGGCGCTAAAGAATTCCACTCGGATTTTTGTTATTTTTATTCCATGTGTATATATGCTGACATGGGTATTGATTCATTGGGAAGCCAGAAGAAGGCATCAGGTTTTCTGGAGCAGAAGCCCCAGGCGGTTATGAGGTGCCAGGTGAGGGTACCCCTGGAACTGGAGACAAGTCCTTACCAAGCAGCAAAGGTCCCTAACCAATGAGCTATCTCCCTGGCCCCGGCTTTTGTTATTGAATTTTATTTAACTTGAGTTCTGAGAACTTTGGATCTTTCCCCTAGAAATGTGGATGGGAGCTAGTTTTGCTTCATTTTCTGGCTAGGGTCAAACCCAGGGGCTTCATGCAAGGTGAGAAACAGTTCCTACAATGAGATACAAGCCCAGCTCCAAGAATTTACATGTCAAAGAAGAGTTTCTTTAGACAGTAGGGTCACTGAGAGACTGAATTAGCATCTCTACCCGGTCGCTAAGCAAATACAATTATCACCATTTATTTCCTGAAAATTATAGTGTATTAGAAACTAAAATTAATGAAGATAAAACCCATACACGCAGAGCCCAAATCTCCCAGCAGCATAAAATAATGCTGGGTGTTTTGTTCACCTCCAGTCCCTTCACTTACACTAACTAAAAGTGTTTTGCAGTTTCTATTGCTAAAATTGTTCTCTTTTAAAACTTCATTATTAAAAAAAAAAAAAAATGCGTTTAAGATAAAAATCACGGATTACTTCCCTTTATCTGAGGAACGTTTATGTGTATCTCCTTAAATTGCATATGTCTTCTCTGTTCCGTTAGTCATGCATCCCCATAGCCCCATGCAAGTCTGAGTCAGGGCCAGAGTTAACTACTTTACATGGCAATTCAGATCCATTCTTGGATAACTAGATTTTTTTTTTTTTCTGTTTCGTTTTGTTCAGTACCTGAAGATATTCACCCAAATTTATTTTATTTTAATTGGGGAAACTTTCTAAGTACGTTTCAAAATGAACAATCTAAAAACAGATCCAACTGGTTTGTGCATGTTTTCATTTCTCTCTACTTGTTTATTTATACTACTGAAAGCTAGGAGATGCCCTGAAGTCATTAATTATCTGAAAGTACAAAATAGCCAGAGCCAGAAATTGCAACCAGGTCTGCTTTTTGACCCTCTCTTAGAAAAGACTTTTTTCTACATCATTATCCTTTGCCAAGTATCCATTCGATAGAAATCGATTTGTTAGTTTATTCTTTTAAAATTTTTCAGTCTCAATGGTGAACTCTCTCCATAGGAACGAGCACCAAAGCTTCTAAGAGAGAGGTCTCCTTTAGTCTTCATTAATTCCTTTCCTTGTCTAATGGGAAGAAATCCACAGAAGAGCTAAGGGTTTCCAAATCTGCTATGTACCTGTTTCCAAAGACATACTAGCTCAAATGGAGATTAATATAGCTGTCTGAAAGGACTCACAGGGAAGAAAAACCTCACCAAAATATTGTCATCTGTGTATTTAGGGTGTAACTCAAAGGATTGCTAATCCCCTAGCTCCATGTGTGCATATACTGCCATATGGTTCAACAGTAGTTGAGTCTCCGTATAAAGGGATGCTAAGATCCGTAGCAGTACAGAAAGGCCCAGGTGAAGATAAAGCTTTTTGAATCTCAGGAACATAAAACTGTCAGTTATATGCTAAAGAATTGTCATGACCCTAGATTTGAACTTTGTAAATAGGCTTGGCGTCAATACCTTGACTGGAGGAAAGGAAGGAAGAAAGAAAGAGAGACAGACAGACAGACAGACAGACAGACAGACAGACAGACAGAGAGGAGGCTTGCTGCTCGGCATGTTCTAATGTTTTCTGTCTCTGTGAGTCTGTCTGTCCCTCTGTCTCTCTGTCTTCCTCTCTCTCTCTCTCTCTCTCTCTCTCTCTCACCCACCCACCCACACACACACACACACACACACACACACCACACACACACACACACACACACACACACACACACACACATGGGCACCCCTTCATTTCATAAGGCTGGCCCACTTCACATTAAATGAACCCTATCACTGATCATCACTTTTCTAACACAGGACTTCTAAACAAAGCTTTCAATATTCCCACTAGATGATATGAAGCTGTATACTTTGGACAACTATTTCCACTCTTATCTGAGGAGAGGCTACTTCCATATGATCATTACAATAAACTTCCCATTATGAGAGATAAGTAGTGTGTGTAAATAAATCCCCAGGCTTAGGTGTTATCAGTGAGCTTCAAATGGAATGATTTACTCAATTTAAATCTAAAGTTATGAGCCGGGCGTGGTGGCGCACACCTTTAATCCCAGCACTTGGGAGGCAGAGGCAAGCAGATTTCTGAGTTTGAGGCCAGCCTGGTCTACAAAGTGAGTTCCAGGACAGCCAGAGCTATCTATACAGAGAAACCCTGTCTCGAAAAACCAAAAAAACCAACCAAACAAACAAAAAACCCTAAAGTTATTTGACATATATATATATATATATATATATATATATATATATA
>NC_034603.1:78757564-78760079 GCF_900095145.1 Mus pahari
GAACTCACTTTGTAGACCAGGCTGGCCTCGAACTCAGAAATCCGCCTGCCTCTGCCTCCCGAGTGCTGGGATTAAAGGCGTGCGCCACCACGCCCGGCTATATTTTTTCCCTTACTTTACACAGTAAAGTAGTGCTGTGTGAGTACTTTTATTACAGCGAATGGCAGAACATTCATTGTATATGCATTATATATGCTTAGCTCAATTTCTGACCAATGAGAAATAGACAATGAATACTACATAGACATAATTTCTAGTGTTACTTTTTGATACTAAGAGGGTACCATCTCTGGGAAGTAGATTATGGGATGTGTGAGAAAGCAAATTGAGCCAGATACATGGAGAAAATCAGTGACTAACACGACTCCGAGGCTTTTGCTTCAGTTCTTGCTTCCAGGTCCCTTTTGCAATGTCCCTCAGTGATGATAAAGCATGACCAGAGATTTGTAAGCTGACATAAATCCTTCTTCTGCCAAGTTATTTCCTCATAGTATTTTATCATAACAATAGAAATGTAAATAAGAGAGAATCTCTATAATCAATATTGAACAGAAAAAAAAAATCTGTGAACCACAGAAACTGTTGCCTAACCCTGCCAGCAATTATATTAACCACAGTTGAAGCTTAAGGATTAGATTTGCTCAGTACTGATTTAACCAATTGATGAACTTATAGAATTAGGACTAGCCCTTGAGGTTTCAATTCTAAAGACCATAAGAAGTCTTTTCATTCATGGGCATAACTTGAAAATAATCATTTTGAGATCAGGGTGAGGTTGGGAAGCTCTCTCTTGAGGAGGCTGCGGACACAGTGTGTGCATAGGGGTACTTCTATCTATTGCAGCACATCTGAGTTCACTTACCAATCCCCATTTTGAGTTGCTCACAACAATCCCTAACTCCAACAGTCCCTAAATCCAGTTCCAGAGAACTTAATGGCATCTCCAGCCTTTCTTTTCACCCACACAAAGGTGAACATACTTACGCACAAATAGCACACGCAACAAATTATTGAGAAATTTCTCTTTGCTACTCAAATACAAGACGTCTTTAATAAGAAGGAAAAGCATTGCTACAAGCCTGTTGCTTTAGAAACGTTGATGCTATGTGCGATGGGATTTAACTTTTTAAAAATGTAACAGTCGGCAAAATTTGTAGGAAGTAAAAAAATTCTTGGTAACAAAACAAGTAGATATAGAGTGACTTCATGGTCATTTGCCTTCAAATTCTTTCCTTCTACGTTTTGAAGGGTATAGAGCAAACCTAATTTGTAGGGAACAAACAAGAGGCTGAAAAGAAGAGGGATGAGACTCACTTTTAGACATAGACTCAGCCTCAGGACCGGCCTTTTATTTGATGTTTGGACTCATTATTCATCCCTTATCTGGGCATGTATAATCTTTTCAGTGGTCTTGCCTTTATCCAAAGGAGTAAATCTTTCCTCCAATACACAGAAGCTATGGAGCTATGATTTAAACTCACAAATGACAGATTAACAACAGGAACAATAAGCCAGTAAGTTATGTCTATGCACAGGAAGCTGTGATTCACCTTTGGGGCCCTTATTCCATCTTGGTTAAAGGCTATAAATTGTGGAGAATGAACAAGAGGAGGCAAAATGTGAGGATGTACATACCCAGAGAGATGGAAATTGGTGGTGAGAGCGCGTATGTCCTTATCAGGTGGCAGGGCATTGGTGGACTCTCCACTGACAGGTTATCTCCCAGAGTCAGACGTGACCTCCCTCTCCAGTTAAGAGGACGAAACCTTTAAATATAAACTTGCTACAATTACAAAAGTAAACTCATGCTCCACTTTAGACAGAAAAAGAGAGGACATCCGGCCTTTCTGAAACCCCTGCTTCTCAACCGATTGGCTCAACTCAGCCTCTGTCACAGGCGATGTGCTTGAAGCAAGTGGTGCACCCTTCCCTTTCAGTTCGTCTTCCCTCCTACGTTTCTCGTGCTTGTCTTTACACTCTTTAGTTCTACAACTTATCTGGTCCCTTCCACATGTCTTTGCATATGCTTTAAATCTGGCACGCATTTTATCTTCCCAGGTCTTGAAACAACGGGTGCTATTTTTATTTTACACGCATAAGGCAACCTATAGATATTAGCAACATACAAACCTCTCTAAAATGTTCACAAAATAAGAAGCTGGCCCTCTCTTCCACAAGCCAGCGATGGTAGTTTTAATGAACAGACTGCTGCGCTTTGTTTTGGTTACAGGTCTATATTGTTGGTTGGTATATGCATCAACAGAGCCCATTATTGCTTTATACTTCATGCTCATTTGGTTCACTCGCATGCTGAGTACTGTCCAAGCAGCTTGTTTCAGAAATAAGCTTACTTCTGAGATGTGTCTTTCCTCTTTGCTTTCGTGTCATATACGGACCATTCTCTCTCTGTTCTTTCTCTCTGTTCTCTCTCTGTGTTCTCTCTCTGTGTTCTCTCTCTGTGTTCTCTCTCTGTGTTCTCTCTCTGTGTTCTCTCTCTGTGTTCTCTCTCTGTGTT
>NC_034603.1:78760464-78767411 GCF_900095145.1 Mus pahari
ACACACACACACACACACACACACACATATATATATATATATATATATATATATATATATATATATATATATATGAGAATAAATATATATATAACCAGAAGAGCCCAGGAAGTGTTGCTAGTGTGCATATGTGCATTGGATTGAGCACTTGATATCAGACAAGCAATTAGGGGGTTCATATCTGAGAAACATTGACTGCCTAGAGATATTCACGTAGGTATAGGTCCTTGTGAGATTTTTGTCTACTCAGATTTGCACATAATTTGGTATTGTCATTGTGCAGGTCTTCTTTATGCAACCACATTATTGCATTCATAAGTACAGCTTTCCTGCCATGTATAGGGAACATAATCTTACTCTTTACTCTTATCTCCACTTTTATGATATTCCCCAAGTGTTAGGTGCAAGCAGGGGTTGTATTGAAGATGTATGAAGGGGGCCTGGGAACCCTACAGTCATTGGTCTCTGTATTTTTACCAGTTTTAGCTTTCCCTAACAGTGTCTATCTGCTGTAAAATGAAGCTTCTTTTACTGTATCACCCTCAGCAACCTTTCCGTCCTTAAGCACAGATAGAGCACCCCACTTCTGCACATCCTTGTATTTCTGTACAGATCAAAACACATTGCTTAAATTTTCTTACTCATCCATCTATTCTGTTATACAGAAGGCTAACAAGATGGCACACATCTGTTAATAACATACATGTTTCAACAACTTTCTGTCTCTGTACATATTTCATAAACATGGACTATCTAAATTTATGCTGTATTTGGTGGGTATTAAAAGAAAAACCATGACCATAATTAGTATAGACAAAAATATGCATCATGTTCACAATCACAAGAGCTACTACTCATTTGCAACATACTCAATTCACTCCTCTATACAGACGATGAACACATTCTTCTACACGTGGCAGTAAGTCGGGACTAAGGCGAATATCTGTTTTGCAATACAATTTTGAGAATTGTTTAAAGAATGAATTCACGAATCAGGTATACTAGTACTGCTGATATAATTTAACATATGAAAAAAATCAGGAAACTTTATAGTTGCAGATAGCCCTGGTTCTAATTATATTTGATGTTAATTTCGTTCTCCTGTGAGGGGCTGTGAACAAAGAATGAGTCAGCACACAGGTGATTTCCTGTAAACCTGCTTCCCACCTTAATTTGTAAAATAAAGGAGAGCTGATGATTGGGCAGGAAAAGGGAAGGTGGAGCAGAAAGTTGAGAGAGAGAAGGAGAAAATGGGAGAGAAATAGGCCACAGAGGAGGAGGAAGAAGAAGAAAAGCAGAGCAGAAGCACATGGCCTGGAGAAACCGCAAGTTCTAAGGGGGTCTCAATTGATGTGGAAGATGGTAGTGTAGCGGTAGATCTGCCCCATCTAGGCGCACAGCAAGTATTCATATTAGTTGAGTTGTATTTTCATTGCTAGGGCATATTTGGACTGGAGATTCACCACAGTACTTTATCTATCCTGGGTAGATTTCACACTGCCAGAAGCAGAAGGTGCTACACCAGCTACTGGGTAAGAAAAGATGTCAATGGCATGACAGGATGCTGTGACGGACCTATGAGGCAAGTTGTGTCTACTTGTGCATTAGTGGCTTAGTGGTTATCGTGATGAACCAACTGCTTGCTGAATGGATTTGCGGCCTGCTCTAGGAATTCCTCATCTGGTAAACTTGGTTAACAGCCCACGATGGGAGAGATATATAGGCTTAGGGAGCATCCAACTAGTGCTATATTAATAATCAGGTCATCAAACTGCCTTTTAAATATCATAATTTTTATTATTTTGCTAATATTATAAAACTGTATTTGTCTCTAAACATAAATAACTGAAGTCTAGAATATGAGATTTCACTGTGAGCTATTACAGTATACGTTCAGACATCCTAGAAACATGAATATTATCATTAAATAAATTCTATCTCCAATAAAAACAAAAATTTTGTTTGAAAAAAAATCATAAATGATGAGACATATATCTGAGACATTTCCTATGAGTAACAACAGAGGCTGTAAGAAGTAAATAGTATATTGTTTAGTGTTAAAGTCTTAAATTTTAAATAGATTATTGGTTCTATGAAGCCCAGGGAACTCCCATACCCACTCTTATAAAATACCCTTTCCCTCAGATCATTTCATGATGGACATAATTTTCAGTCAAACCTTTATCAGACTAATATATCCATTGATAAATGTGTGTTAGCCCTGCGAGTTTTGATATTCGCTAGGCTAGTATAATATCTAAGTTGTTGAAATAAAATCAAAACTATAACCTCAAAGGCAGAGGGAGGGAGGAAGGGGGAGGGGAACAGGAGAACATGGTCAGGTATGGGAGGGGGCAGGAGAGAAGCCCTCATGGCCAGCATAATGAATGGAAATATGCAACCTCAGGGAGGTGGGAGGTAGGGGACCCTCCAGAAGGTACCAGAGACCTGGGAGGTGAAAGACTCTCAGAACTCAAAGGGAGGGACCTTAGACAAAATGCCCAACAGTGGCAACAGGGAACTCATAGAGTCCACCTCCAGTAGAAAGACAGGGCATCAAGTGGAGGAATGGGGTTTCCATCGCACAGTCAAAAACTCTGTCCCGGAAATATTCCTGTTTAAAAGAATCGTCGGGACAAAAATGGAGAAAAGACTGAGGGAAAGGTGGTCCAATGACCCATCCAACTTGGAATCCATCTCAAGGGGAGGCTCTAAGACCTGACACTATTACTGATGCTATGGTGTGCTTGCAGACACCTAGCATGGCTGTCCTCGGAGAGGCCCAACAAGCAGCTGACTGAGACAGATGCAGGTACTTACACCCAACCGTTGGACTGAACTCGGGGACCCCTGTGGTTGAATTAGGGAAAGGCTGAAAGAAGCTGAGGAGGAGGGTGGCTCTCTAGGAAGGCTAGCAGTCTCAACTAACCTGGACCCCTGAGATCTCTCAGACACCGAGTCACCAACCAGGCAGCATACAGGAGCTGGTCCAAGGCCCCAGGTACATATACAGCAGAGGACTGCCTGTTCTGGCCTCAGTGGGAGAAGATGTGCCTAAGCCTCCAGAGATTTTGAGACCCCAGGGAGTGGGGAATCCTGTGGGCAGGGGAAGACATCCTCTTGGAGACAGGGGGATGGAGGAATGGGATGAGGAACTGTGGGAGGTCAGACCATGAGGGAAGCAATGACTGGACTGTAAAAAAAAAAAAAAAAAGAAAGAAAGAAAGAAAGAAAGAAAGAAAGAAAGAAAGAAAGAATAATTTAAAAAAATATGTCAGAGAGAGGGAGGGAGGGAGAGAGAGAGAGAGAGAGAGAGAGAGAGAGAGAGAGAGAGAGAGAGAGAGATTGTGGGGAAGCCAGCTGGGTAATCTTGGTCCAGTAACTCCATTGTTCCAACACTTTTAAAAACAGAGGTGGGCAAAGGATGGCTACTTAGCGGGCTAAAGTTAAGCCAACATGAATTGGGATTAGGCTTTGGACTTGTATCATTTAATCCTCTCTGCAGTCCTTGACATTTGAATAGATTCATCATCAACCCTGCAAAAGAGTCAGGAGAGAGCTGGGCACACTTCTTGAGAGTTTTATTCCCAAAGTTGGCATTTTTTTTGTTGATTTGTAGCTTGCCTTTCCTGTAAACACATAACACTAGTTCATTTTATGTAGAATGCTCCCGATAATTATTGTTAACTACCGCTCTATCCCGTACCTTCTGGGCTTCCATCCAAAGACCGCAAGCATTCAGAAAGTGATGATAACCACGCATGTGCCAATCCACGTTCTCTTTCGCATTTGTTTAAGTAATATCCGACTCATCCCTTTGAAGACGCACATCAGCGTTCTCTTGGAATTCAGAAGTTCTCCGTGATGGCTCTGTTTTAATGAGTGTTGAGGTTTGTGAAGGAAGAGAATGCACTCGGGAAGTTGTTAGGAAGACAACATGACAGCTGGAGGCACCAAGGCTGCAAGTGGGCAGTTAGAGCTTATTAATGAATCCCAAATGTCTTTCCTTCAATTTGTGTTTTTATTGGGAAGCCGAGGAGAGTAGTTTAAGCTGAAATATTGCAATCTGAGCATATAAAACTACACGAAAATATTCTAAGTGACAAACAATAAAGAGTAAAAATTGTGCGTATTTTAATTAAACCTCCCCTCGTATTCCAGTCTGGGTTGCGTTTATTTTTATGATGACGATGTTAATTTACTGGCAGTTTTGCCCCACTTCCTTTAGGCTGTATGTGATTAATTTAAAATCTACTGCATTTATATGGCTATTGGCTGGTGAAGCAGAGCATGCGTGATACGGAGCACATGTGGCGGTCAGAGGACAACTTGTGACGTCACTTCTCTCCTTCCACCACNTGTCGGCTGATTGACTCCTTTTTGTTTGTTTGTTTTTTGTTTTTTGTTTTTTGTTTTTTGTTTTTTTCGGAACAGTGTTTCTCTGTATAGCCCTGGCTGTCCTGGAACTCACTCTGTAGACCAGGCTGGCCTCGAACTCAGAAATCTGCCCGCCTCTGCCTCCCGAGTGCTGGGATTAAAGGCGTGGGCCAACATGCCCGGCGGCTGATTGACTTATATGGTCTCACTACTTTCAATGGCTTGAGTGAAGACCTTCCCTGAGTTGAGTGGGGACCTTCTTAGGTCTGAACGGCCCATGAATAGTACTATGTAAAGCTTTAGTGTAACACAGCAACCAAGCTCATTTGCATATTACTTGCAACTTCTATCTTTCTTAGGGTCCCTACTGCTATGATGGAACATCATGATAATAAGCAGTCTGGCAAGGAAAGGTTTTACGTCATTCACATTTCCGTATGATTGTTCTTCGTCATAGGGAGTCAGGGAAACGGCGCCAACAGGACTGGAACCCCGAGCCAACCGAGCTGATGCAAACTCCTTGGATGACTGCTGCCTACTGGCTTGTCCCTTGTGGTATATTCTTCCTGCTTTCAAGCTCCCAGGCGCACCTGAGCAGAAATGGCGCCATCCTCAATGGTTGGGACTCTTACACATCAATCACTAATTAAGAAAATGCACTACAGGCTTGCCTGCAGGCCAACGTTATGGAGACATTTTCTCAATTGTAGTTTTCTCTTCTCAGACAACTCTTGCTTTATCAAGTTGACATTAAACTAGCCAGCATAGCTTCGTTTATCCTGAAATCATAGCATTAAACCTTCATTCAGCCTCCTTGTAGACCTTTTTAGGAAAAAAAAAAAAAAAGAGGCTAGTCATGAAAAATAGAGGAGATCATGATAAAAACAAAATGGACATAAAATTGAATGTATCAAATCACAAATTTCTACATTGAGGAGATGAGATAAGAGACAAACAATGAGAGGAGAGGAGAGAGAGAGAGAGAGAGAGAGAGAGAGAGAGAGAGAGAGAGAATGAGGGGGAGAGATCCACATTTTTATTTGCTAGAAAAAGAAATTGGAATATTTTCAGTATTTAGTAAAAGGTAACTATACCAAAACAGAATTTTGTAAATGAATCTGTAATACCATGAACTATTGGACACAGAAGTGATCTATATGCAGCAAGATTTACATTGAATTATATTTTAAATGGAGTTTCACACAGAGGGCGGGGGAATGAATCAAAGTATGAAGAGGTGGAGGGGCCAGGGGGAGCCTCTAAAAAAAAAAAAATCCCAGAAACCTGGGATGTGAGAGGCTATGATGGGGATGACATTAGCCAAAATGCCCAACAGTGGGAAGATGGAACCTGAAGACATCACCTCCAGTAGATAGACATGTTCTCCAATTGAGGGGTGAGGCCACATGCCCATCTTCAAAATTTTTGACCCAGAGTTACTCCTGTCTGAAGGAGATGCAGGGACAAAAATGGAGCAGTTTGAAAGAAAAGCCATCTAGTGACCTGCCCAACTTGGAATTCATCCCATGCACAGGCACCAAACCCTGACAGTATGAATGAGTGCAAACAGGACCATATTGTGTGTGCAGACAGGAGCCTAGCATGGCTGTCCTCAGAGGCTCTACCAGCAACTGACTGAGACAAATGCAGATACTTTTAGCCAACCATTGGATTGAAGTCCAGGACCAATATGGAAGAGTCAGAGAAAGGACTGAAGGAGCTGAAGGGGATTTCAACCCCACAGGAAGAACAATAGTGTAAACTCACCCGAACTTCTCAGAGCTCTCACAGACTAAACTAAAACCCAAGGAAACGACATGGGTTGGTTCCTAGTCCTAGGCACATATGTAGCAGAGGACTCCCTTGTACCAGCTCAGTCAGAGAGAATGCATTTAAACCTGTGGACATGTGATGTCCCAGGGAAGAGGGATGCTTGGGGGGGGGGGTGAAGTAGGAGGTAGAATGGGGTGAAGAACTCACTTTTGGAATGTAAGTAAAATAATTTAATTGAAAACCATATCAAAGGAAGTGGAATATTGATTTTGGATTCCCAACATCTACACAAAACAAGTACAGAAAGCATTTGCAAGTGTTTTGTCTTTTGTTCCACTTTTACACGTTTATTTCCATAAAGTATAAATTCAGAAGAAGAAGAGGAGAAGGAGCAGGACAGGGAGGAGCAGGAGGAGGAGGAGGGAAGGAAGGGAGGGAGGGAGAAAAGGAGAGAGAGAGAGAGAGAGAGAGAAAGGAAAGAAAGAAAGAAAGAAGGAAAGAAAGAAAGAAAGAAAGAAAGAAAGAAAGAAAGAAAGAAAGAAAGAAAGAAAGAAAAGAAAAAAGAAAAGAAAAGAGAAAAGAAAAGAGAAAAAAAAGAAAAGAAAGAAAGATCTTGTCACAGGTTTGAGATTTGCTGCACAATCCATCAAGCAACTCTGCACATGTGGGAGTGTAGTGAAATAAACAGTAAGCAGCAGAGGGCCTGCTGATAAACTGGAGCTCAGGTTTCTTCATATTTTGTCTCCCTTTCTCCTCTCTCTCTCTCTCTCTCTCTCTCTCTCTCTCTCTCTCTCTCT
>NC_034603.1:78767616-78817580 GCF_900095145.1 Mus pahari
TCTCTCTCTCCTTCTCTCTCTCTCTCCACATTTGTGTCTCTGGAATTTGGCCCAGAAGAATAGGCAGTTGAGACAGAATACCTCGTGCTAAGACAGCCTAATGTTCAGATCAGATGTGATGCAGATGAACATCTGGGCTGAGCCCAGAAAGCCAAGAGTCCTTTTCTTCAATACAGATACAGCTCTGCAACATTCTGATTCTATAAAAATTCCCCCTTTTTGATTTGGTGAATTTTTGTCCCTTAAAGAAAAAGTATTTCTTTTGCTACTCAATGTATACAATGTATCCAGCATCTCCTTTTCAAGGGACATGCTTGCTTCTTTCTTCCAGTTTACCAACTCAAAAGACCCAGGCACATGTCCTAGCATTTTGCATTCCTACTGAAAGAGGGCTTGACAGGCTTTTTGCTATGAAGGGAGAACAATCAAAATCATGTACTGTCACTAGTTCTCAGGGCAGAGTTCTTTGGTAACAGCGATCTTCAAGACTCCCATGTTCTGTGTGCTCAAACTCAATTGTCTTTATTTTAATAATTAAACCCAACTGACAGCAGATGACAGCTGCAATTGGTCTCACTTGTGAAGCAGGCTCCGCTTTCAGAATCACCATGGACTCACTCTGGCTGGGTGTCAGGTATTTTAAGTGATTGAATGGAACCAAATTTCAGTCTATGTTCACATGTTCAGACAAATGTGCTGAAACGTAGCTGAGACTCATGGCCAATACTAGAAGTTGTTATGTGTGTGCATGTGTGTGTGATTGTGTGTATATATGTATGTGTGAGTATATGTTTTATGTGTATATATATGGATGTGTGTGTGTGTGATTGTGTGTTTGTGTATACTTATGAATGTGTGTGCATGTTTGTGTGTATGTGTATGCATATGTGTGTAGGTATGTGATTGTGTGTTTGTGTGTACTTATGTATGTGTGTGCATGTTTGTGTGTATGTGTATGCATATGTGTGTAGGTATGTGATTGTGTGTTTGTGTNTACTTATGTATGTGTGTGCATGTTTGTGTGTATGTGTATGCATATGTGTGTAGGTATGTGTGAGTGAGTGTGTGTGTCTGTGTTTGTGTAACACCGCATATTCTTACCTCAGGCACCAATAACTTTTACAAGACTTGTAAGTTGCAGATCTTCACAGTTGATAGATGTTAAGGACATTTCCTGTGAGGTACCTCTGTTCCCATGTTGTCTTCTTAAGCCAAGAGTTCACTAGCATTTTCTGTATTGAGTCAGACAGTGCACACTCTTAGTGTGTAGACCATATGGTTTCAGTTGAAGCTTCTGAGCTCGTCTCGTCATTTGAGAGCAGCCACGGTGAGTAGGTCTAACTCTAGTGAAATAAAGTTGTATTTATAAGTATCAACAGCAGGAGCATTTGGGTCTACAGATTCCTTTACATCAAATAACATAATAAACATCAATTTACTTAAAGGCTGTTATTCCCCTTCAGTTAGTAAAACTGAGAATTATTAGTAGCGCTGGAAGGTAATGGCTATGGTTTAAGAGTGAATTATTACAGAGAAATCCATAGGGAGTCAACATAAATAGGACAGGTGAGAGACACAAATGGTATTTGATACTCTCTGACTTGGCTTGCTTCAACATTTCAGTAAAGACTTCATAACCTGTGAAGGCCAAGTGTGATGCTCTGGCGCTGTGTAGCTCCAGTGTAAGTTCAGAGCTTTCCTTGATGTTATAATTGAGACGGGTAAAAATCAGGATTTTACACTTTCCATTAGACACCAAACTAGGGCATTTGGACCTGATTTTTGTCGGTGATTTTGATTGCATCGAAATGGTCCTAATTTGGCCCTTGATAGGCAATTACCATGAGAAGTGAAATAGAAAGTAAACATGGTTTCTCAATTTGTAGAGACAGCAAGACTGGATAATTTATGAAAAAAGCAGAAACACACCTAAAAGACTCAGGTTTTTTAGTTAATAATTGCATCTCTCTGCCTGAATTATGAAGGTAATTTTCTCAAGGATTTACTCCACCTTCCCCCATGGGGAGAACTCGTTAATACCCTTCTATTCAGGAGTCCTCAAATGGTAGGAGAGTCTTTACATCAATCCTTGGTTTGGCAACTGAAATCACCACAATACTCTAGATACATCTTGCTTCCATATAGCTTTAACAGCTACAACATTTATTAAGTAAAAACCTAAAGAGGAGATAAACTATAACACTCTATGTTGTGGTCTAGATGCTGAACTATGATTAGAGTCCATCATTCTCAGATCTTCCCCTTTTGCCCAAGAACGAATCACCTCACAGTATTTCCTTCTAACTACTAAAACATGGAATATTTTTTCTTCAACAAGAACAAACTGATTTGGACAAACTGTCTGAAATCTCTTGGCCACACTGGTCTATGATCATAGGGTTTATAGTTTCCACTCCGTGATTATTTTTTTTTTCTCCCTCTTAAATGGTTCTTTTAAGAGGAAAACCAAGTTAAACTATTTGGAAGCTGTATGTGTGCATAAAATCTGACACTCTCGGGCATTTAGTTAGGTTTTTGTGATGAATGACTATGTAAGTATCCAGAGCTATGATCCTATTTAACATGCAGGCTGTGGGGATAGGTCTTCACACACAAAGATGGTTATTACTAGACAGTATTATTCATGCGTAGCATGAAAAAGCAACGGGTAAGACACAGGCAGCTGTTTTCCTTTGCAAACAGCTGTCAAGAGTGAGGATTGGTGGGGCTGGTGAGGAGGCTCAGTGGGTAAAGCTCTTGCCTCTTAACATAAAGATCCAAGCTCAGATCGATTGCTGGCACTTACTTTTAAAAACAGGATGACTGTTTGTGCCTATGTAGCCAAAGAGAGGGGATTCATGAGACTCTCTGGCCAGGCAGTCTAGCCAATTGGTGAGTCTCAATATTAATGAGAGAACGTATCTCATCAGCAACAAGATCAACAACAACTGCTACAACAACGAAGATGATGATGAGTACAACAAAGGTAGCAAGTGATAGAAAAAAATTTCAGTTTAACCTCTGACTTTCACACACACACACATACACACACATGGGATGGCACTAAGAGAAGAACATGAGTCACATAACAACCACCAACACTCCACATACATCTTTGGTAGAGGTAAGACATCATTTCCTGAATTGTTGAAAACGCCATTACTCAAGGAGACAGTTTCTCACTTCATTGTGTATTTAAAATGATTGCTAGCACTTTGCCTTGAGTCGCTGAGGGTCTCTAGCCATTGAAATTTATGGGCATGCCATTGGGGAAAATGGCTTCCTAGTACAGGAGCATATCTCATTTCTGAACCATTTAGGTCTGTGTTTGGAAAGCAAGGATGCTCACGACTGTCTCCCTCCACGCACTGAACGCCTCAATAAAATGGTCAAAGCAGTCATGGTGGAATCATCACTCCAAAGCAACTTTCTCTTTCTATTCCTTGCAAAGATTAAAATCCATCGTCAGCCACGTAACTATTGGGTCATCTGGCACTGGCAGGACCCTTAAAACTGACATGTGTAAATAGGAACATGGTTCCAAAGGCTATTTTCATGGTGTGGGGGTGAGATGCTGGGACTAGTCCAAGGAGACACTGTGAGAAGGTTCTTTAACAAAAGCCTGTCAGATATGATTTAGTGGGCTGGCTTGCTCTGGGCAAGCCTCACTAAGCACCCTGAATCTCAACGATCCACACTGGCAAACGTTTCCATAGTCCAACAAAGACATAGAGTTATAGGCAGTCCATAAAAGTGATGTCTTTTGTTTAGTCAGAATAGAGTCGCTCAATGGGGAGTCAAGTCAATGAAGCACTAAATATCATCAGAGATCAATTTCCCTTTTCATATCAACGTCTGTATAGAAATGCTTTTTGTTTTTCTGAGTCTGACAAAAGCCCAAAGGCCTTCCAGCGGCTAGAAAGGGAGACCAAGAGAATTCAAGAATATTTTTAGATTAATTACTTCAGGCACTTCATTTTGAGACGGGGTTAGCACATATTCTGTCTGTTTAAAGAATCACAGGAGGCCTGGGTGAGATTGTTTTTCCAGATATAGTGTGAAGTAGCCTGAGAGAAAGGGGTTACACTTGATGAAGTCCACTTTCAGAAAAGAAATTGTGTTAGAGGCTAAAGCAAGGGGGGATTAAGCTGTAAGCTAGGACCTGGTCCAAACACTTAGGGTGGTTCCTAAGCATGTGTACAACTGCAGGGTTGATGGCTAACACAGCTGACACTAATGGACAGTTATATACATACATACATACATACATACATACATACATACATACATACACACATTATATATATGATTACAATATTATGTCATATATAATGTTTGTATGTATGTATGTATGTTTGTATGTATATGCATGTATGTATGTTTGTGTACGTGTGTATGCATGTTTGTGTGTATATGTGTGTCCATGTGTGTGTAATAGTTTCATATATATGTGTTTATGTAGTTTGATATATGTGTATGTGTGTAGTCTCATATATATTTGTGTGGGTGTATGCTTGTATGTGTATTCATATGTATATTTCTTATAAATAAAGATACTTTCCTATACGAATATGTGAGTACCTTTTTATTTCTAACAGATTTTCATCATAAATCACAGCTAGTCTATATTTACCTAAAATCATCTATGGCATTTCTCTTCCATCTTTTCAAGTGATAAATTTTTTAATAATGACGCTAGTATCTTCTTTTAATTTCTTTCCTCTTTGTGGGGAGGAGCAGTACAGGAGAGTCAACCGTTGACCATGGCCATGGCCAGTAATTGCTGTGCTGCTGAACTAAACTCCCAGACCATGCCATCCTTCATTTAATTTGTTATAGATGGTGGACACAAACTACTTGAGAAGAATAACAGTAGAAGTCAACTAAGGGAAGGGAAACCCCAACGTGGAATTATAAATGAAAAAGATTTATCAGTGAAGACTTAATGGGGAGAGCAGGATTTGAGAGATGTGGACAGAATATCCACGCAGCCGGAGAGGGAAGGAAGCCTAGGGTAGAAAGGACTCCTATCCTAGTGTAACTGGAAGAAAATCTCCACCAGGATAATGGGAAAAATCCAGAGGCAAGAGGAGCTTACCCTGGAAAGGACTGCCCAGCCCCACTGCCTGATCCCTACATGTCTGCACCCCACCGTGCTCAGGGCCAAAGCAACCCAAGGTGTGGTAGCTGGAAGCTATCTGCCCCTGTGTTCTGCTCAATAGACTGCCTGTAGACAAGACATCTGAACATCATTCTCCCTTTTGTGAAAGAGCTTGGCAACCCATTTGAGAATCCCATGGAATGTAGGCATAGTAAAAATGAGAAATCTCTCTTTGTCTCTGTCCCTGTCTCTGTCTCTGTCTGTCTCCCATGGAATGTGGGCATAGTAAAAATGAGAATCTCTCTCTCCTCTCTCTCTCTCTCTCTCTCTCTCTGTGTGTGTGTGTGTGTGTGTGTGTGTGTAATCATTCCACACAGCTGATTCTAGCATGTTCCACTAAAAATAAAATGTACTGAATAGACGATGGTCCTGTAAGGTTAGTTGATGAGGACAACCTAGAATGGTAATATTTCACCTGTCCACCATTTTTATAACATGGGAGGAGACTGTCAGTTTCAGTTCGGACAACAGGAGTTGTCATCTCACATCCAAGATTATTAGGGTTCAGCTTGGTAATACATTCAGAAATGATAATACAGTTGACAGGACTAATTTCTAAAGGCAAGATAGTCAATTAAGTAGTAAACAGGTTATTATGTAAAAGGTAGCCTGTTGATTGTTCTCACCAACAGGAAAATTCCAGCTCAAATGCAGAAAGAAGCCATGTGTCACTGCTACCTCATTGTCTTAGCTTCATGTGGCAGTGTTCATTAGCCTGTGCAAAGACCCCGATGTCCCATGCTTTGTGCTGTTCCTGTGAAATCATCACCCGAGAAAGAAACGTTTGGATCATTGTGTCCTTCTACAAATATTCTTTCATTTGGACTCTACTTGTGCATTTAGTATTTATCATTAGTGGTCTTTTTCTTTGTCAAGACCTGTGGGAAAACATGTTTATCGTATACATCTTAAATTTGGAAAGAAATGGCTATCCCATCTCTACCATTGAACTGTTTGCTCTAAGAATAAACGAAAAGAAGGTGAGAATCAAAACAGTACATTTTTCTCTGACCTCTAGACTAACACCAGGGCATATCCATGCCAATATTCACAGATATGAGCATGCACACATGCATGAATATATGCATGCGTGTGTGTGTGGGCGTGTGTGTGTGTGTGCGTGTGTAAGGCAGGATGCATGTACTCTGAATGCAACAGAATGTTTTACATGGTTCATTGAGAAAAAAAAAAATCCATGTCTCTGATTTATTTCGGATATTCCCTGATCTCAACTGCATTATTTTCTTTTCTGTTGCTATGACCAAATGCCAAGACCAAGGCAACGTACAGAAGAAAGAGTTTATTGGGCAATGGTTCCAGGATGCTAGAGTCTATGAAGAGGGAATGTTCTGAACAAGAACAAGAACAAGAACAACAACAACAACAACAACAACAACAACAACAGCAAGAACAAGAACAACAACAATAACAACAACAAAACCAAAAAAACCACCAAAATCTAAAGTTGTGACTTTGGTCATGATCCATATATAACTGGTTATAGCAAGGAAAGAAGAAAGGACTGACACACACACAAGAAATCTGGGATTCAGTGGGGCTGTGCTTGCTGTGAGGAAAGGCAAGAAGAACCTTCACCAGCTAGTCTTGTTAGAGGTCACTATAGGCAAGAAGTCCCAGGCTGCAAATGTCTGGGATCAGGAAGCTGCAGCTGCTAATCTTTGCATACAGCAGTCACTCACTCACATTTGGACTCCTGAGAAAAGCTTGGCCATTCCTCTTGAGCCTCATCCTGAAAAGATTTTGCCACTATTCTAGGGCTGAGGCTGGAGTCCTGGAAATGGCTGTGCCCGTGTGAACAATAGGCATTTACCCAAGACTACCATCACTCATCTCCTTCTGCTCCCCACAGGAAGCATAACCAGGGTGCAAGCACGCTAGCCAGATCAGAGAAATGAGTCTTCACATCTTGATTCACAAGCTTAAAGCAGAGAGACCGAATTAGAAATGACTTTGAGTCTTTAAACTCTCAACACCCACCTCCAGTGACATCTTTCCACCACCAAGACCCACCTGCCAAACCTCCCCAAATAACACCACCGAATATCCAAATGCCTAGAACTGTGGTGGACATTCCATTCAAAACACAACAGTAGAAGGTATTCTCACACAAGCTATGTTTTCCTGTCTCATCCCTTAGAGGAAAAAATAATCTACCTAGGTCAAGTTCCTACAGCCACTCAGAACTTTGGGATGAGTTCATGTCCATGTGCTTGTCCTACTGTGCAACCAATTTATCCTTTCATGGAGGTGGCCAGAACCCAATCCCCTTCTCGAGTCTATTTTAGCCATGCTAGAAGAGTTTATGTTCTCATAAGAGTCTTGGCATGAGTCAGAGCTGCTCCATGCATAAAGAACCTCTCGGGGCTGCTTTCTGCAGAAGAGGCCAATTAGAATTTTATGGACTCTCCAGTACAAGTGTTAATGTTTGATAAAAGCTAACTACATTACTTCTTGTGCTTAACTGCATTTAAGTATTGTTTCAGTGCTTCCTACCCAAAGGACCCTGCTTACAACACGGTCTCAGAATTCCTACTAGCCTCATGTTGTGCAGTATGCTGTTTGGAAAAAAGAAAAAGAAGGAAACGAAGGAAGGAAGGAAGGAAGGAAGGAAGGAAGGAAGGAAGGAAGGAAGGAAGGAAGGAAGAAGGAAGGAAGAGAAAGAGAGGGAGAAAGAGAGGAAAGAGAGAAAGAGAGAAAGAGAGGAAAGAGAGAAAGAGAAAGAGAGAAAGAAAGGAAATCAGAAAGTGGCAGACCTGTTTAGCATTCATTGGCTTTCTGCCCTGGTCTAATCATAGCACATTTTGTTACTTAAGTGAACTTTATCTCTCAATCTTGTCATGGACTTTAACTTCTGTTTTGAGTTCAGGATCCTGAACATTTTAACAACAATTTGGCTCTACATTCAGGTTGCTGTGTGATTTCTCAGGACACCAAACTCTTTGCAGCTCGTATTGTGACTCTGCACCATGAACAAGTCAGGGTGTAAGGCTGAGTCTGCCAATAACAGGAGCCCAATAAAATTAATTGTTTCTCCGTTAGGCATTTTGCTGGTGCCCTGAACACATGGAACCGATTATCCTGCACTGCAATGTTGTTAAATAAAATGTGCAAAAAAGAAAATACAATTATTGCTAAAGTAAAAACATACCACAAGGGGTTATTAAAAAAGCAAGATGTTTTACGTTTTAAGGATGTCTCACTGCTGTGTGAGTGTGTTTGGTGAAAAACGATTAGCTTAAGACACTACCATGCCTGAGCTAAGCTTTTCCTGCTGCTCCATTGTCTTTCCTTTGCCTGGAATAAATGGAAGCAGATTTCCCTTCTTATTTTGAAGAAAACGAGCATTTTCAATGAAATTGAAGGCATATTTTGTCATTGTAGGAATATAGACACCAGTGACTTGGACATAGATACACTGTAACGAGAGCATGATTCTCTTAGGTCCTGAGAACGTCTCTGCATTGCTTATATAATTCATTTATTCCCAACAGTTTATACAGATCATTCATTTGCAAAGTGGTTATCATCACTGATGTGACTGGGTTCTGTATAAATGACTGTTACGACAGAATATAACCAGAAAATCGGATCCTCTCTTAGATGTGCCGAGGAGTACAGGGACGGTTAAATGCAACGTGTTTAGGAGACACAGAGCCATCCGATGCTTTCGCTTAGCTTCCAAAATGCCTTAGTTCTTCCAACACTTCAACTTGCATTACACTCTGTAAATGTAGGGTATGTTTTGATTTTTTTTCACTTAGTTAAAAAAAAAAAAAACTTCCCCTATATTTGAAATAACTATCATCATACAAAATTTAGCTAATGTCCCCAAAATAATACTGACTGTTGAAGCATGTTCTCGGGATGTTGTGTTTTTTGTGCCTGCAATTGAAGTCTATACACTTTGCAGCATCTCTATGCCACTGCACTAAGCCTTATGGAGTTGTGTATATAGTTTAGCCTGAATAGTTTCCAGATCAGAAAAATAATTTAAGGATGTATTTGGACTTTAATATCAATTTGCATAATGTCTTCAGAATCCCCCCACACACACACCCTATCTTTTCTAAGCTGCAAGATTCATGTAAATCAAGAGTAAAGTACCCCAGAATAAATGTATTTGGAAAGGTGAAGCCTTACTATCAAAAAGTATGGGTGTATAGCTTTCAATTAAACATACACACATTTGAACTCATAGACTCAATTCTCAGTTTTGTTTATCTTGTTATGGTTAATCAGAAAGACTGATTAGCGAGTGGACTTGAGCTTCTACCACAGAATAGGGGCACTCAAAATCATAATTACAGTATGATTATCATTACAAAGCCAAAAAATGTTATAATTGTGAAATACGATACTTGCAAACAATTATTGGACCAGCCCTCTGGTTACCATGTAGCTTTTTAACATCAACAACCACAAAAATAGTGACCAAGCTAGCAAAAACCTCCAAAAGCCAGAATGAGATGCTAAGATCAGAGCCTGCAGGATCATTGCAGACGGAACGAAGCAAAGACTATAGAAAAGCCAGATCTGTCTGCTGCAGAAGCAGGCAGGCTTCCTCCCTGGTATTGGGCCAGGCTTGGCATCTTTGCTGGGATCTTGCCTTGAAGATCCCTGGGATAGCAATCATACTCCCACGGCGATCTTTAGGACTTAGTAGACCCCATGCATACATCTAGAGTATTTTCAACTCAGTATTGGTTCCAGTAGCGTCAGAAGGAGGCAGCTGAGCACACCGAAGACTCGGCATGGGTCAAGGCATAACACAGCTCTAGTACTACAGTGTTCACAAGTTCACATGGAGCGCAGAGGAGAAAAGTCAAATGGGCAGCCTGGCTTTTATGCCTGGAGAAGCAGCTTTCAGCTTCCCCCATACTAAACATCCATTAAGTTTCCAAGGGAAAGAGGTTTTGGTTAAAAAATAGCCCATTAAGCGATTTCCAATGAGGTCATGATTCATTCCTGATAAAGCAGCTCTCTTTAAACATTTTATTTCATCTACTTATTTCATGTAGGTAAATATGGCTGAGTGTGGGCAGACATGTCACAGCGCAGAGATGTCAGAGACCAACTTGGGGAAGTCCATTCTTTTTTCCCCCCTCCATGTGGATCAGCCTCAGGTTGTCAAGCTTGCTGGTAAGTACCCTGAGCCATCTAACAATTTCCCCATAACCCAACCATGATTTGTTTGAGAATGTTTTTATTTCTTGTTGTACTTCATTATTCTTAAATCTTATATATTTTGGCTGATGCATATCTGTGCAATACCTATGTGCCTGGTGCCTGAACGGGCTAAAGGGTATCACGCACCTTGGACCTGGAGTATGGGTGTGGGCTGCCACATGGGTACAGAGAGCTTGGACTAGAAATGGGGTGGGGCTATCAGCTCTCAAATCCTCCAGTGATGCATTTCTTTCAACAAGGTAGCACTCCTAAGGTTCCATAACATCTCCCAAATGATACAACAACCAAGTGTTCTAATAACTGAGTCTGTGTGGGACATTTCTCATTCAAAGCACCACAGTAAGTAAACTAAATCATCCAAACCACCTTTATAGAATAGGTTGTGTTGTGTAATCTAACTTTAATGTAGCCCATTTTCTATTTTACATCACCAACATGATTTCATCTGGCAACATTCACAGAGCATGACAGCTTCCCTACTCATTTCAAGGAAGTTCAAAGCATGTTGAATGTAAATATTCAACTCCAACATGTAAATGTCCTGTGAATAGAGCACACTTCTCTAATCCTTTAGAAAAATTCTACATTGCCATTGTCTTTTAATGTCGATTACATCATTTCCTTCTTCCTGATGTCAACTCTACTTAATCCTGTCTTATGCCGCTAGCCAGCACCTTGGGGTGATTGGCATTGTGTTTTGTCCAGAAGTTATAGATGTCACTTATGAAAGGGTGAGTGCTTGTCCAAATGAAGTTTGTCACTCAGAGCTGGAAATTTAAGCGTAAAAGATGGAGACCAAAACCTCCCAGCCATTGACCCCCCCAGCCATTGACCCCCCTCCCAGCCACTGACCCCCCACCCATTGCTCCAGAACACAGTGGGACTTCTTTTGCTACCTGTTTTTATTTATGGTGTGTACTCATGGAGAAATAAGCCAGTTCCCCAAGTACCCAGTGAAGAGCATTTACTCGGTATTATTGGAGCAATGGCATTGTTTTTCATATATATCTAAGTCCTGTTCCTTGATATGTGATCATTATATTTACCCAAAATATCCTTCTCGTGGAAAACAGTTCTACGGACTCTGCTTGGGACTCATAGGTGCAGTCACCTGCTTCGCTTTCTCTGAAGAGAATTCACATAGCGACACTAATTCACACTGCTTCTTAGCATCCCCAAATTCGCTTAGCTAACCAGACCTTGTCTTGTGACCAGGCTCTCCAGACCTTTGAAGAGCATATCATCAACTGAGCTTTGGAATTTCTTCTTCTCCTGACATGTGCAGCTTATACCTCAAGTTTGTGGTTTGAGACTTTTTTTTTCCAGATGCCTGAAGCATCAACAGCACTCTTTCCTCTTACTCTACCAGCATTAACTTATTCTCATTTCAGTGGCGTTTGAAGAAGAAAAAGGAGATAAATACATATGTTCCCTCAGTGGTCATAACTTGAAAGTGCTGCTACCAATGTTTTTTTTCCACATCTTTGATTGTATTTGGCGCAATTATCAGCATGCATGTCCACTTGTCAAGTATAAGAGAGGGTTAGGGTATGTGTGTATATGTGCGTGTGTGTTTGTGTCCATCCATCTGTCTGTGTTTGTGTGTGATCAAAGATCCTTGGGGGCCATGCCCTCATTATCTTTCAGCCTAGCATCTTTGATTAAGAACAGGTGCAGCCAAGATCTTGCGCTGCCTCCCATTTCTGCCTGAATCAAATAAAAAGCAGAAGTATGACTGCTTGTTGGATCTTTCCCTTACTTCTAATTCTCTGGTGCTGAAGAACATGCCAAGTCATGGACAAGAATCTAAAATTGTGGCTGACCAAGGGTCCCACATCCCGGCATGATCCCCACAGCTCTGCAGTTGTAAGATAGTAGGTTTTGATGTGGTTCTGTTGCACTTCTATCTCCCATGTAATTTCAATTTAATCAGCTTCCGTACATGCTATAAATTATGGCTTCCCTGATCTATCCTTTTTATGTGTATGCGGTGATGTAATTTTCTTTTTGAGATTTCTATACTTGGATGACAGCATCCTCTTATTTCTTAACCAGATACAAATGCTCCTGAGTCGGTTCTTTGTGTACTCCTAGGACTGTTGGATTGATTGTGAGTTAAATCATGGACCCCGATGCCCACTTCACACAGGTCAGATCTTTCACATAATTAATAACATGCTATCTACTCTATAATTGGGCTCCACAGAAGCATAGTCACTAGGATGCTATTTGACCCTCAATCACAGCCTAGCTTATAGATAGCTCTACTTTCCCCATGTGCAATGCTTTTGGTGGATTCTGGAATATTATATTGTTGGAGTTTTGGTGAGCCCAGCTATCTGAGGACCCTTTACTTTTGACACACGCCACTTTTTAGAGCATAGCTGGAAATGTTTGTTAAATGTGAGCCAAATGGTTAGGGAAGAAAAGGCAAAACCAGAGATAAATCTTTTTTTTTTTTTCTTTTTTAAATTTAACATAAATAGAGTTGATTCTAGGGAGATAAATGTATTTTTAATGATGGGAGAATTCTGGGTTCATAGATAAATCATGGCATCTTGAGTTTAGAGAAACAGAAAATGAGTAATATCATATTTAGCTGTCTTCACCAGAGAGTCCTAATTCAAAAGTATGTCAAAACTGGCCAGGAGCAGCTCCGAGAGAAAGAATCATGGAAGTGCAACAGACAGAAACCGGAGAATGGGAAATGAGAGTCGAAGAGGTTCCAGAATAATGTCGACGGGAGCCAATGCACAGATCTGTGTGCCAGGAAAGATCGGTCCCATGGAGAGAGAACTGGATCTGAATAAAGGAGCTATCAGTACCAGGACTTACATAGACAGAGCATTATTAAGGAAGGATTCGTAACCCTTCCATGCTCCCTGGGACTGCTTGGCCTTAATAAGCTACAAAGAAAATTACAAAGATGACCAGCCACATGAAAAACTCCCTTGCGGATTTTAGGGATTATTAATGAAGATTTAATTAAAGATTAGTACTTGGATAGGCTCATGGACAGGTAGAAGAATATAGATTTTTTTAAAAAAAAAAAAATGGCTTTAACCCAGATGAAATGTGTTCATCTTAATTTTGTATGACACTCACTACAAAATCTCCAAACTACCATCAACACACCGGTAGAAGTTAGGAGAAATTCTCATAAACAACGTCTTCTTGTGAGATCAGTAGGGAATTTTCTTTGGAAAGTGAGGAACAAACAAACAGACATGAACTTTTCTCGACTGTATTGCATTTTAAAAGAAAGGATTCCAGGAAAGCTTCGGGAGACACTGCATGCCTTCTGAGGCCAGGCAGCTGGGAGAGAGAGAGAGAGAGAAGAGATTAATGCAGAACGGGTTGGGGACCATCCCAATCCTATTCTTCAGGCCCTCGATTGAAGGAATTAAGTTTTATTTTATTAACTTCTTTCTTGCCCTCCCAGAGTTGAGGGTGCTCACTCCAGGGCTCCCGGTAGAATCGCCCCAGGGAACCTCAGTGCAAAAGGTTTGGACTCGCAGCTGGCTGTGATTACTAGGACTGGGAGAGATCCCGGCTTGATTGGCTTTCAACTGCTCTTGGTTTGCTTCAGTTCCTGCAGGACAATTAATCCACAGGTTCGAGTAAATGTTGGATCTTAATGGATACCAGACACATCAGGCTCAACCGGACCACCAAGGCTTTGCGGCCCCTTTCCTCACATTTAATTGTACAAATGAATTCATTCCTCCTCACCCAATGGTCAGAATAACACTGCTTTGAGGGTTTTCTTCATGACATTCATTCTGTCCTTGCTTTTGCTCCATGTGAGTGTCGTCCTCTTCCAGGTAGTCTGCCGGCCTCCTTGATCATGTCTTGAGAGGCAGGAAGTTAATCGTTTGCACTCAGAGGAATGTGTTGGATGAAGGGCAATACATCCTGCACTCTTTGTGCTTGATATATATGATCACATACATGCCAGCTCTAAAGTTAATGCCACCACTGTTTTGTTGTAATTGTTCAGTGCTGAGAACTGACCCCAGGACCTTGTGCCAGCAAGAGCTGTACTACTGAGATACCGTTCTTTACATACTTCTTCTTGATGGCTAGATGTATGCTCTCAGGTTCTATTTTATTTTATTTTATTAGATATTTTCTTCATTTACATTTCAAATGCTATCCCAAATGTCCCCTATNCCCCCCCCCCGCCCTGCTCCCCTGCCCACCCACTCCCACTTCTTGGCCCTGGCATTCCCCTCTACGGGGCATATAAAGTTTACAAGACCCAGGGGCCTCTCTTCCCAACGATGGCTGACTAGGCCATCTTCTGCTACATATGCAGCTAGAGACACAAGCTCTGGAGTACTGATTAGTTCACATTGTTGTTCCTCCTATAGGGTTGCAGACCCCTTCAGCTCCTTGGGTACTTTCTCTAGCTCCTTCATTGGGGGCCCTGTGTTTCATCCAATAGCTGACTGTGTGCTACCACTTCTGTGTTTGTCAGGCACTGGCATAGCCTCACAAGAGGCTGCTATATCAGGGTCCCATCAGCAGAATTTTTCTGGTATGTGCAATAGTGTCAGGGTTTGGTGACTGATGATGGAATGGATCCTCGGGTGGGGAGGAGGAGGAGGAGTGGATAGTCCTGCAGGAAGGACAGCCATATCTCCCCAGACTGCTACACTGCTACATGAATGAACACACATATGCTTACACCTGAACACATGTATGTATCTCTTCAAATATGAACATTCATATACATATGCATATACATATACATATATGTAAATATATACAAAATGCACACAAATAGTAAATTAAAATGTACTGATGAAATGTGACTATAAGTAGAGTTCATATTCAGAAATTTAAAACCTGATAGCCAACTTTCCTCAAAGTATTCCACAAAATAGAAACAGAAGGTACTCTACCCAATTCATTCTATGAAGCCACAATTACTCTGATACCTAAACCACACAAAGATCCAACAAAGAAAGAGAACTTCAGACCAATTTCCCTTATGAATATCGATGCAAAAATACTCAATAAAATCCTCGCAAAATGAAAACAAGAATACATCAAAATTATCATCCATCATGACCAAGTACGCTTCATCCCAGGGATGCAGGGATGGTTTAATATACAGAAATCCAACAATGTAATCCACTACATAAACAAACTCACAGACAAAAACCACATGATCATCTCATTAGATGCTGAGAAAGCATTTGACAAAATCCAACACCCCTTCATGATAAAAGTCTTGGAAAGATCAGGAATTCAAGGCCTCTACCTTAAAATAATAAAAGCAATATACAGCAAACCAGTAGCCAACATCAAAGTAAATGGAGAGAAACTCAAAGCAATCCCACTAAAATAAGGGACTAGACAAGGCTGCCCACTTTCTCCCTACCTATTCAATNTAGTACTTGAANTNCTAGCCAGAGCAATNNGACAACAAAAGGAGATCAAGGGGATACAAATTGGTANGGAAGAAGTCAAANTATCNTTATTTGCAGATGATATGATGGTATACATAAGTGACCCTAAAANGTCCACCAGAGAACTCCTAAACCTGATAAACAGCTTCAGTGCAGTAGCTGGATATAAAATTAACTCAAACAAATCAGTAGTCTCCTCCTCCCCTCCTCCTTCCCCTCCTCCTCCTTCTCCTCCTCTTTCTCCTCTTTCTCCTTCTCCTTCCCCTTCTCCTTCTTCTTCTCCTCCCCTCCTTCTCTTTCTCCTCCTCCTCCTCCTCATTATTATTATTATTAACATTATTATTATTATTATTATTATTATTATTATTATTATTATTATTATGAGACAAAATCTCTCACTGGTTTAGTACTCACCAAGCAGGTTAGACTGCCTGTTGGCTGTACAGGGAGCCTCAGAAGTCCTCCTGTCTGTACTTCTGCACAGCTGAGATTAAAAGAGTGTGCTCTCACACCCAGCTTTGTCAGGTTGTTTGTGCAGATATCACACTGTTCCTTAAGATTTCAAGACAAATATCTTGCTAACCGAGCTATTTCCTCAATCCCCTATCACAGTCTTATAATACAGCAATCGATACCTTGTTTTTCTGAAATTATTCTCATTTTGCTATTGTTCTACCATAATCCAGGTTTATAGACTCTTACTGACTTCAGTGGATCAACTCATTTCTTACCAGCACAAAGTTCTTCTTTGCTGACTGAATACTCTTGTACAGCTTAATTGAGGATCTCATGCTAAAGGGAAACTTAGCATAAAAGTAACACAGAGACTTGTTTCAACCCCAGGAATTTTCTATTTCTCTGATTAACTTTTGTGATTGGAACCCACATTACAAAGACTGAAACCATGTAAATGAAAATAAAATATTAAGAATCCTAAGGATATTAAGAGTTTTCTTCTATTTTTTTTTAAACTGGTTCCACTTATAGAATCTCATGAAGATGATAGAGTAATCAGAAAATGAAGTTGACATTAGGTAATCATATCATTTCTCACAATAGAATCATTATATTAATTCTATGTGTGGTGGTCTAAGGGAACAATATCCCCTGTAAGCTCTCGTATTTGATCAGAACACCAAGTTTGTGTTTCTGAGTACTATTTGGGGAGGTATGGGTGGGGCAACCTTGCTGGAAGATATATATCATGGGAGGTGAGCTTTTAAAGCTTAAATCCTCCAGCCACTTCCAGGGTGCTCTGCTTTGTATTGGGGACTAAGGATGTGAGCTCTCAATTTCCTGCTCACCCCTCCATGTCTGCCACTTGGCGCCACAACCCCTGCCTACCATGATAGACTCTTAGCCCCATAGGACCTCATTTTCAAATAAACATTTTCTTCTCTAGGTTTCTTTGGCCATGGTATTTTATCAGGGCAACAGAAAAAAAAAATCAAATAAGATACTATTTTACCTATGGAAGGTGAAGTTTTTATCTCTGCCTTAGAGACGTACATAAACCGTTTTTCAGATTTACAGCTATATTCTTTTCAGTTACAACATTTTCATTTAGCCTTCTAAGAAGCACAAGTGCAGGGCTAAGTATTACTTGGGACGTCCTGACAGTTGGATGCTACTGTGCCTGTGGATGCTTCTACACCAGTCTCAGTCTCAATGACACACATTGTTAAACCCTGTCCTTCTGCCAAGGCTTCCCTCTCGGAAGCCTGGTTCTCGTTGAATCACAATTAATTATTCTTCATGAAGGAGCGCTGGTTCTGCATTTTGCTATGGTGCCAAGAATTTCCCCTTCAGTGGATGCCACACTCCTTGCCTTCCGCTAGATCCTATCTTACAGGTCCTAAGAACCTCCTTTGGCAAAGAGTTACTCTTCACATTCCAAGTTTACCTCCTGTTCCTCACCTCAAGAGAACTTCTTTTTTTTTAGAATCACAGATCTGGCACTTAGCAAATGGTTTCCTTGGCATTAATTATCTTTACCTGTTTTCCAAGAATTAGTTGCAATTTTTTAAAGCTATAACATGGACTGTTAAAACGAGAAAATTATTTTTTCACATAAGTGACACATTTGAAATAATTTAGTTTATGATTACTAGAGTACTAACAAAAGATATAATACAATCAACATGTTCTTTGATGCAAAATTCCCGACAAAATATTTCATCCCTGGGAAAAATATCATTTAGCTTTCATATACACAAATAAATACTCCTTAGTATAGATCTCAAGTGAACATCAGAGTGAATGTAGAATGAAGGCTCTCTGACAGAGTATGAATCCCATGAAAATGGAAGTCACACCCAACCCAGGCTGCATTCCAGTTACTACCATGTGTGCAAGTCATAGCTGAGTCTCAGTAAATAGTTTTGAATGAACACAATTACTTGCACAAGTATGAAAAAAATCAGTGTTTCTTTTTAACATTCTTGAGAACAGTTTAGTAACTAGAGCATCTAAAATAAATGAGTGGCTACTTAGATTCTAATGTAAGAAGTCATCTAGCTCAATGATTGGAGATGATCAAACATTGATTCTCTTGAGATAGTAACTTGTGAATATATTCTATATGCTTGAAAGAACTGAAAATTTTTTCCTTTGGATATTAATATTTTTGCCATACAGTTTGAATGACTTGTTTTTAATATTTACTTGTTCCTTATCTTATTTTTAAATTTATCCTTTATTTTTATGGTACATGAAGAGCATTTGCCTGTGTATGTGTCTGTAAACCACATGAGATCAGAGGAGGTTGTATAATGCCCTGGCATTGGAATTACAGATGGTTGTGGGTTGTCATGTGGGTGCCCTGAATTGGATTCAGGTCCTCTAGAAAAAAACAAACAAACAGTGTTCTTAACCATTGAGCCATCCTCCCAGCCCTTGGATGCTTTGGGGGGGGGGGCATAAAGGAATTGGGATTTTGATTATGTTAGAAAATGCTACAGGATGTACTTTCCCCTCATGTTTCTTAATGTGTTGACGAGTACCAGGGTACGATCACTCGCTAGTCATCTGAGAAAGGCCCCAGGGAACAGAAGACACACTGACACTTTGTAACTGAAAATGATTTTGAAGGTCTGATGCTAACAAGGAGGTTAGGGCATTCTTCCTTCTTTAATTGCACACAAGGAATGAGTATGTTTATTCAGGTATAAAGAATAAGGAGGAAATATGATGACCAGATTGTTTGTCATTTTTCTTTGTCCTTCACTTCTTGCCAAACATAGAAATCTTTTATTATTGTAAGAAGAAAGAACTTTCATTCTTTTAAAAAGCATACTTAAAAAAATTTTGAAGATAGCTTCTTTTCTCATACAATATATCACGATTATAATTTTTCGTCCCTTTATCCTTCCCAGTACCTCCCCATCTCACCTTGCCTCTGGGTCTACTCCTCTTTCTGGCTCTCATCAGAAATGAAAATTCTTTCTAAGAGATAACAAGCAAACATGGCAAAATAAATGTAATACGACGAAGCAAAAACTATCATGTCAAAGATGGACATAGCAATCAAATAAGAAGAAAAGGGTCCCGAGAGGAGGTACAAGAGTCAGAGACCAGTTCATTCTCACAGTCAGGGGTCCCATAAAATATTAAGCAAATAGCACTAATATCTACACAGAGGGCCTATTGCTGAGCCATCTAGACCCTGTGCTTGCTGCTTATTGCTGCTCTGTGACCTTGTATGCTCTCCTAGTGTCCTCAATCCCCTCTGGGTTTTACGGTCTCCTGGAGATCCCCTGAGCTCTGGAGTGAGGAATTTGATGGAGATCTCCAACTTTGACTCTCTCCATGAAATGTCTGTTTGTGGGTGTCTGCATCTGCCACTATCTGCTCCTCTCTGATGACGAATGGATCTATGAGTAGTGGTATCTGTATTATTGGATTTCACCATATATCTTTGGGTTACCTCGTCTATTGTTCTTGGTTATCCTAGAAGTGTGGGGCAAGGTTCCTTCTCATAGATTGGGCCTTAAATGAAACGAGACATCTGTTGGCTCTTCCCACAAGTTCTGTGTCAGCATTGCCCTAGAATATTTTTCAGGCAGGACAGATTGTATGTCAAATATTTTGTGGCTGATTTAGTGAACACACATCTCTTTTTCAGTAGCTTTCAGACTAACTTCAAGCCCCTAAGAGACTAGAACATAGGGGTAAAGGCTCTATGTAGGTACAGCTTCACACTTTTCCATGATCATTGAATAATTTTGCATCTATGTTTATAAGGGCAACTGGTATGTAATTCTCTTTCCATATTGAGTTTTTATGTGGTTTGGGTATTGGGATAACTATGGCCACATAAAATGAATTGAGCAATTCCTTTTTCGTGAAATAATTTAAGAAGTCATAGCATTAACTGTTCTTTGGCAGACAACAGAATTCTGCACTAAAACCATTTGGCCCTTGTCATTTATTTGTTTATGCATTTATTTACTTATTTATGTATTTATTTATTTTTGGATTGGAAGATTTTAATGACTGCTTCTATCTCTTTTAGATTTTTTTCAACTTGGTAGAGTACAGTTTTTTAAAGTATGTCCTTATGATTCTCTGGACTTCCTTGGTGATTGCTGTTATGTCCCATTTTCTGTTTCTGATTTCATTAATTTGGATATCCTCTCTCTGCCTTTTAGTTAATTTGCATAAAGGTTGGTCTATCTTATTGATTTTCCCAAAGAAACAACTCTTTTGTTTCATTGATTCTATGTATTGCTCTATATGTTCCTATTTTATTTATTTCAGTTCTTAGTTTATTTCTTGCCCTATACTCCTCTTAGGTGTGACTATTTATTTTTTTTATGTTGACACTTATTTGTATAAACTTTCATATTACGTATATGTATGTGTAAGGGGGTGGATGTGGGTAGGTGTGTGACTGTGTGTGTGTGTGCCGTGTGTTTCCATTCTTTTGATTTTTGCTTGTGTGAATTATGTATTATTTTTGTTTTTATGTGTATAGTTGGCATCCTTAAGCTGAAGTTTTCTTTCTAGCATCTTTTGTTGGGCTAGATTTGTAGACAGATATTATTTAAATTTGACTCTATCGTGGGCCATCTCATTTTCCCTATGATGATTGAAAGTTTTGTTGGGTATAGTAGTCTGCTCTGGTATCTGTGGTCTCTTTGAGTCTGCAATGCATCTGTCCAGACCCTTCTGGATATTAGATTCCTCACTGAAAAGCCAGGTGTAATTCTAATACATCTGCCACTGAATATTACATGGTCTTTTCCCCTTGAAGCTTTGAACATTCTTTCTTTGTTCTGTATGTTTAATGTTTTGATTGTTACATGGTGAGTGGACTTTCTTTTATAGTCCTATCTATTTATACTGCTCTGTAAGCTTCTTGTACAAAGTTATTGGCACTCTCTTCTTTAGGTTAGAAAATTTTTTCTGTGATTTTGTTGAAAATATTTCTATGGTTCTTTGTGTTGGGTTTCTTCTCCTTCCTCTATGCCTATTATTATTATGTTTGTTCTTTTTATTTATTTATTTATTTATTTATTTATTTATTTATTTATTTATTTTTGAAACAGGATTTCTCAGTATAGCCTTGGCAGTCCTGGGACTCACTCTGTAGACCAGGCTGGCCTCGAACTCAGAAATCTGCCTGCCTCTGCCTCAGATTGTCTAGATTTTTTTTTCTGGAGTCTTTAGGTTTCATATTTTCTTTGATATATCCATTTCTTCTATTGTCTTCAATGCCTGAGATTCTTTCCTCCATGCTTGTGTACTACATTTTCAAATTCTTAAATATTTCACTTCCAGAATTCCCTTACTTTTTTTTTTCCCTGATTCTATTTCCAGTTTGGTCTTGTGTAGTTTTATTCCTTTCCTTACACTATTTATCTGTAGTCCTAGATTTCTTTAATTGATTTATTCTGTCCCACTCATAAAGGGTAGTTCAAGGTCTTTTTCTTCTGCTTCTTTGTCGGGGTATTTGTTAGGAGAGATGGGTTCTAGTAGAGACATAGTTTCCTGTTATAAATTTAATTTCTACTCTAGCATCTAGGCATCTGGGTATATAATACTTATCTTTCTTGTCCTTGTTCCTTTGTTTTTGTCCCCGTACCCCCAGATGTTTCCCAGTCACCTTTCCTACAAATCTTTCTCTATCCCTCTCCCCTTCTCCTCTGAGCAACTGGGAACCCTCTGAGTATCAACCCCATCCCCCACCCCCGCCCTGGTACATCAAGTCTCTGCAAGAGCTAGGCACATTCTCTCCCACTGAGGCCAGACAAGGCAGCCCAACTAGAAGAACAGGCCAAAGCTTTTAGGATAGCCCCCACTACGGTTGTTCAGGAGTCACATGAAGACTAAGCTATACATCTGCTACATATGTACAGGGAGGCGTAGATCCAGCCTGTGTATGCTCTTTGGTTGGTGATTCAGTCTCTGAGAGCCCCAAGGGTCCAGGTTAGTTGACACAGTTAGTTTTCCTGTGGTTTCTATCCCCTTGGGAGCTGTAATCCTTCCTCCTGCTTTTCCATAGGAGTCCCCAAGTTCCATCCACCCTTTGGTTGTGGGTGCCTGCCTCTGTCTCAATCAGCTGCTGTGTGGCGGAGTCTCAGAGGACAGCCTTGCTAGACTCCTGTCTGCAAGCATAACAGTGTCATTAATAGTGCCAGGGGTGAATTTTTTGGGCAATTGTATAGAACTTGAGATATCATCCTGAGTGAAGTAACCCAGTCCCACATGGATGTGTATGGTATGTACTTGCTTGTAAGTGGATATTAACCACAACATAACATATACCTATGCTGCACTCCACAGACCCAAAGAAGTTAAACAAGAAGGAAGACCTAAGCAAGGAACCTTGAATCTTAGAAATCTTAGAAGGGGGAATAAAACAGATATAAGAGGCAGATGGAAGGAGAAAACTCTGTCAGAGAGGGGATTGGGAGGAGGTTAGGGAGCTTCAGGACTGGGTGTGGGGTGGGACAGAAGTGATGACCAGATAGCCATGAGACTGAGTGGAAATCTGCAACCTATGGGCGTGGGGAAGGGAGGCATCTCCAGGACAAGACAGAGAACTGGGATAAGGGAGGGCCCCAAAACCAATGTGGAACCCAAAGGGACCACCTCCTATAGCAAGGTAGGTGTGCCAGTAGAGTGATAGGAACACCAGACCATCCACAAAACTTTTATCCAAAATGTATCCTGTCTACAAGAAATGTAGGGACCAGGAATGCAGCAGAGACTGAAGCAATGGCCAGATAGAAACCAGCCCTACTTGAGGCTCATCCTGTGGGTAAGCACCAATCCTCCCTCCATTTTTAGAGAGTGTGACGGCTGAGTGTTGCTTCTTTCCCTGGCCTGATGAGTTGCTGCGTTTGCAGGGAATGCCTGCTGGTATAGAAGCTGGAGACACTGAGATGTATTGCAGGAATCAAGGTTGGAAAGACAGTGTTTGTGATCCCTTGAGGATCATGTCTGAGAGAAAAAGGAAAACACAGCAGATTTCCTGCTACAGAGATTGGAATGAAATGCCGTGTGTGTGTGTGTGTGTGTGTGTGTGTGTGTGTGTGTGTGTGTATGTGTGTGTGTGTTAGATCTCAGTAGCACTATAAGAAGTGTGGGTCCTCCGTTAGCCTACATTCCCCTGTGTGAGAGACCCTTGTTTTAGCAAGGGGTGCCTCCTGGAGTTGGAGTCTGGGCCAAAGCAGCAAGTGGGAAGAAGAAGGTTAGATGGAAAAAGATCTGTGGAATCTGTGGCATATGGGAGCAGGGTAGGGTGGCAGCAGGGAAGGCTGCCAAAGGCGTTCTACTGCAGAGCTGTTTATCTGACTGGAAGGTTTGATCTAGGAGACTAGAAAGAGAAGCTCTGCAGGCATCCTGCCTGTTGCTCAACAGGAACTATTTTATAGACTCTGAGAATTCCACATTTATATACAATGAGCTTTGATTATGCTCCTCTTCCTATCTTCCCAGATTCACTTCAACTCCCAGAATTCTCACAACCTAGTGCCATCTTTTAAAAAAAAATGTAATTCACAGAATCTAACTTGTGCTGCCCATATAGTCATGGCTGTGAGGCAACTAACTGAAGCATGGTCAATGTATCAACAGCCACATCCTTTAAGAAACCTGACCTTGCTCCCCCCAAAGCCATCAACTGTCATTTGTTAGAGGTGGGAGCCCAGGACCAAGTCCCCTACTACATGGTAGAGTGTTGACTAGGTTGATCATGTGCAGTTCTGTACAGACAACCACAGTGGCTTTGAATTCATGAATGCGGCTATTTCGTTCTCATAAAGGCATAGAACCTACCTAGAGATGCCCAGTGTCTTGCTGTGTTAGACCTTACAACGGTCTGCGAAGAAAACTGGAGCAACAAAGGGATGCGATGGTGGCAGGTAGTAGGCTCACAACGAGATACAGGAATGTGGTGGTGGCAGTCAGTGGACTCATAGCTAGATAGCATATTCTACATGTGTTTGAGGAAAAACGGTACACATGTTTGGAAAGTGATGGATATTGCTGGGGAATAAGTACTAATTGGACTAAGTTAAACCTTAAATAGTTAAAAATTCAAACAAATGTGTTGCATGAATTAAAAAAAAGGGGGGGGGGATAAAAGGCACCATCCCACGCTATCTCCTACTACTCTTTGGCCCCTGCAGTCTTGCCACCACCATCACTAGTCCCATGCAGTGACCACCCATCTCCTGGTTCTCTTGCTGTGGATTGGGCTCACATTTCTAGCAAAATATCAGAATTATTAGGGGAATATCCAACAGAAGGAGGCTTGGTGTTAACTAAGACTTACAAATATATGGTCATAGCTTTCATCTTGGTGGGCTATCCTAGTAAGTCTTGATTGACTCCTACTTTACTCTTCTCAACTGACTTACATAAAGGCAGCATTTTTCCTCTAAATAAAGGCAGATAAGTTGTCCCTTTGATTATACATAAAAAAACAGAAACAAAAACAAACAAAAAGCTGATAACCTAAGGGCATATGACTTTCCAGAACCACTTCATTGAATCGAGTTGTTCCACATTTTCCCCCTAGGGTCTCAAGAATTTTCACTGCAGCAGATGAGCTTCTATAGATAGATCTAGGACTCTCAAGAGCAGAACCATGTAATCTGGTAGAATAACTTTATAATTTTTTCATTTATTGAAACTAAGTCAACAACCAAAGAACATCTATAGGCTGGTCCATGGCCCCTGGCACATAGGTAGCAAAGCCCTGCCTTGTCTGGCCTCAGTGGTGAAGGATGAGCCTAATCCTGTAGAGCCATGATGCTTTAGGGAAGAGGGGTGGGGTAGGCATGGAGGTAGGGGTGGGTGGGTGGATGGAGGGAGCACCCTCTCAGAGGCAAAGGGAAGGGAGATGGGGTGAAGAATTCTTGGAGGGGGGAACAGAAAGGAGGAAACATTTTGGATGTAAATAAATAAAACTTTAAAAAACTTTAAAAAAGAAATAAAAGAAACAGATTTTTAAAATTAATATATCACGATTATGATTTCCCCTCCAGCTACTCCTTGAAGGTTTTCCTTACAGGCCCATCTCACTGGGTCTACCCCATCTGTGTCTCTTATTAGAAAAAGAAAAATAGGCTTCTATGGTTTAATAATAAAATAAATAAAATAAAACAAAGTCAATATTTGCCTTCAGTAGTTGCCATAAGAATCAATCAAGCAAACAAACAAACAAACAAATAAATAAATCAGACTAACAAAAGCCCCAGTCCCAGAATTGAGAAATCTCTTTTAAAAGGTTTTTGTTTTGTTTTTTTGTTTGTTTTGTTTTGTTTTTGTTTTGTTTGAAGTAATCCAAGTTATACTCTGCAAACAATATAGATCACTGATGTGGCCCTTGGTGGCTTCTCAGAGGTTAAGGACAGGAACCTGTTGCTAAAGGCATAGGACACACAACTCACATGACTGGGGGTGGATGGAGCTTGAAAGCTTCTTTTCTGTAGTCTACCTTCCCGGGTTACAGAAAATACTGTGCAAGCTTCCAGAGGAGGTAAGCAATTACACAGCCCTATCCAGCTGCAATACCTATAAAGCAAGACAATTAACAGCCTAGCAAGATATGCATAAAGGTGCAAGAAGTGGCATTCACAGATTGGTGGCAATCAACAGCTGTCTAATTAGACTTAAGTCCCACTCAACAGGAGGGAATTCTTGCTTAGCCAGCTTCCCAGGGCTCCTGAGGTCATGGCCCCTTGGAAAGAATTTATTACTGCCACTTTGTTAAACAAACATAATTTCTTATTACATTCTAAATCTTGTCCTTGTATTCACACATAAGTGTTGCTACTACTCACATGATGCGAGGGTTGCAGGGGACCTCACCCTCTAAAAGAGAAGGAGCAGGAGGAATGGGGGAGGGTCATAGGGAAGGGAGAACCAGGAGTGGGGCAGCATTTGGGATGTAAATAAAAAAGGTGTCTCTAAACGCCTTTTGTGTTATTGGTCAGCATTGTGCTGGGATTGTCCTGGCAGATCCCAAAACATTACAGGCTTTTGCCATTGGTTGCCCCCACAGAGGTGGAAGTTAAGCCCTTAATGCTGAAAACACCACTCCATTCAGATATAAAGCTCAAATGGTCACTTCTGAAAATATACCTACAAGTAAATTTGTACAGACTAAGCAGATTGTACTTGCAAATTTGAGAATACACATCCATAATACGCGTGTTTCTCTCTCTCTCTCTCTCTCTCTCTCTCTCTCTCTCTCTCTCTCTCTCTCTCTCTCTCTGTGTGTGTGTGTATGTGTGTGTAAAACCTCAATTAATGAAAATAGAGGCTGTGAATTTGCAAAAAGCAAGGAAGAGTATGTGGGAGGGTTTGGAGGGAGGAAGGGAATGATGTAATTATATTATTCCTTCAAAATAGAAAGAAAGAAAAAAACAAAATAGAAACTTCTCATTACAGCAAACAGAGAGGGCCACATGAAATCTCAACTAGACACAATGCAGAGATCACAGACCAGGGGAAGCACAACCTCAACTGATATATCTACAGCAGAACCTCAGCATCTACAGACCAAAGAACATCCTGGAAGAGAGTGGGAAAAAAGACTTGAAAAAAAAAAAAAAAAAAAAAACGAGGGAACTGCTCTGTAACAGTGTTTCCTAGAAATGGTTATATATACAAAGCTGAAACAATAACTATGCCATTAGACACTTTAGCATTGAAATGGAGGAGAATTCAATGGGACAAAACATAGACAAAGAATTACAGGCAGCAGTTGACGGCTAAGAGAAGGAGAATTAGCCTCTCACAAGCTTGAGGTCCTTTATTGATTGTCCAATGCAGAACAGTCAGCCTTGAAAACATAAACACATAATGATAAACATGGACTCAGCAATGTACACGCGCGCGCACACACACACACACACACACACACACACACACAGAGCAAACAAAATCAAAGACAATGTTACTATGTATCAAGGGATGACAAGGATGGGAGATGGTAGAAGGAGAGGTCCTGAGGGGTGGGGCTGGAGGGAAGAAAAAGTAGGGAGAAAAGTAGTGTAACATTAAAAACATAAAGTAAAGATTGGGAAAAGATCTTTACCAACCCTACATCCGATAGCGGGCTAATATCCAATATCTACAAAGAACTCACAAAGTTAGACTCCAGAGAATCAAATAACCCTATTAAAAATGAGGTACAGAGCTAAAAAAGAATTCTCTACTGAGAGATATCGAATGGCCGAGAAGTACCTAAAGAAATGTTCAACATCCTTAGTCATCAGGGAAATGCAAATCAAAACATGAACAGAACACCAATGGCTCAGGCTGTATGATCAGCAATTGATAAATGGGACCTCTTGAAACTGAAAAGCAAATGATACTGTCAATAGGACAAAATGGCAGCCTACAGAATGGGAAAAGATCTTCATTAACCCTACATCCAACAGAGGGCTATTATCCAAAATACATAAAGAACTCAAATATTAGATACCAACAAACCAAATAACCCAATTTTAAAGTGGGATACATATTGTTTAGTTCATATTGTTGTTCCTCCTATAGGGTTGCAGACCCCTTTAGCTCCTTGGGTACTTTCTCTAGCTCGTTCATTATGAACTAACCAGTACCCCCAGAGCTGTGTCTCTAGTTGCATATGTAGCAGAGGATGGCCTAGTCAGTCATCAATGGGAAGAGAGGTCCTTGGTCTTGCGAAGATCATATGCCCGGTTCAGGGGAATGGCAGGTCTAGGAAGCGGGAGTGGGTGTGTTGGGGAGCATGGCGGGGGGAGGATACAGAGGGCTTTGGGGCTAGCATTTGAAATGTAAATGAAGAAAATATCTAATAAAAAGAAAATAATAATAATAAATTAATTAATAAAGTGGAATAGAGAGTTAAATAGAGACTTCTCAACAGAGAAATCTCAAACGGTTGAGAAACATTTAAAGAAATGTTCAACATCCTTCATTAACAGAGAAATGCAAATCAAAATGATCCTGAGATTCTACTTTACATCCATCAGAATGGCTATGATCAAAAACTCAAGGGACAGTACATGCGGGTGAGGATGTGGAACAAGGGGAACAAGCACTTCTCCATTGCTGCACGTTTGTACAACAACTTCTCTAAATCAGTCTGGTAGTTTCTCAGAACACTGAAAATAGTTCTACCTGAAGAGTCAGCTATACCGCTCCTAGGCATATACCCCAAAGAGCCACCATACCACAAGGATACATGTTCAACTGTGTTCGTAGCAGCCTTGTTTATAACAGCCAGAAACTGGTAGCAAACCAGATATACCTCAACCAAAGAGTGGACACAGAAACTGTGGTTCATTTACACAGTATAATAGTAAAAACAAGGGCATCATGAGTTTTGCAGGCAAATGGATGGAACTAGAAAATATCATCATGAATGAGGTAACTCAGACCCAAAAGAACATGCATGGTACATAGTCACTGATAAGTAGATATTAACAAAAATGTACAGAATACCCATGATACAACTCACAGACCCAAAGAAGTTAAACAGGAAAGGAGGCCCAAGTGAGGATGCTTTAGCTCTACTTAGAAGGGGGAAGAAATTACTTATGAGAGGCAGAAGGAGGGAAGGACCTGGGTAGGAGAGGTGTGGGGCAGGAAAAGGGGGAGTCAAGATCAGGTGTGGGGAGAGACGGGGAGAGGTCTAGAGGGCCAGGAGAATGAGTGGAAATATGCAGTTGCTGAGGGTAGAGTGAATGGGGAGTCTCTAGGAAGTCCCAAAGACCTGGGATGGGGCTCCCAGGACTCAATGTGGGTGATCTTAGCCAAAATGCCAAACAGTGGAACCATGGAACCTGAATATATCACCTCCAGTAGTCAGATAGGACCCCCAGTGGAGGAATCGGGACACCAACCCGCCTTCAAGATTTTTGTCCCAAAATTGTTCCTGTCTAAAAGAAATGCAGGGACAAAAATGGAGCAGAGACTGAAGGAAGGGCTGACCAGTGACCAGCCCAACTTGGGATCCAACCCATGGGTGGACACCAATCCCTTACACTATTACTAAATGCCATGTTGTACTTGCAGACAGGAGCCTAGAATGACTGTCCTCCGAGAGGCTCTGCCAGCAGCTGACTGAGATGGATGTGGATACCCACAGCCAAGCATTGAATGGAGGTCATGGATCCTTATGGAAGAATTAGGGGAAGGATTGAAGGATCTGAAGGTGATGACAACCCCATAGAAAGACCAACAGTGTCAACTAACCTGGACCTCTGGGAGCTCCCAGAGGCTGAGCCACCAACCATTAGCATAAACAGGTTGGCCCAAAGCCCCTGGCACATATATAGCAGAGGGCTGCCTTGTCTGGTCTCTGGGAGAGGATGTGCTTAATCCTGTAGAGACTTGATGCCCTAGGGAATGGAGTATACCCAGGGAGGAATACCCTCTCAGAATCAAAGGGGAGGAGGGGTAGGGGGAAGAAGTCTGTGAGGTGGTCCAGGAAAGGGGGCAGCATTTGGGATGTAAATAAATAAAATAATTAATTAATAAAAAAACCTAATTAATGAAAATATGTATCCCAGCACTTGGGAGACAGAGGCAGGCAGATTTCTGAGTTCGAGGCCAGCCTGGTCTACAGAGTGATTTCCAGGACAGCCAGGGCTACACAGAGAAAGCCTGTCTTGAAAAAAAAAAAAAAAAGTAAAGCTAAAACATGGAAATGAAAAACAGAATTAAAATATAGAAAAAATTAAAAGAAAAATATATAAGAAAGACAATTGGGAAATAAATTCAAAGATGGTTCAGCGAAGATATCTAGCACGTGTATAAGTGCCTGGTCGTTGTGGTGGCCACCTATACTTATAGCCTTAGAAGACAGAGAGACATGGGACTCAAGAAGAAAACTAAGTTAAGCAAATTGTTAAGTGCTTGGTTCCAGTGAGAGAGTGCGTCCCAGTGTATAAGGTGGAGAGCACAAGTAAGGCACACAATATCAAACCCTGGCCTCAAAAATTCATGCACACACATGTGTATATATGTCTGTACACACATCACCCACAATGAGAATATGCACACACTCTAACGCATACCACAAGCCCACATACTGTGAAATAATGCAGAAATGTGAATTTCTCCCTTACAGAAGTGCAAATAACCTTGTTACTTAGAAAAAAAAAAAGATATTTCTAGAATCTTTTGAAGAAAATTCACTGTAAACTGTTTCAAGACAAGCTTAAGAAGTAGTTTCTAAAGAAATATAATATGCCAGCAAGAATATATAATGACAGCCTCTTAGTGTATGTTAACTAGATCAGAAAGGATTAGAGGAAGACCCCTTGGTCTCCCGAGGAGGAAAACTGCTAAGTGAATGTTTCCATCAACCACACACACTACCACGTTGCTTATTTCTCCTTGTTCAAGAATTTGTTCCTTCTGATCATTAGACACCTTAAGGGTCACTGGCAAGCTGTGGTTGTTTTATAGACATGAGGGTCTAGCATGAAAGTGTCATGGAACTAGAATAAATTTCCATTTCCCTAGGATCCAGCCAATCACAGCTGAAGACCATTGCCAGAAGCCAGGCTCAGCTGGAGGCAGCGACAGAGAGGAAGGGGGGTTGATCTTTGCACTGGAGGGTGTCCTGACTCCATCCTCCCTGCTGGGAAACTCCAGTGTTCCAGGACCACTAGTCTGGAAGTTTTCATCAGCTAGCAACCCACTTTTAATAACAAAAAGTCTGGGGAGTCTAGGGAATCTTTCAGGAACCTGTGAGACTCCAGCAAGCATCTCCCGAGGCTGCCAGGTAAAGTCCACTGCTGTTTCTTCTCCAGCATCAGTTGAGAAGGTGAAAGCAAACATCACTCTATAGCATAAAAGCCACAAATAAAAACAAATGACAGCCCCTCCAACTCCTACGTGCGCGCGCGAACACACACACACACACACACACACACACACACACACACACACACATTCACATTACCCTTCGCCACGTCTGGAGGTATATTTTAGCCCAGTGTTTGTTTTAATGTCCTGTTTTACAACGTTTTGTGTTGAATTCTTTGGATAGAGCCCCTTCACAGAGGGGGTGGAGCCCTGCCATGCTGGTTCTCTATTAATCACCAGGCAGAGCTGGGCTTCAGGATCTCAGAGCAGACTCCCTTCTCAGCTTGCAGCCCTGCTTGTTGCAACAAACAGAACTGCGAACTGTGTTTACCTTACATGTCAGATGTGGTTAGGCTTGATAGGGGTCTGCTTGTGTAAACCAGTCTGCGAGTCCATCACAATGGGCTCCGATTTCTCTTCCGTGATGGAACAGACACCAGATCTTTGAGCAGCACCGTGATAGCGGCTAGGATGGAACCGTTTGCAGAGCACGTCTGGAGATTTCAGTGATGGCTTAGCTTAGAGTCAAGATGTCGAAGTTCTGAAATCAGTGTTTTCTCCCGGGATTTTTCTCTGTCAGGATCAAGAGGAGAAAATACCAGGGAGGGGTTCAGATTGACTGATGTGGTCTCTTTCGTGGGATTCACAACACTTCTGTTTCTAAGGTGTTTTCTCTCTGAGGTGACTTTCTCCAAGGTTGGTCCTGTCCCTGTAAGCATGGTCACTCTAGTCTTCTGGAGTTGGTTTCTTTCCCTGTCCTCTTCTAACTGCACTAGTGATTTCTCACCTTCACTTTGCACAATGTGAGCAGTAAGTGTTAGGACATTTTCCTAGTACAAGTTTAATAAAAAGGACGATCTCTCCACTATACCCAATTATCTGGTAGATTTGGGGAATCGCTATTAGAGATTCCCAAATAAAAAGGGTAGTTGGTTCCATCAGGTGACTTTTAAAGATAATATACAGGTCCAGGACTGCTCTACAAAACAGTATAGAGTTGAAACAAACTTTTCTAAACTGCATATTTTTTAAACTCTGATCCTATGGCCTAGTAGTTCTCATTAGGGTGGCACTTGGACATTTCTCTTGGTTTTTTTTTTTTGTTGTTGTTGTTTTTTTCTTCTCTCATACATGACATCCTAACCTACATACGTTTCCCCTCCCTTCATTCCTCCCAGCCCCTCCCTCACTCCCCTATTCCCCACACCCACTCCTCCTCTCTTTCCACTCAAAAGAAAGAACAGGCCCCCCCAGGAACATCAATGGAACATAGCTTAACAAGTTACAGTAACACTAAGCACGCACCCTCATCTCAGGACTGGGTCATACAAGCCAGTAGGAGGAAAAGGGTCCCATACACAGGAAAATGAGAGTGAGAGAGAGAGCCAGCCCTCCATAGCCACTGCTGGGAATCTCACGAGAACAGCAAGCTGCACAAACCATAAAGTACATAGAGACACTCGATAATTTTGAAAAAAAAAAAAAAATGTTTTGCTTGATATGGCTGTAGGCAGTGGCCATGGAAATGGCTATGCATATGCATCCCACAGCGCACAGACCACACCTTCATCTTGTTCGAGGAGATTTTTAGGTACAAGCCTAAGCCCTGGGAGTCCTTACAACCTAGTTCCAGTCACTCATTTCCAACACATTAACTAAGGAGAGAAGTTGTCATGAAAAACAGAGAAAACTCTGCTCAGTGTGGTCACATTGGGGTGGGGGAGACATGGAAAGAAGTCCACTGAACCCCAGTGTGTCCTTGGTGTATGAACAAGAGGTTTAAGAGTTAACAGAGTTTTGCACAGATAAGGAGTCCGGACAAAGGTGTAGTTTACCCATCACTGAGCCATCTTTGGCTCAGCTCCACTCTCTCCTGGAATGTGTCCCAATAAGCCATCTTTAAATGTGCAAATTCTTTCTGGGATGCTTGATCCTCTCCTGGTTGGCATGAAGTTTCAGCTTTTTCCTCTGCCCGGCATGAAATTCTTGGGGCAATGACAACTCTGTGGGTTCAGTTTTAATAGTCTGATAGCCAAAGAGAGAAGTGTCTCTTCTTATAATATTTTCACTCATGCCAAGAGGGTTGTAATCTTTCCCAACAAAGAGCCAACTCTTTAACAAAAAAAAAAAAAAGAGGTCAATTATAGTGAAGGTGAGAGACCCCTACCTCAGCCTATGTAAACAGTAATTGTAGAGATTTCCTGTGTTAAACACTCAATAAATGCTGGACAAATAAAGACCCTGGAACTAAAATCATCACTCAGTTTGATCAGGAGGGTTCCCCTGGAATCTCTTGTGAGTCTTCCTGGTCTAGCCCGCTTTCTGTCCCTTCTTACTGTCCTCAACTTCCTCAGGTTGTCATCCTTCCAGTGACATGTGTAGCATTCATGTTGCCGGTGGTCCACACCAATCTTCTCTCGGTCTCTGGCTTCTCTGTGTCTGAAGATCATCGATGCTGGCTCAATAGAAGAGCTGGATGCAGAAGGAGCTACAGTCTCTACCACCAACTCTAAACATTAACGTCAGTTGATGGGCTTCGGCAAGGTTCCCATTTTATGCCAGGTCCTGTTGATACAAGTGCTGAGACTGTAATGAAGTTAAACTCAATATATTTTTTCCTCTGGTTATAACTGGCAATAATTTTGCAAGTTCCCAGCTACCGTGGAATCCATTTGGGGCAGGCAAAAAAAAGCAAACAATCTGGGGTATGAAATGTAATTGTGGTTGCCACATGTGAAACAGTGTAGCTACCAACATTTCTTGTTACTCTTACCATAGCTATGGACTGTAGACATTCATTTTGCTAAATCCAAGTATATTTTGCTAAATGGAGACAATTATCTGGGTATTTTACTTAAAGGAAAAAGAAAAGGGTTTTCCTGGAAACATACAGATAATGGAGACAAAATTATACTTAAAATATGTTGCCAGAGGGTGTTTTGACATTTTTCTGATTATTTTTCAGAGAGATATGTAAGTGCTCTTTATGCACAGATCTGCAAATGTGACTAAGGACAGTTTATGAATGCACATGTGCTCTATGTTAGCACATTGACCTTTAATTATGTTACCTATTCAAGTGTCCCTGTAAGTTCCATAATCATATCTAAGTTATATATTTAAGAATATTGAAAATGAGCGAGGCTGACTCAAATTTCAAGACACTTTGTAAATGAAGCTTACCTTGCTATTAGTATACTCTTGTATACAAACCACTGGTATGCTAGGATTGTACCGAAAACCTAATCAGTCATTAAAAAGTGTGGACGTAGTGAATATCATGAAATTCTCTAATTTCTTGGCGATGGCTGTAGGTTTTATTTTCTAGCAATGACAGATTCCGAACATTTCAAAATTCTGCCTCTAGGTATCGAGTGTAGCTCAGCAGTAGCTGAGGTGTTTGTTGTGTGAATCCCGGTGTTCAATTTCTAGGGACAAACAAAATAAAATTGCTCAGTTTCCCTCACATTCTTACTTCAGTGAACAACATTAGGAAACCACAATATATCTCTACATGTTGTAGTTATCTTCAATATTAATGCAAAGGAACCCCCTGCTATTTAATATTGTGTTCATCATAAAATATTCTGTCTCTAAATCAAAGGGCCATTAACTGAGTCATATTTGGCATCTCAATTATAGATTATCATCATAAACACTTCATTGTATTTAGGTAGAAAACCCTGGGCACTTTAAAAAGAAATATTTGAATGCAGTTTCATGAGAAAAATAAATATTTCCATGGCTAAGGGTGATACTGTGGAAGAAAAAAATCTCAAGGTACTTAAAGACTACTGCAAGTTATTTTTTTTTCTTAACCATACTTAATTCATCTTATAAATAGGCTATATTTGTGCAAGTGAAAGCCCACATTTTATTTAAGTAGGCCAATTTGCACAGAGTCCTGAACATACATCTATAACTTACTATAAACACCAAATACAGAGGCCTTTTATACTTAGACACACACACACACACACACACACACACACACACAATCATATCAAAGATTCCTGCTGATGTAAATGGAACTCTTACTTGATAGGCACTGGATAAGGGAATTTGTATGCCATATGCAAAATACTAACACAAAAATGTCATCCATATGAATCATTAATGAAAAAAACATAAAACAGAGATTTGAATAAACTATACCAACAATAAAAATAACAAAAGAGGGTTATTGTAGTAGACTTATGAATGTTTTAGAGCCATGGAAACATTAATAAGTTACTAACTAACCTGCATATCTTCTGTTTGTTTGTTTTTTTCTTACATATATGCATGCGTATGTGCATGTATCTGTATATGGTAGCCTGCAGTTATGTTTAGGATGTTCCTCAGTCTAGTTCCTCCTTTGTTATTCTTTGTTTGTTTTTGAGACAGTCTCTCACTTTGCTTGAAGCTCACTGGTTTGGTTAGAATAGCTGACAAATGAGCCCCAAACAACCTGCTTGTCTCTGACCCTCCATCTCAGGGATTATAGGCACACAACCCTACAGTTGAATGATTATCGGACAATGCAGACTTAAACTCCAGCATTCATGTTTGTCCATCAAGCATGCTGACCACTGAACCATCTCCCCACACTTTAAATATGGCACTTTTACACAAATTTAATGACCAGGATGGCCATAATTCTATGAGAGAACAAAGGAAACACAGACAAATCATTCATAACTTCACAGTTCTATTGAAAACAACAAAAATAGCATCTATTCAAATATCCCTACCATTTCATCTGAACCAATACTGTCTTATTTTCTGATACAAAGTCAACTTTTGTTTTGTTTTGTTTTGTTTTTTAAGAATTCTACAGATGCTTAAAGCATTCCTAGGATGCATTTCATCACGATGCATCCCTGGTGTCAAATGAATGACTAGCACCTCTGTAACTATGAGTGGATGGTGGCATCAGAGTCAATTACACCTCAGTTTCTTTTTGCACAAAATTTATCTAATGCATAAAACATAGTCTCAAGGGAGAAATAGATTTCACATTCTTCTCCCACCTTGCCCCATTCTTTAGGAAACTACTATACTAAAGTGTGTATATATGTGCATGTGTCTCTATGTATGTATCTGTTTGAATGTGAATGTACACGTGTATGCCTGTGTTGACAGAGGCCAGAAGAAGGGGTTACATACTTGGAGCTGGGGATACAGGCCTCCATGGGTTCTGGAATTTGTATGAGGGTCTCTATGATTGATCAGAAAACACACATTCACTGAGCCATCTCTCCATCCCATCCTACAAGTGATGTCTAGAGTTTGAACTGGGTCAGAAATGCCATCCATTGACCTAACATGATTACAGGAAAAGACCTACATTGAAGTTATTCCTCTTCTAACCCCTAAAGCACCTTTTCCCTTTTAAAAATCATGCCTGAAAGGTGACAATCTAGCGGAAGGACCAATAATTATAAGTCTTACTTGTAAGCCTTAGCCACTTCTGTTATGAAAGACAATTCAAAATGTTTTCTTTCTCCTAGTAGTAATGGTTGGCCTTCGTATGAAATTTGCATGAACTACGAGCCAAGGCTTAGATGCTTTTCAGCAATACAAAGAAGCTCTCATGTATTTATGGGAGGGATGGAGTAGCACGTACTTGTGTTTGCTACCTCTAGCTCCCCCTTGTAACCTATCACACCAAAAGCATCTCTGGTGTCTGTATCTAGGGTCAGGTATCCCAAATCTCCAGCACCCACACTCATCTGTTATCTTTGGGGCAGTGGAAATACCTGACTTTGAAACGGATTTGGATCTTGGGTAAAGGGAGATCAGTTTTCTCTTGTGGAGTCCCCAGTGCACAGTGCTACAGAGGGGACGTGCACATTCCTCTTTTTTTCACCTCACATGAAAGAACAATATTTTCCCTGCACCTCATGGTGAAGTTGAAACAGCTAATCTCCCAAACCTGGATTCCCCACTACTTTCCCGCCTTTCCCTGGACAAATCATCATCCTCTTGCTCCAGTCTGTTCCTTTACCACCCACCTCATTTGATCCCGTGGAAGATGAATGGCTCTGCCTAAAGAAATTAAACAATGGCAGGGCTAAATTGCAGACTGGAGTCAACTCCAGCACACTCGTAATTTCCTCTATCTTTCCTGTTTCTGAGACCAGGTCTGGGTTTTGTTGCCATGCACTCTCCTCTTTGCTGAAATTCTTTTCTTTGCTCGTGTTTCGTTTTTTAGAACATTTTTAAAATTATGGTCATTAGTCTTTTGTGTTTCCATTTGGGTAGGAAGAAGGTCCCGCCTGCATCTCCCACTAGACATGAAGGACAAGAACTCAGCGATCTGGAGCATGTTGAGTTATTGAGCTCTTGCTTCTAGCTCTGTGATTCAGAATATGGCATTTTTCTCTTTTGCATTTTGGCAGGACCGCTGGATTGCTTTGATTCTTAGGGCAGCCTGGAAGCTATGAAAATATTGATGATCAGACATGTGAGTCCGATAGAGAGAAAATTTAGGAATCTCACCCATAGGCAAAGAACTACAAATAAGAACAGCTGGGAGAGAAAGAATTATCCTCACCCAGGCATGATCCCCCTGTAGGTTAGCCAATGCAAAGCAGTAAACCTTAAAACAATATACATAGCACCAACAAGAAGTGGATTCTGCAGGTTGAGTTTACATATATTTATGCACATGTACATACACACAAATGTATGTATAAAACAATAATAAATAAAGAGAAGTTTATCAATTCAGGAAATGGGAGGAGTCTGAGAGAGGGTAGCTGGGAGGGCCAGGAAGCTGGAAGGGAGAAGGAAAGTAACATAACTGTATTTTAATTTAAAATGTTTACATATGTATATGAACATATATCCACATATAAATATACATATATGTATATAAGCATATGTATATATACACAGGTATATACATATATTTATATACATGCAAACATCTATACATATTTATATACAGTTTACACTGAACCAAATTCTTTCTTGAGTGCTGGGAATTGAACTTCATGGTTAGCGAGTATGTTTTACATCATTGAACAGCACCTCTGATCTAACTTGTAAATTTGAAAATACATTGCACATGAAGGAAATCAGATTGTAAATAAAAATTTACACTGCATAGTGTTGGAACTCATATCTACTGCACAGCATATTTTAAGACATATAAGTCTCTACTTTTTGACTATACAAGAGAGAAAAAAATAGGGGAAAAAACCCAGTTGTTTGCACCACTGTTTCCTGGAGTACTAGCTACTATGTAGAAAGACTGATGTGTTTTACTGGTAAATAATTATTTGTTACTTCTGTTATAATCACTTGTGCAGCTGGATTATATAGATGTTATTTGCTAGGAGTTATAGTTTGAGGCAAGACCCAGGTTTCATTATGAACCCACATAGTTTGTCACCAGTTTGCCTCCTTGTGAGACTACAATCTTTAGCATATAGCATTTTTCAGCAACTAGTAAGATTTATGGAAATCTGTGGGACATTTTGCTGCTTGCTCATAGGGTTCATAAGTGGACTTATATTTAGTTTGGCTGCAAAAATAAAGAGAAAACAGCACTTATGGGTCTCAGAGATTTGCGAATCTTTATGATGGTAAGGCGCTTCAAGAAGGTAGAATATTTTATACAGTGAGCATCTTTGGAATTTTTTTTTATCTGCAATCTTCTTTTACAGTACAGTTGTTCTCCCCATCCAGTTCTGCCCTCCAACACTTCCTCATCCCATTCCCCCTCCCTGTCTCCAAAAGGATGTTGCCACTCCCTCACCCCCTTCAGTCCCCCTAACCCCCATGCCCTGCCAGGCTTCCCTATTCCTTGGGTCCTTAAGTCTCTCAAGGGTTAAGTGCAGCTTCTCTCACTGAATCCAGACCAGGCAGTCCTCTGCTGTATATGTGTTGGGGGCCTCATATCAGCTAATGCATATTGCCTGGTTGGTGACTCAGTGTCTGAGAGATCTCAGGGGTCTAGGTTTGTTGAGACTGTTGGTCTTCCTATGGGGTCACCCTCCTCCTCAGCTTCTTGGAAATTATTAAAGAAAATTATTAAAGGAAATGACTAAAACTTCCTTTATTTTCTCAGTGAGCTGAACATCTCTCCAGTCTTCATTTTGACAAGGAGATAGATCACTAAAGAACACTATAAAATTTCCCTGGAAGTCACCTAGACATTCAGAATGTAAGGCTGACATGACTCTCACACAGGCACAATGGCCTGTGCATTTGTCCAAATATGTTGGGTTATATTTGCCTTTTCTAGTCCTCTAGGTATGGATAAGTATAATATTGAAAGAAGTGTCTTCTATGTATGCTTTAATAAAAATATTTACAATTCAAAAGACAGTAGATCCAGGGTTACGAGAGTGGCCTTTCCAATCATACAAGTCATTGATGTAACCTGTTTTCAACAGTGGAAATTACAGAAGAGATATGGTCTATATAGACTATTTTTGCTCGTCCTTATTTATCCTTAAAACTTCGTGACATTGGTAATGAGTCCGGCCTCTTTAATCTCATGGCTTTGGTTGTCAGTTTGAACTCTATATGCTCTTTAGATCCTTTGTTTAAACAACAACAATATGGGAGAGCTTTCTGCAGTTTTGTAGACTATAGATGATGGAGGCTGATGGAGGAAAAGAAGATTGAAAACATCCTGGTGATGTCATCACAGCTTTAGACTATTTCACATGGCAAGCAGGTGGAAAAAACATGAAAATATGCATAATATAAATGAACAGCTCAAGGTTGATGCACTACATTAGGCATGTAAAGTCATGGAAAATTTTGAGTTTAAGTCTGCATGCCCAGAAGATGACAATGCAAGATTTGTGTTGCATAGAATGTCCTTCCTACCTAATTATAAATACATACATATATGTAGTAATTTATTACATATATTCATCATATATTCATATACATTCATTTAGTATTTTCCTAGTATCACCAAAGAATATTTTCAAAGACTAGTATGCACAGATTTACTTAAACACCTGAAGTTTAATGGGTTGCCTGTTGAGCATAAAAATCTCTTTCTGTATAGATCATTTAGACTAAGAGAAATTAAAATAGCAGTGAGCTGCACACTGGGTTCTGTTGTTTAGGATTTATGTACTAATCATTTGTTTATAGTGTCTCTCTTTTGGATAATTTCTATAACTCTCATTTTCAAAATATATAGGTAATACTTAAACAAATGTCATTAATAATGCTTACCAACCCAAGCAAAGATAAACAATATAAGCTGAATGTAATTGAAGTGCACATTTCAGTATTGACAAGAGCTAGAAATGAGATGATATCAAGGAGTCTATATTTCAGTGGAGTCAGGCAGCGAATATATCAAGAGCATTAATGGAGAATTTAAGTTGCTTAGACAAATTACTAAATAACAGATCTCAAAAGTAAGACACATATCCTCATATCAAGGCTGGAAAAGGCAACCCATTGAGAGGAAGAAGGTCCCAAGAGTAGGCAAAAGAGTCAGAGACAACCCCCACTCCCACTGTTAGGAGTTCCTCAAGAACACCAAACTACACAATCACAGCATATATGAAGAGGACCTAGTTCAGACCCATATGGGGTCCATATTTGTTGCTTCAGTCTCTGAAACCCTATGAGCTTAGCTTAGTTGATTCTGTGACGTGTTCTCATAGTGTCTCCCAACCCTCTCTCCCATACAATCCTGCTTCCAACCTCTTCTGCAGGGTTCCCCGGGCTCTGCCTGATGTTTGGGTTTGGATTTCTTAATCGGCTCCCATCCACTTAGTGTGACGTTTGGCAGGATGATGCCTCCCTGATGATTGGGTGAGGTACCAATGTGTGAGTACAGCAGAATATCATTAGGATGTATGTGTGTATGTATGAATGTATGCCTGTATGTATGTATTGTCACTTGTGCTTGGTTCTGTCTTGGGTTTCTGGGCTGTCCTGTTCTGGGCATCCAGGTGGTATCAAGCATTGTCTCTCTCCTGAAGTGGGCCTCAAGTTATATCACTCATTGGCTGGTCACTCTAAAAGTTCTGTATTGCCATTACATCAGCACATCTTGCAGGCAAAACATTGTTGGTTGAAGGTTTTGTGGTTGGGTTGATGTTCCAGTCACACTAAGAGCCTTGCCTGGTTATAGAAAATGGCTGGTTTGGGCTCTGTATTCCCCATTACTAAGAGCCTATGCTAGGGTCACTCTCATAGATTCCATGGAGTTTCCACTGAACTAGATTTTTACCTTGTCCCCAGATGCCCTAATTCCACTAATCTCCCAGGACTCTCTCCCCTATCTCCCTCAGTCCCTCCCATCACCTGCCTGATCCCTCTTATTCCCCAGTCCACCAGCAAAATCAATTTTATCCTCCCTTTCAGGGAGATTCATGTGAACAAAATACTCTCCTAATGTTTCTATAGTTTAAAATATGTCTCTGTTCCAGTACAAGGATTTTTTAAAAAGCACAGTCATGCTGTGCATTGAAAATAAAAATCATAGTTTAAAATTAAAACTTCAGAATTTCTGGCTCATCATGGTAAATATAATTTGTTAAATATAAAAAATAAACATTTTTAAAATATTGTAGAAAATAATTAAAATATTTATCATAAAGTAAAAATTTATTGTGATTGCCTATAAAATAAATAGCAGTTTAAATAAATAGTTTTAAAATTCAATAAGTGCATGTTGTAGAGGTTGTTAGATAGCCACGCACCCAAGAATAAATAGCAGTATAAATCAGATTCTACAAGTTTAAAATAAGTTGTGAAACATAACTAAGTTGCCATGAAAGAGAGATGGACCTTGGATGAGGTTGGAATGAGGTGAATATAGTCCAGATACACTATATGAATTCCCACAGTATATAATAAAAACATATATTTATTGTATTTAGTGTATGAGTGGTTTACATGAATGTATGCTTGTGTGCCTGGTACTTGCAGAGGCCAGAAGAGATATCAGATGACCTGGGACTGGAGTGACACATGTGTGTGACCTGCCGTGTGTCTTCTGGGGATTGAACCTAGGTCCTCTAGAAGGGGATCCAGTGCTCCTAACTGCTGAACCATCTCTCTATCCCATACAAATAATTTTTAAAGCATAAAACAAAGCAAGGAGATTTTCCAAGTAGTTTATTGTCTAGAATTCATTCAAGTTAGGGCTGAGGTTCTTCACAAGTGAGATTTTATGTTGATTGCTTTTCTAAATTTTAAAATTTTAGCTAAATCTGTTTCTGATTAAGATTGGAATATTAACACCAACTTGGTGTTTCATTGTATTTAATCCATGATGTTTTAATGGTTTCCTTTTTAGACTTGCTGATCTTTCCTAGAAAATTATTGTTTCACCCATAAATATCTTTCACAGTCTTAGAAAATTAAAGAACACAAAAATTTATTAGGGAAATTTAGAATTTTTAACTCTATCTAATCAACATTTGAATATAGTCCCCTCTATGAAAGAGTTGTTAGGTATTATTTATGGTATAATAGGAAGAAACTGTTTACAATGCCAACCTGGTCTTTGGATAATTTTTTGTAGTATGTTTTAGCATTGTTCCTTCAGTGAATTTAATAAAACCCAGCCATATGCAACCCTTAATACAAAAAGAACTCTGTGAACTCTCTTTGACAATGGGTAATGTACCTGTAATTATCAACACAAAATCAGATGCTGCATACAGTTTATAAAAACAGAAATCTAAAAGACTTGAATCTTCAGACACAGATGGCCATAGAGAAGACCCATAATCCTTTCACAGTCCCTACTTTTAAAATTCAGAAACCAGAATCTCTGCGTCATAACCATGCCTCAAAACCCACAGGGTCTGGTTATTCATTTTCTCATATCTAAAAACTGAACATTCACATGAGTTAGCATTGGAACATATTCCTACTTCTATAATAACCACTCAGAATAAACATGTTAATTAGTGAGAATATATTAGATATGTTTATATTAGATATGATACAGTATCTAATACATATTAGATCTGATCTAATGTAATATATTAGATGGGATACAGTAAATTAAATAGATACTAGAGCTCTTTAGGATCTGCATTAGTTTTTCTTTATGTTGCTATGACAAGATAATTCCAACAAAACTTCCCTTAGGAAACAAAGGGGTCCTTTTAATTTACAATTTCAGATCCATCATTGTGGTTCATAGTGATGAGAACTCAAGACAGCCAATCACATCCTATCTACAGCCAAGAGCAAAATTAATGCACGGGTTCTTCCTTGTGCTCAGCATCTGCTCAACACTTACACAGCTCCAGATGTCCTGTCTAAGGCACAGCATCGTTCACAGCTGGCTGGGTCTTTTCACTTCAACTTGATGGAGACAATTCATCCTTAAGCCTCCTCCCAGGAAGTTCCAGGCTGTGCCAATCTGGTGCTTGAAACTGACCATATTATTTATGAGGATTTTCATTTCATAACTTTTCAAAAATACTATCAGCTTTTTAGTTTGCAGTGTTTGGGTCACGGTAGAGCACTGAGGGGCAGATGAAGCAGAGAGAAGTTGAACAAGCAAGCAAGGAACTGTGGTGATGGAAAGAAAGACTGGCAGCCTTCCCTGCATCCACCGTTCCAGTTCCAGGTTGAAATAGTTCATTGGATAGTTCATATTGTTGTTCCACCTATAGGTTTGCAGACCCCTTCAGCTCCTTGGGTACTTTCTCTAGCTCCTCCATTTGAGACCCTGTGTTCCATCAGTACCCCCAGAGCTCGTGTCTCTAGCTGCATATGTAGCAGAAGATGGCATATTCGGCCATCATTGGGAAGAGAGGCCCATTGGTCTTGCAAACTTTATATGACCCAGCACAGGGGAAGGCCAGGGCCAAGAAGTGTGAGTGGGTGTGTAGGGGAGCAGGGTTGGGGGAGGGTATAGGGAACTTTCGGGATAGTATTTGAAATGTAAATAAAGAAAATATCTAATAAAAAAAAAAAGAAAAAGAAATGGTTCATTGGAAATGTTTCCAGCACCCCCAGCTTGGTGAGTGGCAACATCCCTTCTTATTCTCTCCCATGGCTTTCTCCTTAGGTTTTTCTCTGTAAACACTTCCAGGTCTTTGCATGTTCCTTTTCCATGTTTTCTGTGTTATGAGTATTTCTGAGAATGCTTGTCTTTTTTTATTTGTTTTGTTTTGTTTTTTCGAGCCAGGGTTATAAGGAGAAACCATGTCTCAAAACCAAAACAGAACAACAAAAGACATACATGTACCTTCACATGAACATGCACATGATGGAAAAGGGAATTAACAATTTTTGTTTAGAGCTATCTGAAGAGAATAGGTCCTTTCTAGTTGTTTAAAAACAAAATATGCTTAAGCAGATCTTGAATCATCTGTGTATGTGCCTCATTTTATATGCACTTAAAAATGTAACAACATAGAAGAAGTGAAAGAAAGGTCATAAGAACCAGACCAGTACATTTGCTGCAAGAAAACACCTTTTACATATACAACAGGAAGTTCACCACTGAATCTCAACAATATAGTCACCTAAACAAGACCTGCACGATGATGATGCCACCATTTGATGTCCCATCCTGGGGATGGGGAAATCTCAAATGGTGCCACCTCTAGATAAAGTGCGATAGGCAATTGATAACTGCTAAGAGACAGAGAACCAATATTCTCCACAGACAACCCTGATAACTGACAGGTTATACAATTTCAATTGGTCACCCATAAACACATAGGCATACAAGTTATATTACTATACTTATTAGACTGTATTTATATCAGTGAGTTTGTGAGTATGTAAATTGTACTCCTGAAAAATTTTTTTAAAAGTGTATTAAAATCCATATCCTTGCCTAGGTGACTTGAGGGAGGATGCCAGCATCTGAGACAGGGCTTTCCCTGTGTAGCTCAGGCTGTACTCAAACTAGTGGTCCTTATGCCAACCGCTGAGATTTCCTGTGCCCAATGCTAGTGTAAATATTTAATCACATAATAAATGAGGTAGCACTAATGCTTTTGCCTAATTGCTAGCAGTGTTAGGTTTTAAATTAAGGATGTAAAATATAAATTTTATTTTATTATATATTTAACGATCAACATGAAGCTTTGGAGCAGAAATTTGTGTTTCCAGTATCCAAGCGATCATGAAGCGTTTTAGACCCGACACTTAACACAAGCCTACAAGTATAACTGTAAATGAACTGAAGAGAGTCTACCATGCCTGCTATCTCTGAGAGAGCAATTAGCGAATGTGTGGTCTTCTCCACTGAGTTGCCAACGTAGACAAGGAAACAGATCCTTATAACACGAAGGAAGAGGCAGCTTAATTGTTTTTCTGTCTCTTGTCTTGTTTTCTTCACTTTACAGCACGGTGTTTGAATGCAAGATCAACAAAATGAACCTATGTGTTAACAAAATTGGTTTTTTTTTTTTTTTTATTTCTTTTCTCCTTTCTCCAACTCAAGAATTTTAGACAAAGATACAAAATTATTTCACATATCATCTTACGGTCCTATATGGAGCAAACACATCCTGATGAAAATGCAATTTGTCCTAGGAGAAAGATTGAGCTGCATCTGCTGAACTGAGAATGGTAGTTACAAAAAAAATTCTGATACTGCAAAGAGGCTTCTGAACATATGCATTCAATTAAAATATTAGATAGGGTATAGGTAGCTACTTCACAGGGTGAGGAGAAATTAAGCAAAAAGAGGCTAATCCTTTAGAATTTAATGAGAAATGAAAGAGAGAGATACAGAGAGAGATGGAAAGAGAGAGGCAGAGAAAGACAGAGAGAGGGGAAGAGGGAAAGGGGGAGAGGGGAGAGGGAGAAGGGAGAGGAAAGAGGAGAGAAGAGAGAGGGGAGAGAGGGATAAGGGAGAGGGAGGGGGAGGGGGAGAGAGGAAGATGGGGAGGAGAGGGAGAGGGAATGAATGAAGAGGAGAAGTGGAGAAAAAAATATGTCCCCATGTCAGAAGGATGAAAGAACAAACTAACATTTCAGGGAAATATGACCCAGAAAGTTTAAAGTATAGCCACAGTCCATCAAGAGGAAACATTGTAAAGTACTGACCTAAGTGAGATAAAATTATTATATATCACATATGTGTGTAACACACATACACATTTGTAAATCTATGTAGATCTAAACACATACACACATGAATATGTAAACTCACACATGTATACACACTTGTTCATACACATATACATGTTTTAATATCAGAATTTAGTAAAATGTTACCATTTTACCATTATTCAAGCATAATAGCTAATGCCAGAAGGAGGTCTCTCTTTCTCTGCAGCACTTCCTGCTTCCCTGAGTCTGGGACCACAGTCACATCTACCTTTGGCTTGAAGACAGAGCACTGAGCAGCAGAAATGAATGCTTATGTCTCTAATATAATGAGCCTACAGATTCAGGTTAATCTAAAACGACTCCTTTTCCCTGTGAATTTTACCTAAATGTCAAAAGCTATGTGCTAGGACTAGCTCCAAATGTTTTCCTTGCCACCCTGATCTGGCTTCGAAACAAGAACATAACTTACAGAGGCTCCAGCTGCAGTGAGCAGAGGGTGGATCACTTTTATTTTTACAGAGGTTTTTCTGCCAAGTTCTAAAACATGGAAACTTCCATTAGCATGTTGGAGACACACACTGGGTGGGTGTTGGGGTGGGGTTGTCCCCCTCCACTCTTCAACACTTCTGCAAAATTAAAAATGCCATGATTTTCAACGTAGAAAATTATTTTAATTCTCCATTTAGATCTTTAGGATGAAGGAGTTCAAGATCCTGGTGCCCTGTTCATATATTGTGTTCTTGTTCAGATAAACCCTCCATGCTGTTATATGCTTTCCTACTATATATCAGTTGTTAATTTCAGAATGGCTCATCTTCAGGTCTTATGAGTTCTTTCAAAATGCAGATATTTGTTTGTTGTCAAAAATAAATCCATGATTACGGGACATCCAGAAATCAGTCTTGAATTTAACAAGCAATTTTATGCTTGCTGGCTGGGTTTCAGAATGCTGGAAAGTGCTATGCGGGCTCCTGAGCAGGAAAAGGTATTGGTGGTTTAATCTAGCACTAAATACTTTGTTCTACAATATTAACCTTCCGGACAAGATATGCTCACTTGTGCAAGAGCCACACTGTTGCTAGAAGTAACTAACTATTTGCTCTCTTAATTTTCAAGCCAGAAGCTATGACTGGTACTCTGATGGTCAGAACTCAAGGCTAGAAAAGTCAATAGTCCAAAGGGCAATGTTGTTGTTAATGTTAATGTTCTTTCACTTAAGGGTTTATCACATGGTCAAATTACTCCTTAACTCTTTATGTTTATAATCATAGATTTGCATTGCCCTCAGTCTCTGCCAAAGAACCTTCTTATTATAGTGGCTGTTAATTAATAGACTCAAAACTGTTGCAAATGCTGAGAATCAAGTCCAGTGAATACTGAGCTACAGGGGGAACTGTATGTCAATCCTTCCATCCCTACAAGTCTCAGAGAGCACTGTAGAAGAGGCAGAGAGAGTGTAAGGGGCAAAGGGTAATGAGAAGTGCCACTGTAAAACACTGTCCCCTGTACATGATATGGCTGTTGTCCCCAAGAATGGAATGAATTATGTTCATCTATACACAACCCTCAGAAGCAAACCCTGGTTTAAAAATCTAGCATGAATTAGGGAGGGGTTCTTGAGGTCTCACAGCAAGCTGGGAAGGTGTTAGCAGTTCATTGGCTGCTAGGAGAGAGAGAGAGAGAGAGAGAGAGAGAGAGAGAGAGAGAGAGAGACTTGGGGTGTAGCCATTAGTAGATAGTATGTAGATAACTGTAGATAACACTGCATCCATGAATGTATGAGTGGCATTAATTGAGTACACTATGTTGTCAATAAAAAAAAAAAGCATGGGGCATGAATTTGGGTGGGACACTTGTTGAGGGATCCTACAACAAAGTTGGAGGGAGGGTCTAAAAAAAAGAGAGAGGGAGGGAGGGAGGAAGAGAGAGAGAGAGAGAGAGAGAGAGAGAGAGAGAGAGAGAGAGAGAGAGAGAGAGAGAGAGAGAGAGAGAGAGAGAGAGAGAGAGAGAGAGAGAGAGAGAGAGAGAACTAACTTTTAGAGATACTGGATCATTTGTTAACTTTTTTGGCAAAAATAAATGTTTATTTGTCTTAGGTGAGATGTCAATGACTTACCAAATTAAAGGCCTCACTAAAGTTCAACTTGGCAGCTAATGAATTTATTGGGCTTACATACAGCACATGAGTGAGGTGTTATTTGTTGGAGCATGGTTGAGTGGACTTTTCAGGTTGTTAGAGGTGCAGATGGCAGTCCAAGTCATTTGTCTGAAGGTTGAGAACAATAAAAAAGAAGCATATCACTGATGGGTCTCTGAGAATTTGAAGAAACATACGCTCAATAAAACTTCTCATTAATGGCTGTGAGAAATGTCTCAGCAGTTAAGAATAAGGCTGCTCTTCTGGAAGACATGGATTCAGTTCCCTGTGCCCACAGGGTCATAACAGCTGTAACTTCAGTGTCAAAGGGTCTGACCTCTGTTCCACACTCGTAGATGATCAGGCATACAATCAGTACACATTGCCAACACACACCTTATTCATACATATAAAAAATAATAATAAGCTTTTAAAAAATAAAAATGTTCTCTAAACTAAACCAAACTAGTAAATATGCTAAACGAATTTATAAAGAGATGATGGGGAGAGGAAGTGGAAGAGAGGGAGGTAGAGGGACCAGAATGCATAGTATACTCACATTAAAGAATGGAAGAAGAAAATTGACTAATGAAGTTTAGTCACTCGTAGCTATGATATATTCTACAAGTGTTGATATGAAAAATCAAAAGAAAATCATCCAAAAGTTAAGAAAGTCTGTTTCAAACACAATGTAAAATGGACATGATCCTAGCTGGCTTCCATCCCTGACAGAGGGGAGACTAACTGTGGATGGGTTCTCAGAGCAGGAGAGTCAGTTTCTATAAGGGTCTATCCCATGGCAAGTCCAGAATGCTACAGTGCATGGTCCCATATCCAGAACTATATACTCGACACAAAATGGGCTGGATGGGTAATAAAAAATTACCTATGAAGTTGTGGAGTTATGGCAGGGCAAAGAGGTGGATGGATATGTGAACAACTGTGGGTGAATATGATTGAAATTCATTGTAAGAGACTCTCAAAGAATTAATAAGAGACACTGTTTAAAGTTTCTTGGAAAACACATTAGCTGTCAAAAGGATTCACATCCTGTGGTCTCTATTTTTCCAACTCAAAATCAACATTATTATTCAGCCAGGAGAGCAGAAGATATGAACACTGACTTGCTCTGTATAGCACAGGGCTAGCTGACTATCATGGTTTCCTGGCACCTAGAGAAGGCTTTTTGAGAATTAATATTCTCACAAGGAGTAAGCCTACCACGCCCATCGTCTACTTTTGAGATTACAAAAATTCCTCCCCTCCCCCTCCAAGCCCTACATCATGCCTTCCCTGACCTCTTTCAAACTCATGGACTCTTTTCATCAGTTGTTATTGGAGATATATCTTTACTTGCATAGTCACAAATACTTCTAAATATAGCCCTATAAAGTACTTGTATGTAAGTTTTTGGGACTGACCATTCGGCAGTGAATGCCTAGCTTGTGTGCTCCTCCTAGAGTATACAGATGTTTCTGACGAAAAACGTGGCTTCAGCCAGATTGACAAACCCCCTTTGTTTTCTGTTTTGGTTTCAGAAGCACTTGTTCTGCCTTGGTCTTTGTTGTTTGGTGAGATTTTTGATAGAACGTTGATTTTCTTACTTGACCTATGTGACCACATATTTTCTTTCTAAATAAAATCCATACCAGTGCTTATTGATCTCCATGTACTCCCAGATCCATTCCCATAACCCACTTTCACCTTCACATTC
>NC_034603.1:78817591-78910174 GCF_900095145.1 Mus pahari
TCCTTCCTTCCTTCCTTCCTTCCTTCCTTCCTTCCTTCCTTCCTTCCTTTCTTCCTTCCCTCCTTCCTTCCCTTCTTCTTCCTCTTCTTCCTTCTCCTCCTCTTCCTCCTTCATCTACCCCCCCTCTCTCTTTCTCTCACTCACTCATCTTTCTCCTTGCTTATATAATTCAATGGAGAAAAACTGTGCCTCTCATATCTTGTGGCTCATGTGGTCATTCCTATTGTTTACCAACCAGTGACCACACTCTTAAAGATAATTGACTTTCCCTGCACTTAGAACTTAATGTTACTATTGTCTAGATATTTTTCCAATTAGGGGATTTACATTTATATTCACATTTATACAATTGGTATATTGGGTGAACGTACAATCTAGAATTATTTTAAAGTTTGTTCAAAGTCAAAGGGCTTAACAGGACATGACTCTAACTCTCTCCCCAAGCAATGTGCTATGGTAGATGACATCACACAATCTTCCAATGAATTTATAATACATATCTCACATCTAAGAAATTCAAGGATAGAAATTTGGTTTGCATATATGTATGTATAGTTACCTACTGCTTCTAATAAGCTGTGTACATACATGTAAATTTGACATTTTATCTACCAAATTGTTTTAATTGACCTCAAATAAATAATCCCTAACTAGAATACTTATCTTAGAATATGAAAATTGATCTGAGGAGGTAGCTTAGTAGCATTTAGTCCCAAAGCAGATGACCCATGCTTGATCTCCAGAACTCACAGGATGGAAAGAGAGAACCACTTCTTACAAGTTGCTCTCTGAGTTCAATGCCACTGTACCCGTGTCCCTGCCTTGCCCCACAGGATGTGCAAACAAATAAATGCAATTTTTAAAGTTATAAAGATGAACATGAAAGTTATTAAATTTACATGCAAAAATAATAGTTGGCAAAAATGTTGTTAGTCCATACACAGTATACAGTTAATTTTGAATTATTTGATTATGCAAAGATATTGGCCATATGGTCTATTTCAGTAACTAACTCAAACAAACACAGTGATAAGATAAAGGAGTCTAATTATGTAAAAGAATATGTTTTGTATTTAAAAATAATTTAAGTGATATTTAAATTTATTCCACTTCATTACATAAATAGCCATAATATATAACATCAGAAGACTCACACCCTCCTTAATTGACTGTCTAAAATTCAAACATAAATTTTTTTGTTCAGGTTCACGTATAAATATTGATTCTCTTTGAAAATATATTACTAGAATATGGTATGTGCATATATGTGTGTGTGTTCATGCACATGTATGCACACATATGCGAGTGTGCACATATTAGGACATGCCTGGTGAACACAGAGGAAAATTTGCATGTGTCTGTTCCCTCTTTCAACCTCATACATTCAGAGGATGAACTCAGTTTCCTAAGCTCAATGGTCACTTTTATACTCTGAGATATTTCTCTATCTGCATAAATTGATTTCAAGAGATAATTTGTCATTCCTAATAATACCTTAATTTTCTTTTTCACAAATTATTAGTTTTTCTTTCTATGAAGACAATTATTTCTCATCTTGTGCTGTGGAAACTCCAGAAATTCAAAGAAGATTCATCTAAGTAAGTTTACTGAATTTTTTGAGACCTAAATTAAAATGAGACTAACTTCTGATCTATGAAGGTTTTTCTTCCCAATGTAGTTGCTGATATTTCCTGGAGCTGTCTTTAGCAAAGATTACATAGAGTATTAGTTAGCCTGACGGTTGAAATGGATATAGGACGCAAGGTAAGTTCTCAAAGTAACAATCCATTAAAAAGAAATAATAATAATAATGCAATAATAATAGTAGAAGAAGATTAAGTAGAAGAAGGAGGAGGAGGAGAAGAAAGAGGAGGAGGAGGAGGAGGAGGAGAAGAAGAAGAAGAAGAAAAAGAAGAAGAAGAAGAAGAAGAAGAAGAAGAAGAAGAAGAAGAAGAAGAAGAAGAAACCAACAACAAAAATAACAAACAACCAAACAAATAAAATTCCCCCTGCTCAAGGAGAAAGGTAATTAAAATAAATTTTAAAAAATCTTCTTAAATTTAAAGAAGAGTAAAAGATAAACCACACTATCCATTAACCGTAATAAAATAGACACTCAAATTTGTAGTTTTCACACACTCAGATTTTAAACTCATAAAAGGGGTGAAGATATTCTCCATGAACATTTGTCTAAATAGTTTCTGAGAAGCAGATATGAATACTATTTTATGCTGGTGATTTTTATTAACCTACAGTCTAAAGTGATGTGGCAGAGGAAGTGATGTGTCAGAGGAGTCACACTACAGAGCTGATCTTGAATGTTGACCTTTAACTGTTTTTATTTTTTTTATTTTTATTTTTTTATTTTTTTGCTTTGTTACCACTCATCTCTATATCCCTGCATTTTAAATTAAGCAAGAGAAATAAAAACCAGAGGGAAAACCAGTTAAGTTGGGACAGGATGGTTTTATATTATGTATGAGGCTAAATGAGATTTTTTTTTTCTTTTTGGGGGGAAATGGATACTGTATTCCTTAAATGGATCTGTGGTGGTCAAAGACCATTAGGTAACTTTGGAAGATTCCGCAGGGACACCTGGGGCCAGACATTTCAGCCCCACTGGAATAAGTCCACTGTTTGTCTTTCTGCATGGAGAATTAATAAATGTATCAATCTTCTACCAGCTGTCCTAAGCCAGGGAACATAAAGGAACCAGAGATGTGGGAACGAAACTACACGCATGCTCCTTCCCCTTCCCCAACCCCTGAGCCTTACCTCTCTGTCTTGAACTTATTTTCCTTTCAGATTTTTTTTTCAATATTATCCTCCCCTATTCTCATTATTAGTTGTGTCTCTTGGTGTTGTTCCTGACTGCCTCTCTCTCTGTTTATGTTAAGCTGATGTCTCCTGACCTGGACAGCGGCGATAATTTAATGGAATTGGAGGCTTCTGCATACCTTTTGTTCAAAAGATCAGTCGGTGGCTTTCACGTGTCAGATTTCATTAAATGATTTTTGTTTCAACGGGGGAAAAAAAAAAAATGAAATGGAAAGTTAAAGGAAACCAGTCAGGAATCATGCATGGTGCCAGCAGCTGAGCAACACAGTATTCCAGGGGTCATTTTACCATCTCTGGACCGATAAGCTAATTAATTATTAAAACAGAAACAGTCCTAAGGTACCGATGACCAAGGTTATAAATACAGCCCTTTTCAATTCCTCCTTTTTCTCTTTCTTTAGTGTTCCCCTCAAGCTGCACCACGGAGACTGATTCTAAGGCATCCAGCAGGAAGTTTGCACGTCACAGTGAGGAGTCCGAGTAGCTAAGAGAACCTGATACAAATTCCATCATGAGAAAATGTTAATAGAATTTTGAATATTTTATGTTTTGCTTTATAGCAATTGGTTTAAATCTCCACTGAAGCAAAACTTCCTTACGTTCTTTCTTATTCTTATTCTTATTCTTATTCTTATTCTTATTCTTATTCTTATTCTTATTCTTATTCTTATTCTTATTCTATATTTTCTTTATTTACTTCTTAAATGTTATCCCCTTTCCCGGTTTCCCTCCCTCTCAGAAACACCCTATCACACCCTCCCTCCCTCTGCTTCTACGAGGGTGTTCCTTCACTCACCCACCTCCTCGCCCTTCATTCCCTTACACTGGGGTATCTATCGAGCCTTCATAGGACCAAGGACCTCTCCTTCCATTGATGCATGTCAAGGCCATCCTCTGCTACATATGTAGCTGGAGCCATGTGTACTCCTTTTTGATGGCTTAGTCCCTGGGAGTTCTGGGGGGGTCTGATTGGTTGATATTGTTGCAGAAATGTTCTTATATCTAGTGCCTATGCTGCTCCCCTTGTATGTAAACTGAACTTCTCCATAGGTTTGTTCACACCAGTTTATCAACTGGTGAGGGTTGCATCCCTCTTTGACAGTCATAGATCAGATATCCTGCATATAATGCATTTACACTACGATTCATAACAGTAGCAAAATTACAGTTACAAAGTATCACCGAAAACAATTTTATGGTTGGGGATCCCCACACCATGCGGAACTGTATTAAAAGGTTGCAGCGTTAGGAAGGTTAAGAACCACTGTTTTACACCATGGTAGTTGCTAGTTCTTCTGCCACTGGTATGATCCTCACAGAAACATGTCACATACACTAAACAGGATTAAAGGTTTATACATTAATCTGCTATTATTAAAGGTTTCTTTGTGTGGGTTTGCATTGTTAGAACCCAGATCACCTTAAATTCCCCTTAGGGATCTGCTCTTCTTAATCAAAGGTGACAGTCACCTGTATGGAAGAGCATGCAAGATCCAGACAAGAAGGAGAAAATAAATTCATAGCAACAGCTGAACTGCTCTGCACCAGAAAATGCATATGTCTTCTGCTGTTTCTGCTAGGGAAAAACAAAAACAAGCAAGCAAACGAAAATGCCTGACATCGTGGCTGCATGAAACCCAGGTTTATTAAAATGAGTAAGGGAAGATTAAGTATTGGCACTTGCCTTCAAATGTGGTTGAAACGACTGTGATAGAACACCAGAAGCCAATTTGACAGCTTCTCAAAAGGAAATAGATTGTCCATAAGACCCTGCTGTATCAATCCTGGACATTTATCAAAAGTACTCCACGTCAACACGTCGCAGAGGTACACACCCAGGTTCATTCCAACACCATTTACAATAGCTAAGTTATTTAAATGAATTAATATTTAGCTCTACAGGGAACTAAAACTAAGTGTCCAGGAAGAGAAGAGGGAAGTGTGACAGGTGCACACAGAATATTTTTAGCCATAGGGAAGAGCCAAATCATAATTGCAGTATTTGGGGAAGTTGGGGAAACTTAAGTAAATGGGCCCAGTTGTAACAAGTTGGTCACTCTGTGAGGACTTAGAAAGGTAGCCTTCTTCCTCAATTCCTGTCCCTTTCTGCATTTTCTTCATAATTAACCAAACAAACCTCTCTTCTGCACAATATCTCACTTCCAAGATGTCCTGCCCAAATGAACTGGCCAGGGTGTTCACAGACCAAACCCTCTGAAACCATAAGCAAAACTATCTTCCTCCTCCTCCTCCTCCTCTTCTTCCTCCTCCTCCTCCTCTTCTTCCTCCTTCCTCCTTCACCGCTCACCTCCTCTTCCTCTTGTTCTTAATTTCCTTGAGTAGTTTGCCACAGTGTTCTAACACATTCAGGCTTTGCGATAATTAACTGCTGCTTCCCCCTGATATTAGAGTATATTACAATCTAGTTAGGGTACAGTCCACTGTCTACAAATAATATTCAGAGCCAAATGCGAAGCTTGGTTAGACCGACCGACCTTATATTTTGAGTTGGCAAATTTAAAATTCTATCCTATTTGAAAAAATGAGCACCATATTTCTGGATGATTACACTTCCAAATGGTTATTCCCAGGTACTTAGAAAACATTCCAGATTGGAAAATGGAGTAGAGAAATGTTTAAAATGTTTAGTCTCATGGGAGAGATCCTCTGGGGGAGGTGAGGCTCCTTTCATTCAGGTTCATGGTATCATTTTTAAAATAATTTCTAGATGATTGCTGCAGGCCCACAAACATACGTGTTGTAAGCTTAAGAGTGGGTTATTGATATCAAAATAATTTGCTCATGGGGAGTTAATTAGGAATTGTGTGGTTTTGTTACGAATAATGAAATGATCGCATGCAGATCATCTTTGGGACCATGGCTATGATTGGTTTAAAGCATCTACTCACACCAAAGGATTGTCACAACAGGAGGGTCAGGTGTCAGTCATGTGGTATGGCTTTGACTGCAGTTTTGAAACTTAGGAAGAGTGACGCAACAACAGTCTACTTCCTCTCGTTGATTGTGTGAGAGGAATAGCTCATTGATTTCATTAGAAGCAAAAATAGAGATGGATAAATGAGGGTCTTGGTCACTGAGAAGGTTAAATGAGGCCTTGGTCATAGTGGCCTTGGCATAGCAGCCTTCCCTCCATAGTCTTTATAACAACTGCCCTATACGGTGGCTGAGTCCTATAGTTGGAATAAAACCCATGTGTAGTCAGAAGCAGAGGAACAAACATTAAGACCAGCATTGTCCCCAAACTGTGCCTGCTCAGAATCCAGGCTCCCTTTAGGGTCCTTTTCTGAATTGTGTTCACCAGAGGCAGAGAATTGTCCTTTGTGGTCACAGGGAAGACTATCAGGAAATACCACACAGTGCTCTGCCACAATGCGTGAAGCATCCATCAACAGACAAGACAGGGCTCTGCGAACTAGGAGAAATGGGAAGAAAGAGTGAGTCCTAACCCCGATTACAAGAAGGGTTCTGAACATGGTAAGAATTCCTCTTCTGGAAGAACACAGTTTGACTGTGCCTTATTTTAATCCCAAAAGAGAGTTGGGTCCCCTCAAGAGATAGAAAGTGCACAGCAATGAAAAGCAATAAAGCTCATTTGACTATTTACAAAGGTTTTTGTACATGACCTATTTTATTAATCATTTAGTTCCAGGAGCTTTTATTAAGGATTATTTTCACTGCACACATGTATGGAATATAAGATAATAATCTGATACACATAGATCATGTGGAAAGATCCACTTCAGGGTGCTTACATGTTCTTGGTGAAGATTGAAGAAGTAGGTTTTAGAGATTCCAGCACAGGAGAACTCTGTAAGAGGATACACAGAGACATCGCATTGAGGCAGATGTGCAGCAACACAGGTCCCAGTATTGGATCAAGTCTAAGTCTGAGCATTCAAACACTCATAGACCCCATATGACTGTAGGACCTTACGCAAAGTCCACTTCTCATTGACCCAGTCAGTCACTGTTCCCTGTCTGCAAATTAAATATGTAGCCCAGCCATTTCTGTATCCCAAACCTAAAATGAATTCCTAGAATAAGAATGGGAAGACTCTAGCTGATTAGCAGGTTGAGTCTTTTACATTTCACCCAGTGGGGGAGGCTGACAGTGTTCTTTCTTTGTTGATATTTAATTTTCCTAAATATTTAAGGGCAATAATATCATATGCAATTCAGCATATTTCTAATGCAGAATATCATGGCTACTTCAGTGTTGAACCTTCATTTTCTTTGTTTGGGGAATTCTTGTAATCATACAAGGCTAAGGAATATTTTAGCGGTGCTTTCAGAATATGTCACTCAATGTTGTATCCACATTAAACATAAATTGACTCACAGACTCCTCATGTCTATGAGGTCAATGCTACATGGTCAATAGCTCTCTAATGTTTAGAATAAATATACCCTTGTTCTTAGAGAAAACAATTTGTACAAAATGTTGGATGTAGTGTCATCTAAGTAACATCACAGGAACTCTGTAGAGCTTAAAAGTGCCCATAAAGGCTACAGTTTAAACATGCATCGAGTGCCTACAGAAGGCACCATCTTCTCCACTTCGTGTCTCCCTGAAAGCCTTTCTTCCTAGCCCCAGAGCAAGCAAAGCCAACAAGGCGGATATATCGAGTGCTCTCGGCTAATTACTGGGACAACTCTAAATGTCTGGATCATCAAGAGAAGCCTTACCTTTCTGTGCCATAAAAACAAAGGCATCTAAGACTAGACTAGAGGCTTCAGGAGGAACATTAATGAAGCAATCACAGACAGAGGATGAAAAGATTCTAGAGTCTTAATTCACAAGCCCCAGGAAGGGTCAAGGAAATGAGAGGCAATTGCCCTGACTTCCAGGCCTTTCTGGTCCAGGGCTCCCTCCGGCTGCCCTGTCTGCAGGCTTTCCAATACCCGGGGGCAGTCATATTTTCTTTCTCTTTTGGCGTCTCATAGATTTAATGTTCCTCTGTTGAGGCACAGTGAGGTGATTTGCCAAATAACTCCTTTTGGCAAAAAGAATGTGCTGGGTTATTATTCTTAGTCCAAATGAGCCAGACTGACTGTCTACACTGTGGGAATATGCCAGATAATTACTTTAACCATGTCTTTCCCTTCAGCCATGTATGCATGGTCCTCACATTCTAGATAAACTTGCTTAAACCTCTCACTGAATAATTCCTGGCAAGTAGCCATGTACTCGGGGTAATTTAATGTTCATCCTTGGTTTCTGCAGGGTGCCAGTGACAAAGGCAGGTTTTGTTTATACATAGGCTAAAAGGATTTTCTTTTCATCATCCAAACGAACTCTCCAAAACACGAAGCAAACAAGCACTCCACTAGAGAAAAGGGTTTTCCATTCCAAGCTTTATGCAGGAGTCACAGAGAACAGTGCTAAGGAAAAGTTGACGTGGTTTAGCTTTGAAAAACAGAAAGACACTCAAAGAGGGGATGCTGTGTTCTCATTCCCCTGCCTGTCAAGTCAAGTGGTTGGTAATACATTAAATCATGGTCGACCCAGTACTGCTTTCCCTTATGAAATTAAAGACTCACGTTGCTTCATTTTATCATGGGAAATAAATGATATCTTTGCAAATGAATTGCTGTGTATTGCAATCCAACATCACAAAGGAAAGCTCTAGAGCCAAACACAGGAAGTGGGAACCCCTACCTGTGTTATTTGCTTAGACCAGAATCAAGAATTTGCACGTCCTTTCTTTTGTTTTATTTTTGTTTTTTGTTTTGTTTTGTTTATTTTTGTTTTTTGTTTGTTTTTCCAGACAGGGTTTCTCTGTGTAGCCCTGGCTGTCCTGGAACTCACTCTGTAGACCAGGATGGCCTCGAACTCAGAAATCTGCCTGCCTCTGCCTCCCGAGTGCTGGGATTAAAGGTGTGTGCCACCATGCCTGGCCTTTCTTTTCTTTACCCCCCCCCCCAAAAAAAAAGCAACATCATTTTCATATTTAAACCAATTACATGTACATAGAGTTACATAGAAAAAAATTTATAAGCTTCCTAATATAGTATCTTATCTTTTACATCAAAGAACAGAAAATTATTTGGAACTGGTTCCAAAATTTGTATTCTTTCTTTTAATTTTTTTCATTTAAAAATTTTTACATGTATGGATATTTTACTTGCATGTATGTACATGCACCATATGTGTGCCTGGAATTTACAGAAACCACAAGAGGGCACTGGATCCCCAGAAAGTTGAGATACAATTTTTTGTGTGCTAGGAATTAAACCCAGTTCACCTGAAAGAGCAGCCAGTGTTCTTTCTGAGCTGTCTCTCCAGCCCCAACTTTCTTTTTTACTCTTGTCCCGAATAAAACACAAAACTTATGGCAAGGGTGAGTTAGGATTCTGAAAAAAATGTAAGAGAGGGGATAGACTACCCTAGAACCTGGAATTGGGATGAAAACCATCTACCTGTTGTTACACATTTTCCTCCTCAGTTCTGCAGAGGAAGCTTGGGATCTCAGGGAGAAGGGAGAAACACCACAAGTCAGAAGTACATTTCCTATTTGTATTTTAAAGCTATGAGTGGCTCACCGGCTTGAACCTACAGGACAGTGACTTACCTAAGACTGGTTTGCCAATGCGAGTGCAGAAGAAGACTAAGAAACTTTAGATTTAACCATCTTCCCTGAACATTTCCTGGAAAAGAATGGTAACCAAGGAAACTCTTTGGATGCCCCATCACTGTCTCCTCATCCTAGGCTCACTGGCAGGTCACGTTTCCCTGTGATCGTCTATGCCTTGTTAGAACACTGGGGTTGGCAGAAATGTGAGCAGAAGCAATATTAGTTGGGGCCAGAGAGATGGCTCAGTGGTCAAGAGAGCTCCCTGCACTTGTAGATGACCACTGTTCGGTTTCTAACCCCTGCACCCCAGCTCTTAACTCTCTATAACATCAGATCCAGGGGATTCAATGCCCTCTTCTCGCCATGCAGGCACTACACAGATGCACTGCATGCATGTACATATAAACATTAAAAAAGAAATCATTTTCTGGGTGGTGGTAGAGCATATCTTTTAAGGCAGAGGCAAGTAGATCTCAGAGTTCTTGGCCAGCCTGGTCTACAGAATGAGTTCCAGGACAATTGGGGCTACATAGAGGAAACCCAGTTTAAAAACAAAAAACAAAAAACAAAACCAAAAACAAAACAACACCACACAAAAACAAGTAAAAAAAGAAGGAAAAGTAATTTAATAATAAGCTCATGAGTGCTTACTCCACAAACGCTCATGGGCCAAAACTGTCAAGTGAGAAATTGATGAATATTTTTTTTAACAGATATGACCTAAAGTTTATTTGTAAAAACGGCTCAGGACACTGGTCATCTGCAAATAGTGTGTGGGGAGGTGTGTCACAGCAGTCTGTCTGTCTTCACACTGGCAGGAGCCTTTTCTATGGGACCTTTAGAGGGGCCTGGGCACCTTTGGGAGCTGGAGCTGGTGCTGGAGCTTTGGCCTCTGCCTTGGTTTGAACCGTGGGCTTTGGTTGTCATAGCCTGCAACCCTTGGCCACATAGCTTCGAATCTGCTTCCCAAGCTTGGGATGAGAGATGAATGCAAGTTGGCTGAGTTTCCAGCTGGGACATTTTGGCATCTTGGGCTTGACAGCCTGAGGCTTTACTAGGGCCTTGATGCCTCCGCACGAGCACTCACTGCCTTTGTGTTGTGGGCCTGTATCTTCTTTGGGCCTTTCTTGTTGTGCTTCTTGACAAAACACATGTTTCTTAGACACTTGGGGTCAACGCCCTCTCCCCCACGCTACCCCACACACACCCCTTAAGAGATTTTTATCTTTGTGACTGGGGTTTCTTGATGCTATTTCTATGCCATCTACAAGACTGGTTGTATGCGATGTTGCTCTTGAACTTTGCCATGTCTGCATGGTAACTGGAGGCACCTGGGATCAGAAGAAACAAATGCAAAATTGAACTTTAGTTTCTGATTTCTTCTAGATTCAAACCCATCATATGAACCTACTTGGTCCTTCACTTTCAGACCATTACCCATCTCACCAAGTGCATCATGGCAGGTCTGCTGTTTTTCCTTCTGCCCATGCTCCTTAAAGACCCATGGTGACTTCACTGTATTTTAGTTCTTTCAGACATCGTTGAATCAATTGTGCTTTGATGACTTGAAATGATTGTTAATCAATTTGGAATTAGGATAAAAGACAATCTTTTTTTTCCACAGATTTCTCTATGTAATTCACAAACAAAAGTTTAGTAATTCCTCCATTGTTTCAAGAGAGATGACATGGTGTAAGTGGGAATCACTGGGCCTAGGTGAACCTCAGAATTTCTGGACAGATTCAGGTCCGTGTTTCTGAAGGACATTGGCCAATATCAGGCAGGCAGTTTGTAAAGCAACTCTCTCTCTCTCTCTCTCTCTCTCTCTCTCTCTCTCTCTCTCTCTCTCTCTCTCATGGCTTTCAATCAGCAAACACCTGCTCTACCTCAAACATTAATAATAAACTTAGGAAAAGTACTTTCCACATGCCCTTTCCTCCTTTCAAATTTTGACAAGTCCTTTAATTATGATGCCAGCCCTACCTGCTAAAGTCTGGTGGGGAGGGGCTAGTGTTATTACTTCTGCATGAAGATACCTGAATCCAGCAGGGCATGGGACAGAAAGATGTGAGATAGCTTTGTTCTTCTGAGACTGGTATTTGATCCTGTTCATTAGGAGCATTTATAATTGTGCAACAGGACAGATTTCTGAATTTCATGGAAAATTATCCTGAATTCTTACATGGGTCTTTCTGCCTGTCTTTCAAAATAATAGGCATTTATTTCTCATTATTTCTTTTTTAAATTCATTACTTCCCCAGCAGAATTCGACCCTTCCAGCCTATCCCAGTTATCTTTCTTTATCCCTCTCCCTTTAACACCCTCCTTGGGTTGATAACAATGTATCTTTGATTATATTTGTTGTCTTTTTATATTTAATTGTGTGTGGCCAGAGGTTCCATACATGTAAAATATACAGAAACAGAATTTTGCAGGTCTGTTTTCATGGTCTGTGTTTATGTGATTTCAAGGCGGACCCCATGCAGTGGGCATCTACTGAGCGTGGTCATCCAGGAAAGTCGCCGCTTCTTCCTTTCCCACCACCAGTAGTAGCCCATAGTTCATTGGCTAAGGGCAGAACCCTGCAACACTTCTCCCGTTTCGCGTTCAGCGATCAGAAATCAGCTTCCACAACCCACCCGCATCACAGCTCTTGTTCCCAGGGGTCAGCAAACACTGAGGCGGAGGGAGCAGAACGATTCTACAACCTGAAGTTGTCCGCTACGAAACATTATCTCCCAGAAATGGCTATATTAAAAAGTCTAGAATAATAGCAATAGCAACCCATTTATTTTTTTTTATCATTCACATATTAGGCATTTATTTGACTGTTTTCTTTTTAATAAAAACAATTTTTCATACAACATATTCTGATTATGGTCTCTTCACTCCCAATGACTTGGGGATCCTCTCCACCTTCTCTCCCGTCAAAACACAATGGCGTCTTTCTTTGGAGGTTCTTTGTCTCGTAATGTTGATCCACGGCACTTGTTTACTTATTTATTTACTATTTTTGACTGTTTTCTTAATTGTTTATAGGAAAGTTAGGACTAGCTCCACACTATTCTTTCTAGGCAGGCACCATTTAAAATTTAAGATTGCTCTGCCTGTTCTTACCATATTCTCATTACTCCCTTGTTATATTTCCCTTGAATGGCAACTCATGATCAAGCACATTTTGCCAACATGTGTTTATTGTTTCATTTAAACCAAAGGCACAGAAGGTTGGATATGTACTGTTCCAGGATTTCAGAGAATCCTGAGGTGACTTCTTTGTACTTCTTGTTGATGAGCTTCAAATCCATCTTTCACATTCAACCCTTGTATCTTTCATGTCTTCAAAGCCAAACTCATCTCTAAGTGGTACCTCTTGGATGGACACATCAGAATTTCCAAAAAAAAAAAAGCCAATAGATTATAGTTTGTTTGCAACCAACAAATATGTCCTTGTCCCACACACCTGTCTTTATATCAAAGCCTAAAAAGATGAGCTCTAATTCATACCTGCCAATCACTCTGAGGTTCTATCAAACGTGGAGAAAATACCAGATGTTCTGGCTCTCTCTGTAACTAGTGAATAAGTGAAAAAGTNCTCTCTCTCTCTCTCTCTCTCTCTCTCTCTCTCTCTCTCTCTCTCTCTCTCTGTGTGTATGTGTGTGTGTGTGCCCAAGTGCACACATGCATCCATGTCAGTACACACTTATGTGAGTGTTCATAGGCATATCAGAAGTGTTATTTTCCAGGCACTACTCCATATTTTGAAACCTGGATTCACCAAGTAAGCTGGGTTGGTTAGCCAGCAAGCCCACAGGAATCTACTTGTCAATGTTAGTACAAGTTTGTACCACCACAACCATCTTTTTTATAAACATGTGGGATCTAGGCATTGAACTCAGGTCTTCTTGCTTTCGTTGAAAGTATTTTACCAACTAAGTTGTCTTCCCAGTGCGAGGCTTTTACTTTTTAAGTTTTAAAGATGTGTTCAACAGTTGTTGACTTGATGATGCCAGGTTATTGTATCCCTTCAAGTATTAATAAGACTTTTATGAAAGGAAGCTGTAGATATGTGTGTTCCATTCCAAACCTGGGAGATTTAGATGTAAATGAGTCTGCTTTCTTACCTCTTCATTTTCTTCTGAGTTCTACTTTTGTCCTCTTTCAAACTAATTTTCCTATAGGTGTATGTTCAAGAGAAAGTTTTCAAGGTAAACCTCCAAAAGGATAAAGACTGAAACTGTGGATTTGTGTGTGCTTTTTTAAAAATACTGGTGCCAAATTTAAAGTGTTGATTTCAGAATTATTTACCAAATATACAATAGAGGTACTGGTTCACTTATACAATTCTGACTAAAGATGATTCTTCCAAATTGCTTGGTCAATTTTTCTCATAAAAACTATGTATGTAACACATTAAATTACACATACATCTCATCCATTAATATTGCATACTATAAGGAAATAACATGAAAGTTACTAAATATGAAAAAATTAAAAAATAAATGCTTCTCTATCATTAAAACTGGTCCCACTTGATAAAATTTAGATGGGGGGTAATATGTTCATTTTCAAAAGTTTATTTTTCAGTAAATTAGAACAAACTATTTTTGAAGTGTTTGAATTATAGTTTTAGTTTTAGAACCACAAAGTATTTTATACATTTCAAATATTCCCATGGTTGTGAGTTTGTGGCATTTTAGAAAATACGACCTGTTTCCAAATAACTAAAAATGCATGCTTCTAATTCCTTCAGTTTTGACTTTCTTGTATCTTTTTCTCTAAATAAAGTACATTCTGCTAATGCTTGGCAAACAGTGAATTTTGTTATAGGTCAGATATATTTATTTAATTGTCAGATGCAAGTGCATGTTCCAGCATTAAGAAGTGGCTGTATCTCTCTGAGTCAGCTGCTGGGTGAAGTGTCTCAGAAGACAGTCATGCTAGTTTCCTGTCTACAAGCACAACATTATATCATTAATAGTGTCAGGCATTGGTGCTTGTCCATGGAATGGGTCTTTAGCCAGGCCAGTTATTGCTTGGATATTCCCTCAGTCTCTGCTCCATCCCCTGTCCCTGCATTTCTTGTAGACAGGATAAATTTTGGGTTGAAAATTTTGAGGGTGAGTTTGTATCCCTTTAATTCCACTGGGGTTCCTGCCTGGCTACAGGAGGTGGTGGCACCTTCAGGTTCCATATCCCAGTGGTGTGAGTCTCAGCTAAGGTCATCCCCCATTAATTCTTTGGGACCTCCTCTATCTCAGGTCTCTCAGTAAAACATTAGATGGAGCTTTGGGGACTCATAGAAGAGTTGGGGGAAGGACTGGTATCCCTGAATGGGATTGCAGCAACAAAGGGGATAGGAACTCCACAGGAAGACCAACATAGTCAACCAATGTGGACCCTTAGGGGATCTAGAGACTGAACCACAAACCAAAGAACATACACAGGCTGGACATAGCTTCCCCCTCCACATATGCAGCAGAAGCACAACTTGGTCTTCATATGGGTCTTGAACAACTGTAGAGGAGACAATCCCTAAAACTGTTGCCTGTATGTGGGATATGTTCTTCTAGCTGGTCTGCCTTGTCTGGCCTCAGTAGGAGAGTGTATGACTATCCACCCTCTTAGAACAGAAGGGGAGGGAGGAGAGAGGAGTGTTACGGGGTGACCAGGAATGGAGGACAGCAATAGAGATGTAAAGTTAACAAAATGAGTTCCAGGACAGCCAGGGGTACACAGAGAAACCCTGTCTCAAAGAACCAAAAAAGAAAAAAAAAAGATAGATGATAGATAGATAGATAATAAAATTAAAAGTGGCTGTACTATACATCCTTAGAGTTCATACAGAATCTGGAATAATTCTATTTTAAGTAACAGCTCTCTGCTCATGTTGATGGAAACAGAACCGTTCAGGAGAATGTGTTTGACTCCAAGTCATTAGCTTACCAGCTGTAGCAGAGTTTAACTTAAAACTTGTTTGAAGCAGAGGGAAATTAAATCATCAGCTACATATTCCACCAATACAGTTGGACAGTTAGTACCGTTGGGCATATTGATGAGGTCATGGACTTCAGAATCAGAACATACTCAAGTATAGATTATCAGCTGTTTCAGCTGTGCCCTGCTATTTTATTATTTTTCATAGTTAAATTTCTGATGCTATCCTTTTTTATTGTAAAACAATGGTTAGTATTGTTTTACATTGTCACAGGAAAAGCCAGTGAACAAAAGAGTAATTCCCAATGAAGGAATGAATAGCCATTCATAGGATAGTTGTCAATGTCTGGAGTTAATTTTGGTGGCCACAGCTAGAAAGTAAGGGCAGACACTATTACCCTCATAAACAGTTTCTAGCATTTGCTGATGAACACCTGCAGTGCACAAGAGAGCCCTCACAAGTGTCAATGCTCTGGTAACATGTGTGAACAGGGTTAGCTATGTCAGCTTTCCACATGTGATTTAATTAAAAAGTCCTGATGACAAAGACTCTTGTTGCCCATAAGAAAAATTAAAGTATATGATTATATCCAATTCAGGTTATTAATTCAAACATTTGCCTCGTACAAATGATTTCCAGCATTTTGTCTAATCATCCTATATTGTGAGTGATCCTCACTAAATATCACTAGTGATACACACACACGTGTGTGTGTGTGTGTGTGTGNGTGTGTGCGTGTGTGTGTGTGTGTGTAGATAGATAGATAGATAGATAGATAGATAGATAGATAGATAGATAGGTAGAAATATATAAATGTGTGTATGATATGTTATATTTGGATAAATTATACGTATATGATACAAATAAAATGCTATAAATCTAGATATGTTTTGAATGTGCTGTGTATATGTGGTAGGGGTGCTTATTTGTACTTATGTTCAGTATTGATATAAATGTGCATATACTTGTGTGCACACATGGGTGAAGGCCTATATCTCTCAAGATTACATATTGAAGAAGGGTCTCTTCCTTGAACTCAGAGTTCAGTGACCAGCTCAATACATTTTAAATGTCAACAGAAGTATAAGCAATGCATGATAGTATTTTAACTTGCAATAACTGATTTTCTGTTGAAGATTATTCAACTGAAGGTTTTGTATTAAGGGATTTATTCACTCATTAAATTACATGGTGATTACAATAATCATAAACATTTATCACCAGCATATCTATAGGGACTATCCACACATCAATTTATCTGTTTTATTTTGTGACCTAACTACACACATGTTCTCTATAAGCGACATAACTATATTCATGCTATCCATAAGTCATGATCCTCTTGACATTTTAAATGCCCCACAAAGATGTTCTTCCATATTAAATCAAATTAAATTAAATTCAAAACCAATAATACAATGAAACCAGTTTTTGGAAAGTTGAAGAATGATAATAGTTGATTGTGATACATATTTAGTAATCAAACTATTTAAAACTATTATCTAACATGAAATAAATATTTAATAAGCAAAACCCCTGTCATGGTTCACAGATTCGATAGTTATGAGTGGAATGCCACCATATTCACCAACATTACCCCCACTAACACCATGGTTCTCTTCATTCTAAAAGTAGAATTCATATATCATGTTCATCTGCTTGAGTTCATTGAAACTTCTCAGGCTAAATTTCATGCTGTCAAATTATTTTATCAATTTTCTCTCCTTTTATTAGTTTCTTTGCTAATCCATTCAACAAATATTTCTGAGCATGGTACTGGATTTGGAATGCACTAAGATAACAGAAATCAGATTCAGTTTCTACTCTATTGTAGCTTCCTTCCCTCAGGGAGACTTGACATCACTAAAGGATGGTGATCATAAATAATTATAAAAATGTTTAGGAGTTGGAGTCTAGTAATGTGGAATCAGGAGTAATTACTTTCACAAGAAAGACGTTCATGTTGGATGCTGCAGGTGAAATGAGAATTAAGAGGTAGAGAGGAAACAAGCCTTCAATGGTGTGGGATGGCATATACTATACTCTAATGACTGTGGGGAAAGGGCAATGGCTCACAGACTTACAAAGGTCTACCATCAAAAGGGTGTGTATAACACATTAGCCATATTCACAGAGCATATGTACCTGTCTCCAAACTTTAAATATGGCAATTCATTTAGACTTTAATCCATTCCACCCAGCTTCTATAGATGAATATACAAAGATTGTGTACAGGACACAATTGGTAGTCAGCAGGATAGAGTCTAAATTGGCAGAATTGTGAGTCTTATTCTCCCTGCACTAAAACAGCTTTGAGCTTAGCCTGGATTAAACCACACACAGATCTGATGGTGGTATTTTATTTGTCCTTAGTTTAAGTATAATGAAGAACACTGGAGAATTTTAACTTCTTGGCCAGAAGTTGACAAGTTCCAATTCATGCTTAACAGCAACAAAACAAAACAAAACAAGCCCACAATTTTACTCCCTACACTATGTAGTTACGAATGACCAAAAGAAAAAATTGTCAGAGTGATTGGGGGATGTTGTGACAGTAGCCATGGTATCATGTAACTACATAGTGGTTTGTTCATATCCTGATTCATCTGTAAACTAAATACTGAGCCTTTGTGAGTGTTATTGAAAAGAAACTTTCTACACTTATTCTTTAAAACCCACTTGACTGATAATTAACTGTCTCATTTTGTTGGGCTTGAAACTAAGCAACCTGTATTTATCAAATATAGATTTTTTTTTTGCTACCCTCCACCCTACAAAAAAGCAACAGTAGCTCTTCTTTCCTAGATTTTTAAAGTTAGATCTATAGTGATCACAATTGACTCTTTTTGAGATGTTTCACTCTGTAGGTTTGACTGGCTCATAACTTGCTGTATAGATTATAGCAAATTCCAATCCACCAGTACCTTCCTCCCAAGAGCTTGTCTTCACTGATTTTTTTTTGTACCTTCTTTATAAAAGTTGAAGGTTTGTATGAGTGTATGTAAATAAGGAACTAAAAATGCAATGAAGTGGCTCTGTTGATTTAAATGTCAATCTGAAAGTGGAACTGCCAACAGTTGCTGTGCTAAGCTATCTCTATTACAGAGAGGAGGAGAGGAGCTGGAATATCAAGCACAGAGACAAACTTGAGTAAGCTTCTCCTCTGGAAATGATGGAGCCAGCCTTTAATCCCAGGCACCTGCCACCATGTGAATGATGCTCAACAAAGTGTACTCAACAGTCAGTCATTCACCCAAAAGAGATGAGAAGCATCAAAGTGATCCTTGTATTTCTCATCGATTACAACCCATGTTTTCAATTTATTTATTATGTGAGGCGTATTAGCATTTGGTTTGCATTGATGTTTGTGTACCACATCCATGGTCACTGATGGCAAAAGAGCTCTGAACCCTCTGGATCTGCAGATGTGGTAGTTATGAGGCTGTCTTGTGGTACCTGGAATCAAACCTTTCCAGCTCCCTAAAGCCGTGAGACTTGTGTGTTTATAATTAATATTTTCTGTCTTTTCAGAGAGAAGCTTTGGGGCACTGAGAAATCCTAGGACACAGTAGGGTGACAGAAGACTAACAATGTTTCTATAATATAAAAGAAATATGTAACACACCTGCCAGTACCCAAATCGGACCTAGATGAGTGAGCACACGTGTGTGCCCCTGGCTTTCAGAGTTTGCTGATATAAACAGCAGTGCTGCCCCCAGAGTTCATTCTCATAACAATTTGGAACAGCTTCAGACAAGAAATATCTAGAGAAAATGACATCTGAACCAGTCACTTAAAAAAACAAAACCAAAAAAAATTTTTTTTTCAGATCTTTGAAATTCAACCTTTGAAGTACATGCCTAAAACCTATTTTTCCATCCTCTTCTTGTTCAGGAAATCATTTAAAAATTTCTATATTTATTCCATGAATCTGAAACAAAATACTATTTCTTATGTTAAATTTATTTGAAGGATTTTTTTAAAAAACAAAACATTTGTCACCATTTGTAAGTAAAATAAAATATGGAAGGTTTTCATACCAAAAATATTTTTTCTGGTGTTCCTTAGAACAAGCCTCTGAATTAAGCAATTCAGACAAAATAAATTCCTTTTCACATTTATTAATTATTCATTCTGCTTAGACCTCTTTTAGAGCCATAAACACTGACTTGAAATTTCTCAAACTTGCTATAAATTTAAAATACAAAGAATCCTTCTTTGTAAAATAGAACAGTATTAATTGCTTAGAATAGTTCTTTGCATCAGAAAAAAATAATCAAAAAATATTTCCTGGTTTGAAATGGGAAAAGGTATCAGATTCCAAAGTATAATATCCATATATTTTTTTATAGATCCTATTAATCAAAGTTAAGAGCTAAATGATAAATGAATCCCTAATTTTTAATCCAAGATTTTAAATAATACTTGAGTTATTGGGAAAGCTTTCACAACCTTGTACCAATATTCAAAACCTGTAGGCAGAAACTGGAAGAAAATACAGATGGTGTTGTTCTTCTGGAGGATGGAGACATCATTTTAGGGATAATGGTCACTGGGCAGTTGCCCATGACAACACAGAAAGCACAAGTGCTTTAGACTCAGTAAGTTATTAACAAACAAAAGTACATGAAATTAGGAGAAGATTGCATTCTACTTGAGGGAGAACATGGGGAAAGTTGGGGAAGTATATATGTATATGTGCATATGTGTATATGTGTATATATGATATATATATATGATATGTATATGATGGATTATATATTATGTATGTATGGTGCATGTATGATGCATATATATATATATATATATATATATATATATATATATATATATATATAAAATCTCACAGGTCTTTATGCTAGATATTTTGAAAAGCTGTTGGAATTTTGATCTTTGTACCTTAAATATATCCTGGTATATCCTGATATCCTGGCCCCATCTACAGCAGCTTTGGATTTAGGCAATGTGATAGTCGCAGATTTGAACAGGCAAAATTAATGGCCGCTGAGAGGAAGAGTCAGTCATCTACAGGAAGGAGGCTCCCAGTAGGTTACTCAATATCAAGAGGGCCACCCTAAGCAAATACACAAGCAGCATTACATGGACCCTGCAGGATGTATTTATATATGTATGCATATATGGAACAATAATTCAAGAAAATGTCATAAATTTGAGTGGGCGTGGTAGAGAAGAGTGAGAGTTGGGAGACAGGTTTGAAAATGATTAATACAGTGTTTGTGTATAAAATTCTCAAATGAAAAACAAACAAATGTATATATACAATATATGTATTATGCAAATACAAAATGTAAAGTTATATAATTGAGAACTTAGCTCAAAGGTTAAGGTAATTTGTTTTTGTTTTTTAATTTCTTTTTTTTTTTAGGGTTGGAATTTATTTATTTATTTTTTATTTGTTTATTGTTTTTTCTTTTTCTTTTTTTATTATTATTATTTTCTTTACTTACATTTTAAATGCTATCCCGAAAGTTCCCTATACCCCCCCGCCCCTGCTCCCCTACCCATCCACTCCCACTACTTGGCCCTGGCCTTCCCCTGTGCTGGGTCATATAAAGATTGCAAGACCAAGGGGCCTCTCTTCCCAATGATGGCCGATTAGGCCATCTTCTGCTACATATGCAGCGAGAGACACGAGCCCAGGGGGTACTGGTTAGTTCATATTGTTGTTCCACCTACAGGGTTNCATCCCCCTTCAGCTCCTTGGGTACTTTCTCTAGCTCCTCCACTGGGGGCCCTGTGTTCCATCCATTAGCTGACTGTGAGCATCCACTTTTTTTTTTTTTTACAGTCCAGTCATTACCCTCCTCTCAGTCTGCCCTCTCACAGTCCCATTCCTCCTAACCCAGTCTCCTAGAGTATGCTCACCTCCCCACTGCCAGGCTGCCCCACTCCCTGTGGCCTCAAGTAGCTCATGGGGTAGGTGTATCTTCTTCCACTGAGTCTTGACCTGAGGTCATTTGTTCTGACAATGGATGTGGGTTCCATTACCCACCAACTCCTGCTCCAGTAAATCTGACATCCCCTTCTGGCCTCCATGGACACCAAGCATGCATGTGGTGCATAGACATACATGTAGGCAAAACACCCATGTGCATATAAATAAATAAATAAATAAATAAATAAATAAATAAATAAATAAATAACTCTCCCATAAAAGAACAAAGGGAAATGGAACTGTTAGAGGAGGAGGAGGAAGAGGAGGAGGAAGAGGAAGAAGAGGAGGAGGAAGAGGAGGAGGAGGTGGAGTAGATGGAAAGGAAGAAGATGAAGATTCAACTCAGAGTCAGGGAAGGAGAATTTTACTTAACTGTTATTTACTCTTACTTGTATTTTGCTTATTTTGTCTTCTGTATCTCAACTGCTTGCCTCACCATATTCCTGGGTGAAAAGATGCTGGGATATTATTATGATGCATGCGGCTGAGGTCTGCTTTATTCTTAAACTTGGTTCTACAGACGTATCACTTGGCCTTTAAAGAGCTCTCAAACCCGTGCACACCCCTCTGTTGCTATCGCTGTTGCCTCTTTGCTGCCTCCATCATCTTCAACCTTCAGTATTTAACAAAGCATCTCAAGTGGGTTCCGCGCCAACACTAATACCTTCTCTTCCTTGCCATCACCACAGCAGCAATCCAAGTACTCACTCTTCCATGTAACCATGGTCTCGCATCTCCACCATTCTGATGTAACAGCCCTTGCCAGTAAAAATGAAAGCCCCTTAGTAGGACTCAGAAATTGTCACTAATTTGATTGAGTGGTGGTTGTTTTATTTTTAATCTCTGGTTCTTTTATTGCTCTATAGTTCTTTCTCAGACAGAGGAAGAAGAAATGAAGTAGAAGCTCAAAATCATAAATCTGTTATATCCTGAGTTCATTTGTGACCTATAGTGTTTCAAATACTACTTCTCTATGCATACTTTTTAAACTCTGTTTCACATACCACACACGAAGACACCTTGCTCATGTATATTTAAGGCATTAGTTTCTTATCAAATGCAGTCAGCCCCAAGTTACAATTTCCAGATAAGAGGAGATCAAGGAGAGAGCCTTGAAGAAATCATTGGATTAAAAATGTGAAGAGCACAGCCTTACATTTTAATATTAATCAAATCCATTCACATGCCACTAATATTCTCTAGTCTCTTATTATATAACTGGTATTAATTTTGCCTCTGGGAGGTTAGGAATTCCACAGAATCTTGTTGACCACAGTTCCTAGGGAGAATCTGAAAACATGCATATCCCATGCAGCCTGTGATGTGAGGAAAGACTTGCAGCCTTCAAATACTTTATGAAATTAAATGTTATCTTAAGAAATCCTAATTAAACTAATCTTCTCTATCTTTGCTTTCCTTCTGTGACTTCATTCCAGGCTGGCTCACATGTGACTTGGAGCACATTGGATTAATATTAACTGGAATTCTACGAAAGCCCCCCAAACAACCTTTTATTTACCTTTTAAACTCTATCAAGACAGAGTCTGCTCTCTAATGTGACATCATACTGGTCCAGGGTACTTATTTTGCTACTTCATGGCACTAATTCCTCTCAGTGGACAGAGATTACCAACCAGATGTCAAAGCAGGTTATCTCTATGCATTGTGACTCTAGGATGTTGGAACCGAGAAATACCTCGATGTTTCTGGAAGATTTTTTTTAATGTATTAATTATGTATTTATCTTGTGGCTCCTAACGAAGTGTGCAAAATTAAATGTCAAGGCCACCAGTTTTTCAGAGAAGACTGAAAATCCACTCCTCAGGGACATGTTGATAGATAAACACATTAATCATAGCACCAAGAGAGTTTCACAGTGACACATGCAGATCACTTCAAGAATACTATTCTTTCACATATGAAAGTTGTCACTACGTTTCACAAAATGATACTTATTTTCCCCTGAATATTAAATGTAACCTAAAATCCAAGCCTTAAGACACTGGATACAAATTGACCAATTTAGAATGTTTAGGCTTGTTTTGCTCCTCCCTGCCCCCCCCCCACATACACATATAACGTTTTATTTCTACATGTGAAAGCATGAATATTTCAAAGGAACTCCTGATTTTCCTGCCTCCATTCCTAAAGTACTGGGATTACAAACATGGGTCATCACAGGTTTATGCAGTGCTGGGGATCAAACCCGGGACCCCAAATATATTAGACAAAACACCATCCCTAACCCCTACAACTTCTAAATATCCCATGCACTTTGGTTGCACCCTCTCTCTAAGAAATACTGCTTAGATTTGCCAGTGAGTTCCCAGAAGCACACAGATGGCATTGTCACAATTCTGCTTTAGTATTCATGATTACCTCTTACTTTAATTGAAGATAGCATGTGTCTTCTGCAGTGCACCTACTAGCCAGTTGCAGCTGCTCAGTTGTCAAATTTTAAAGTCATTTCTTTCAGCAGCTCCATATTTATCCTGCAAGCCCATGGGGCTCTTAAGTGGAGAATAACTTCCTGGAGTTGCAAGAGGCTTTCTTGATTTTTCATTTAAGTTTGATTTTATTTGTAATGCTGGGTGGATGTAACACTTACGTGTGATTCTGTGCACATGAGTGCAGTTGCCTCCACACTGAAGAAGAGGGCATCAGAACCCATGTATCTGACATTACAGGCATGTAAGAAGCCTGACATGTGTGCTGGGAACAACACTCAGCTACCCTGCCAGAGCAGTACATGATCTTAAATACTGAACCATCTCTCCATCCTCAGGAGTGATTTTTCTTGTGTCTTATTAATAACCTCTCAAAGTAGGTGGTATGTGCAGGTAAAAATCTGTGAAGCTAAAACTGGAAAAAAAATAAGACCTTTCCTGTTGTTGTATTCCTTATTTCAAGTTCTCACTTAAATATCTGATAAAGAATAATTGTTTTTCAGGACACCATGTTAATTTACATCAGTCTTTCAAGAGGCATATGCCTGCTTTACTCTGAAGAGAAAGTGGAGGGGATGAATCTGGCAGCGAAGGGAGGTGCGAAGGGAATTGAAGCCATGATCAGAATGGGATGTACAAAAGAAGAATGTATTTTCAGCAGTAAAATATAGTAAATTCAAAATAAAATTGTACTCACTGTAAATAATCATCATTCAACTTTATTAAATATGCAATCAACTGAAAAACTTGCCCTTCAGTGAGTATGTGAAGGTATTCCTGGATGTTGACCCTCTCCAAGAGTTGCCAGCCCCTTGCAACACTGAGCCAGATAGGTAGACACCTGAGAGATAAACCAGGTTGCTTTGATCTACCCACCTCTGTTCCTTGATTGTAAGTGTATCTACCTGATTGCTGTTTCTGTAGCTGTTGCTGTTGCTGCTGCTGTTGCTGCTGCTGCTATTACTGTTGCTGTTGCTGCTGTTGTTGCTGTTGCTGCTGTTGTTGCTGCTGCTGTTGCTGTTGTTGCTGCTGCTNCTGTTGCTGTTGCTGTTGCTGTTGTTGCTGCTGCTGCTATTACTGTTGCTGTTTGTTCTTGTTGTTGCTGCTGCTGTTGCTGCTGCTGCTATTACTGTTGCTGTTCCTGTTGTTGCTCTTCCTGTTACTCTTGCTCTTATTGTTGTTGTTGTTGTTGCTGCTGCTGCTGCTATTGCTGTTGCCATCCTTCACTGACATGGGAACTCAGATTCTTAGGCATTCTAATGGACACTGAAAACCTGGGTCTGTCCAGAAATACTGTCATGACTTGGGCTCTAGATTGGATGCTGAGCCATTTGGCATGAGCAGGACTGACCAGAGGATGTCAACCTCTTCAGCATTCATACAGGTATGGTTGGGCTACCCAGCCTATATCATGTGACATGATATAGGCTTTTGAAACCTATGTTCTTTCTATTGATTCTGTTCCTCTAGCAAGCCCAGATTAATACTTCACTGCATTTACATCCTAGTTTTATTCTATTACTCTCATTTTCCTCACTTACTACAATGCTAATTAAACATTAATTATACAACTACTTATTCCTTGCCAAATTATAAAATCCATAACCTTTCAACACATGACCTATTAATCCTTTAATGTCTAGAAACCATAGTACAATATATATTTTAAGGGTCTTAATTTATTCTTAACCATAGGCATTTATGTCAGAATACAACTAAGCCAGCTGATAATTTGCTATTTGTCTGGCCCTAAGCTATTGAGCAAATGATTTTTTCATAAACGAATGAAGACCTTTTTAGAATCAGTTATGATTTCAGAGCAAGATTTACTACTGCCTGGGCTGTGCAGTCAAGTGGGTGATAAATGAGATCTGAAGAAGAATTCATGCAGGTTTCTTCCTCATGCTGTTTTAGATAATGATTCCACCATGGGTCCTGGCTTATTTGTGGCACAAGCAAGTGATGCCTCTGTTTATACTCACCATTTTGTGGTAACCTATTTTTCATCTTCATTCATTTTCATCTCCTCTAGGAAATTATTCTTTTCTTAAAACTCTAGCCATAAATGAGTACTTTGAGTTCAGAATAAGACTTTTCTCTAATACTGATGTATCTGGAATCAGAGAGATTAGGAGACACTCTGCCCACAGTCTTGGGTATGGTCTTGTATGAGTTCTGCATACTTCACATCCCTTGTCTTCTGATTCATAGACTGGCATTACTCTCAGTTTCACTAGATAGTTATGGGTTGGGCACAAATGAATCCGCTAACATAATAACAGTGATTAACATTTATTATCACTGAAATTTAACAAATTAATTGAGTAGGCAAGTCTATGGCATACCATGACTTTCATGTGTACATGGAAATAAAAATCCAACTCAAGAGAATGTATGCAGACTGTTGATCTGTATTGTTGCTTCTGTCTCCATGGTGCTAGGCATATGTCTGTAAGGTAAGATATCAGTCCTTGGTCTAATATGAAAGATTATTCACTCTGGGAACTCAGCCCCTACATTATTCATGCTGTTCCACATGCAGCTAGATTTATGTGTCAGGAAAAACACACAAATGGAATCCGATTTACTTGCAGGAGTTCCTGGACCACTTGATTTATGTTTGAGTAAATAAAGACATATGTCTTAATAGGCATTGGCTTCCTTCTCTTTAGAAACTGAAGGCGCTTTGGTTTCGTTCCTTGGCAGGCCTCCGGTTCTGAAATTTGTAAAAGATACAGTCTCACCTTAGATGCTTTCCCTTTACAGTAGTGTTTTGTATTTGGTATTTTCAACACTGGGATGATGTAAAATCTACATCCCTGGATTACCTCCAAATGATTAAACCTTCTCACTTTAGATACACATTGTATAAACACAATATGGAAAATAGACACAAAATTGGAGCTAACCTTCCATCAAGCAGCCTGGTATTTTGATTCCAAAATACCTACTCAAATCTCCCTGGCCAGTGGATTTTTAACACTGTCACTAAACCTTCTTCAAGAACTCTTAAACTGGCTTGTGTACCACCATCTATCATGGGCATTCTTCAGTTTTATATGGATACTTTAAACATAAGTATGAATAATACATAATTTTCCTCTCATCCAGTCCCCCTCTCCTTAACTCTCTCTCTCTTTCTTTTTTCTTCTTTTTGGAAGGTGAGAGTTGATGTTTCACATAGCTCAAGCCAGCTTAAATCTTCACTATGCATCCAAGGACAACTTTAACCTTCCGGTCCTACAATCACTATCTCCCAAGAGCTGGGAGGATAGATATATACCACGTCTGGTTTTATGGAGCACAACAAATGGACCAATATTTACTTGGTTATTTATGCTACTGAATCCTTTGTGTTGTTTTATCCATTGACATTCACATACCATCCACATTAATCATGTATGCATAGCCACAGAAATATTGAATTTAACAGCTTGAACCACATTTTGAGCATCAAGAAAAATTTGAATTATGATTATTGAGAAACTACACATGAACTAGAAAGTAGTGTTTTGCTTAAATAATACACTAACAATAGAACAAACAAAGAATTTTGGATTTCTGGCTTAATGGAGGAGGAGGAAGAGTATCAATTATTTCTAGCATTAAATAGCACATGAAATTCCCTCTACCTACTCCAATTGTCATTGAAAACTTTAGAATATTTAAGACTAGGTAGTATAATAAAAACATTCAAAGGTGTTTCTATGTAAAAACACTCTGAAATTTGTATTAAGTAAGATTTTAATGATAAAATATTGTATGTTGTAGACATGTCAGAGTGCTTAAGCAATTCTCAGAATTGAATGTAAATAATGAAATGCAAATACATGTTCACAAAATTTAACACTGAAATAACTATTATTTGAGGCACAGTGACTCCTAGGAGAAAAATATAAATTGCACTGAATTACATTCAGGAAATTTACATTTATACTTTCTCTTTCTTGCTTTATCTTTGTCTCTGTGTCTCTGTCTCTGTCTGTTTCTCTTTCTCTCTCTCTCTCTCTCTCTCTCTCTCTCTCTCTCTCTCTCTCTCTCTGTGTGTGTGTATGTGTGTGTGTGTGTGTGTGTGTTTGGGGGATGAGTGTTCACATGTTTGTGAGAGGGAATTCAGGCCACAAGTCAAACTCCGTCACTACCTATCTTTTCCATTTTTCTGTGTGTCTATTTTTGAGCAAGTGTCTTTCACCCAACCCAGAATTTGATACTTCAACGAAGATGGCCAGTCAGTGAATTCCAGGGTTCCATTGATCTATGTTTCCCCAGCACTGAGAACACACATGTGCATTGCTGCTCCTGAGGCTGCTTTCTTTTTGGTTGGTTGTTTAGGTGGCTCTGCCAATCCAACTCAGGTCCCCACGTCCACTTTAAGGACCTTGCTGGCTGTGAATTCTTTCAGCACTGCATGTAGATATCCTTAAAGTGCATTGGAAAGTATTTCTCAAATATCAATTATGGGGAATGGACAGATTGTTCAGTATTTAAAAGTTGTGTGCCAACACAACAATTCTCTTGAAGAGAATCTGAGTTTGGTTCCCAGAACCTGCAATGGAGAACTCACAATTACCTACAAATCCTGCCCCAGGGAATCTGATACCTTCTTCAGGTTTCTCTACAACCACTATATTCATGTGTATGTGCCCACATATACATACCCATACATGCACACCTAATTAAAAATATGAATAAAAATTTAAATAATACCAAATTATATTTTTGTTATTGTTGTTATTGTTGTTGTTTGTTGTTGAGATATAGTCTGGCAATACTGTTATGCATGCCTGGTTTCAAACTCACATGCTGAAACTATATGAGTATCTGGTATTACATCACAATGCCCAAATAATTTTAGCAATTCAGTTATTCCACATATTGAGTGTATATCACATTTTATTAAACAATTTCAGCTATACTTAGGTATGAAGAAAAGGGAGCATCTAGTACATATGGTTTCTTTGTAAAATCTGTAACATAACAAAACTGTATCTAATCATAGTTAGAGCATATAATTATGTCTTATAACTTATTAATAAGGACCGAGAAATAAGCAGAATTTAAAATTACCAGATTTCATATTCAAAAGGAAGGTGAATTCTTAAAGCTTGAGTTGGTAAACAGTATGTTTTGGATCCAGATCTTAGTTCCATATGTAGAATATAATACCTTGCACTAATCAGGTTTCATAATAAATATCTTGGAAACCAAATACCCACATCTGAGAATGGCTGATTTTCATGTTGCAGTGTTTGTTCCTACATCTTATATCCCAGTTCATAAAATGTCTTATATCATTTCTGAATCACATTTAAGGTCAACTTAAAAATACACTCTGTCCCAGTTGTGGGACTAGAACACCAATCCAGCCACAAGTCTATTACCCACAACCTGGTCTACATGCAAGATGCCTGGGGCAGTGGTGGCTCAGAACTTCTGGGTGTGGTCAACCAGTGACTGGCCTAACCTTAGGCCCACACCACAGGAAGGAGCCCTTGCCAAACACTACTGACAAAAACACAAACAAACAAAACAAAAATAAAATGCATCTAAACAAAGAAAAAGTCAAAGAAATGATTCCTAATGATATTCCGCCATGCTCATGGAGAGATTAGTACCTAGCCCAATTCCTCTAGCAGCTGATGGAAACAGATACAAAGACCCCCCAGTCAAAAATTAAGTGGAGTCTGGGAAGTCCCCAGAAGAGATGGAGGAAGGATCATAGGAACCAGAAGGGTCAAGGACATCACAAGAGCATTATCCATCAAGTGAGCTAAGCAGGGCTCCTAGGGACTCATAGAGACAGAAGGAGCAGCCACAGAGCTGGGATGGGTCTGTGCCAGGCCTTCTGCATATATGCTGGGATTGCTTAGCTTGCGGTTTATGTTGGACTCCCGACAGTTAGAGTTGGGCTATCTTACTCTTTGACCTACTCATGGGACCCTTTCCCCTTACTGGGTTGCCTTGTTTGACTAAGGAGTCCTCATAAGAGTAATGTACTAAAGGGAGACATTTGAAGTTATTAACAATATTAAACAGATATAATAGGAAGATAAAGATAATAATAGAGCTGCCAAAGAGGGTCCGATATGTTCTGTATCCTTTTAACTGCATCCTGACAAAACACAGCTGACCAAAATATTAAAAGGATAAGGAAGGTTAAATATTTGAATTCCAAATTTTTCTTTCATTCAAGCCACAGTCCCCACCCCCACCCTCACTCCTCCCAGCTCTCTGACCCCACCTCCCCTGTCTTTTGCTCCACTCTTCTTCTATTTCTCTTCAGAAAAGAGCAGACTTTCAAGAGACAACCAAACAAGACAGCACACGATACAACACAAGGCAAAAGCCCTCCTATGGCTGGACAAGGCAGCCCAATTGGAATTAGAGTCCCAAGAGCAGGCAAAAGAGTCAAGGACCTGTCCGCTTTTGCTGTGAGGAGTCCCACAGAAACACAAAGTTAACAGCCACAGCAGAGAACTTGGAACAGAGGCCTGCATACCCCATGTTTGCTATTTCAATCTTTGAGTCAGGTGAGCCCTTTCTCAATTGACTCTATGGGCCACATTCTTCTGGTTCTCCATTCCCCCTGACTCCTACAATCTTTATACAACCCATCTTCTACAGAGTTCCCCTCCAAGAGGAGGGACTCAATGAGACTACCTATTTAGATTCTTTCTCTGCACAATGTCTGGCTGCGAGTCTCTGTACCCAGCCACATCTGCTGCTGCAGGACACCTCCCTGATGACAGCTGAACAAGACACTGATCTATGAGTATAGCAGAATATCTACATTTTAAAAATTATGAATGCCAACTTCTTTCTTGAGCATTCTCCTTAAACACATTCATATGAAGACCCTGAGGGTTTTTATTTTATTTATTTTATTTTATTTTTTGCTAAAATCTGTGATTTGTGAAGCGAGCTGTATAACTTTGTAGAATTTGCATACCTTTGGTTTATGTGATAAGTGAGCTTTCTATGAAAATGTGAAGGATTAGCTTTCTTTTCATTTATTTTTAAAAACTCACTAGGTTCATTCTGTATGCCTAGCTATGGAATATATAACAACAAAACAGCAGGAGTATACATGTCACCATTTCTTTTAGGCGCTTAGATATGGGAGAAGGCTGTTGACATACAACCCTTTCATTTCCCCTTAAAGCCAAGCAGTGGATTTCCTTCAAGGAATTTGATTCATTGCTCCTTCTCCCTTTGCACTTTGTGAGAGGGGAAGACAGCATGCCCCAATGCTCCACCTTTGTAGTAGCTCTCACGTCTTTTTCAGTTGTGTGGAATAAGACTCACTTCATGTAGAGATGAGAACGCATCCACTCAGGTTCTTAGATAACTTCTCATTGCAGCGATGACCCTTTCCTTTATATATGGTAATAGCCTGACTCTTTCATCTTTCACTGGCTTTGTGTGCATTACATGATTTCATTCTTGCCTCAGATTTCTTCCTAGTACCCAACACCTTGGAAATCTCTGCCTTTCTTGGTGCACCTACCTAAGACCACAGTGCCTATTATAATTTACGAGCATAAGTAAATGAAGCTCACATATGCCCTGTTTTGTCTTATTGAAGTGCTCTGAAACAATGGGTACTGAAATATTTGGTACTAAATATTTGTTCAAATGGAAGCTGCATTCTTCCATCTTCTGTGGTGGTTTGAGAATTGTCCCAGATGTATTTCTCATCTACTAAAAACCGATCCTATTATGACCTAGAGTGCTCATGTCAAGAACCTTAGAATTGAGTTTACTACAGGGTGAGAGATAGGGATTTAATTTTATTCTTTGAAAGGTACCTGTCCAGTTTGACCAGCATTATCTATTGAAGACGCTGTCCTTTCTCCAATATGTAGTTCTGCTTCATCCACTGCGTTTATATATTTAGATTCTAAATTCTATTTTGTAAATCAATCTGTCTATTTTAATGCCAGTACAATGCTGGATTTACTTCTTTTGCTCTGCAATATAACTCAAAATATGACATGATGATTCTTCCATCCAGTCTCTCATTGTTTGGGATATTTTTGGCTATACCCTGGGTTGTCTGTGTTTACATCTGAAACTTAAGATTAATTGCCCATTTCCATGAAGAATTACCCTTGGAAGTTTTGATAGGATTTCACTGAATCTGTAAATTACTTCTGGTAGGATGACTATTTTCACAACATTCATTCTGCCAGACTATGAGCATGTGGGCTCTCTCCAGCTTCTGGTATTTTCGCCAGTGTCCTTTCTCAACGTTTTAAAATTGTCATTATAAAACCTTCAACTTCCTTGATTATATTTATTCAGGAATATATATATATATATATATATATATATATATATATATATATTCGTTGAAGAAGGACACATCAAGGTAGATATGGCAAGCTAAAAGAAAGTAGAACTCTCTACAGCCTGACTAGAGCCTTTTCCTCTATGTCTCCACAGGCTGGCCTGAATTTCATGTTTTGTACTGTGTGCATCATCATTGCCAGTACTTTCTAGTGAACACCCTGACCAGCAGCAGTCTGTGGTTGTCTCATCCCCACGGCAGATTTGTCTGAACGACTATGTAAGCTCCCATAGTAGGGGCTCAATTTCCATCAAGAAGTTTGCTTCATATAATATGGATGACATCATACTTCTATGGATGATCAAAAGGGGACTTCGTATTCAAAAGGATGATATAGAATGCCCAACATCTAATTAATAACTCAGTTTGTGTTATTTTAGTAACAAGAAACGTATTTATTTTAAACATTAAAATAATATAATAACTAAATCTAAAGACTGTTAGGGATAGAGAAAATGTTGTGATAACTTGATGTAATCAAGGCAACTATTCCAATATTAATTCTGATGTGCAACTGAAAGAAATTAAAGCATAAATTATCAAGGTGAAACAATAACCAGGGGAATAGATTAGAAGAGTAAACTTTCCTGAAATGTTTTCTTTCTACTTATTAACTCAAGTTAATATACACCAATTATGTTCATTTGCATACACAGAGGACAATGTCTCACATTCTCTAGTAATTCATAAATGAGCTAGTTCTAATAAAACCTCTTTTGTTTTCATAAAAATACTAATTTCACTCGTTATTTTTGGTTGTTTTGCCTTTCCATGTTGTAGTTATAGGATTCTGCTAAAGTTACTCACTTTCACAATGACACTGTTTGTCATTTCTTTCAACCTCACCCTCTGCTCTGCTGTCTTCTGAATTCCATTATAACCGATATTCACATTTGTGGCTTTACGAAACAGCCAAAGTGTACAGCAAAGGAAAATATCATAAATTCACAGTGAAATTCTACTCTGCTCTCTTACACACACACACACACACACACACACACACACACACACACACACACACACATATATATTCCCCAGTCTGCAAAGGCTATATTAATGGACACTTCTAATTTTGTTCTTTAGAATAAACCACTGTCTGGTTGTTGAATTCCTGAGCTACTAATACATTTTCAAGTCTGACACTGTTCATTTAGCATTTTGAAGGACATCTTTTAATTCTGTAAGTCAACTAATATTGTGCAAAGCAGTTGCCCATTTCTTTTGCTGTCTCTGCAGGGTACAACAAAAATTTCTTGAGCCAGAATGAAACAAAATACACATACTATTCATTTCCAGAGTCTCCGTTGAATTGTTGCCTTTACTTATTGGGCCAATTAATTATTGAAATGGCAGAAGTCATCATCTTTCATATAGGCATATATATTTAATTTACATTTTCTTTTATGTATATAAGTGTTTTCCCTACATGTTTGTATATATACCATGTATATGACTGGTACCCACAAAGGCCAGAAAAGGGGATCACATACCCTGGAGCAGAAGGTTGTAAGTTATCATGTGGTTGCTGGAATTGAACTTGGATCCATTGGAAGAGTAGACAGAATTCTTAAGTAATAAACAGGCTTTTCAATTTTGTATATATATATATATAAAACCTATAAACAAACAGCTTATAAAAAGAATAGGTTTAATTTGAATCCCATTGGTTGGCTCATTGTTATGAGAATATGACTTCAAGCCATGGTAGGCCATAGTAGAGCAACTCTATTCAAGTCACAGTTCAGAGAGAACAAAAGAGGGGAGATGGGGAGTTAGTCCTACTATATGATTCAGGGGTATACTTCCCCAGTACTCAAGGGCTTTTCATTAGGCTGTATATTTTAAAGTTTCTACTACTTCTTTCAAATAGTGTCATGGCTGAAACCAACCCCTTTTTAACACACAGGCCTACTTTATGTGCTCAAGGTACCAGGGGAGGTCAGCTTTACAGATTAAGAAATATTTAGCTAAAATCTTAAATGAAGATTAGATGTTATAAAACAATCTCAGAGAAGTTAGGAAGGTCAGGGGGGAATATCATGAATGCTAAGCACTGCACATGAAATGACCTGGTCAATCATTTTCTGACTCAACAAAGTCAAGGGAGATTTGCTTTCAAGTTGAGTCCAAGAAACAATTATTTTTCTAGATTAAAAATTGTTCTTTATACACATTGAGATTCATGGACTCAAATGGTATGGATAACTGTAGCTCTCCATGGAGATATTAACAAAAACTATCATCAAATTAGTGTACTTTCTAAAAGGGGGTTGAATGCATGCAGTAGCTGGCATTTAGTGTTAATTTTAACCAAATACAACAGAAAATAGACAATGGTGTCGTATATTCACAAGTGTCTACTTTTTAATTTTATTAATTATTTTATTTATTTACATGCCATATAATGATGTCCTATATTTAGAAATGTCTATTTTTAATTTTATTATTTATTTACATTCCAAAGGTTGCCCCTGCTCCTTCTCCTCCTCTATAAGTTCTTCCTCCCTTTCCCCCCTCCCTTTTGCTTCTGAGAGGGTGCTTGCCCACCCAGCCACCCACTCCCACCTCACTGAGCTAGCAGCCCCCTCCCCTGAGGCATCTTGTTTCTACAGGACTCACCTGGCATATTTCTTGAGTTAAGCAAATACGTACAGACTTTCTGACGGTGAGGACAATGCTTTTACACTTTCACTGTCCATGCCATCCATTAAGTATCCCTACATGCACATATATTTAATATGCTACACTGTAAATGCAGCACCTGTACACTTGGAACATAGCAAATGGAGAGCTCAGGATCATTAAATAAACCGATAAGCAGATGAGCTCATGCTCTGATGCCAGTCATGATCTCTACCCGCCCTCTCGGGACGCCTGGAGTAAATAATGGAACATCCCTGAGCCTCAACTCTCCTAAGTACTAGTAGGAATTCTAAAGTCCTATGGCATGCAAAAAAGAATGCAAACTCATGCAAATGAACTAGGAGGAGCAACTTGGTGTGGGATACCCAAATCTGGTCCTTTCTTCTAAATCACAGTGTCTTAAAATCTGCCCATGAGGATGGGAGAAAATACAATAACAACAACAACAACAAAAAAAAACCACCTAAATATACAATATTTCACATGCATATTCAAAACTGGCATTGCTAAAAACCACCAGGCATCTTCTTGTATAAAGTCCTTATCCTTTCTACTTTTAGGTAACTGGGTCCACACTTCAACTTCATTCTAACACTCCTAATTGTGTCATGTTATACTAAGTAGAGAAATCATCAAGAAAAAAGTTAAATGCAATAATCAAAAATATGATATATAGATGAGCAAGCAGAGAAACTAGAGATTTCTTTTTTTTATTTTTTTAATTACAGACTTCTGTGCGGCCGACTTAGCTGCCTTGCTTAGATTGGAAAAAGGAGCTTAATGGAAAACTCACTTCTATACATTAAAAATCAAATTTGTGAAGATTTTATTAAGGGAAACCAAAACAACTTTCCATTTCTGGTTTTTCACATACAGCCAAGTGTCCTATTCTGACAAGTTCGGGGCAGGCAAATGAAGGAGCCAACAGAGTTTTGAGGAAGAATATCCATGATACAAAGACAGACTTCAATTGGCTACTCAGGCTTAACTGCCGTGGGTCTCCGGTATGATCTCATGGGATACAGCTCATTAAGCGACTGTATGGAAACATAACAAAATTCATTTCATTTGAGCATTATCCATTTCACATTTCCACCCTCCTAAGTTAACCACAGTTCTTACTGTTCCATTAGAATAGGGGCATGCTCAAATTCAGAAATTATATAAATGAGCTCTCCAAATAAAACCTACATCCTATTTGGTTTCTAGTTCTGGGAGGAATTTTATACAACTCTGTGTTTTATCAAAACCGACTCTAAAGACCTTTCAATGTGCATCCAATTACCCTGTGGATCCTTGAAAGGACAGTATGGTCTATATTGATGGGCACCAAGAGCAGCTTGTAATGTTTCATGCATTTGTCTTTTATATTTTAGTTCTGGAAATTTTGCATGGCTCCATGCTCTAAGACAGAAAGAATATTCAGAAAGAGCTCACTATTGCAACACACATCAACTACATACAGATGATATCAAAAAATTCATGACCAAATATATACTTGGGTCATATTCATGTTACCAAGATTATTTTAAAGTTTTATGCACTCTCAAGATGTTAATACTGTGAAATAATAATCAGATTTGGGAATAATAAATGTGTTCAAAGATCTAATCCTAAACCTCAAAAATTAGTAACACACAGAGCCTTGAGATATACAAGCACCAGTAACAGAGAAAACTCAAGAAAGGATATTTGATATCTAACAGCCAAGCCGCAAAAGATGGAGAAAGAGAGAGAGAAAAAATTACAATCGGATTTACATGGACCCTAAAGAATTGGGGGAAACTTTCTTAAAAGATGTGGCCATGATAAATGGTGGTCCAAAAGATAATCACAAGCATATAAACAGACCATGATAAGTTATCTTTTCTATGTATGACTATATGTCCCTTTCCATGTGTGTGAGTGCATGTGTAATTATGTGTACCTATTATGGAGGTCAGATGTCAAATTCTCCATCTTCAGTTTTAGGATAGGTCCCTTCCTGAGTCTTGAGCTGCAGACTAGCGAGCAAGAGGTCCCAGGATGCTCTTGTCTCCATCTTTATAGGGCTAGAATTACAGACACACTCCACCAAACCCTGATGCTACATGTTCAAACCAAACTGTTCTCTACTTGCACAGTAAGCACTTAACCAAGTTACCTCCCCAGTCCCATCAGCTATTTTCAAAAGTAGTTTTCCAGGAAGAAAATTTTATTATTAATTTGTCAAATGCAAGGCCACAAAAGTATGGCGCTTTTGAAGTATCCTAATGTCTTAGGACATGTCATTTTGTCATGTCTCTCTCTCTCTCTCTCTCTCTCTCTCTCTCTCTCTCTCTCTCTCTCTCTCTCTGTGTGTGTGTGTGTGTGTGTGTGTGTGTGTGTAATGTTTCTGAGAGTTCACAACTTCCAAAAGGCTAGACAGGAAGTAGGTGGGGATAGGGCCTTACAGAAGATTACAAAGGCACGGGGGAACCCAGGAAGCCCACGTGATTTAGAAAAGATCTGGGCAAAGGATCTTTTGAGAAGATAGGATTAAATGAATTAGTAATCACCAGATTACAGAGAAGAATTTAGAGTTTTTAAAGTAATGACAGCTTAGTGTTGAATGCGACCGCCCGCAGCCACACTCGAACTGGGTACTCCTGAAAGGCGGGCTGGGGCTGAAAGAGAGTAGACGGCGAACAAGGAAGGAAGCCTAAGACAACATAGCTGATCAAAGCCCCCAAGTTTACTAAGATTCTGAGCTTATATAGAGGGAGGAGGCCCATCCCCCACCACTCGGTTCTTGATGCTGAAGGTGATCTGCAGGAGGCTGTCTCCGGAAGGTCTCAAGGGTCTCAGCAGGTAACGATAAAGTTTTGGAGGAAAGCAGTGGCAGGTGTAGACAATAGAACCTGCTTGGTAAATCGGAAGATTCCACCCCAGGTGGTCCCGTGCTTAGTGGCAACAAGGTCTGAATCAGCCTGCTTCAAGGCTGGGGGAGGCAACATAGTGTAGAAATCTTTAAAGTTTCATTCTAATTGAATATTACATCTTTCATTTGGCAGCATGAAAATATTTGTTTATTTATTGTCCTGCATTCTGAGGGGGGTTAATTGGCTAAATAATAAACAAGCAATAGTGACAGCGCATTGGAAGGCAGTTATTTGTGCATATAACAATTCGCCCTTAGCCAAGGTCCTTCCCCATCCACCTAGTAGTGACTTATCCTAAGAACAGGTAACTGGAAAAGCTGAGGTAGTTTTATGCATATTAGTCAACACACACACACACACACACACACACACACACANACACACACACACACACACACACACACATACACACACACATATCTATCTATCTATCTATCTATCTATCTATCTATCTATCTATCTATCTATCTATCTATTGAAACTATTTCAGTTTTAATTGTTAACTCATGCTGGAAGTTTTCAAAAATTGTAAGTTTTAATTAATTTACTGTGAGTAAAGAAAAATTTCTAATCTGTAGCTGTTGTCTAACTACCTAAAGAAAAGGCTTGATGTACCAGCATAGGGAAATGCTAGGGAGGTGAGGCATTAGTGAGTGAGTAGGTGGGGCGAGCACTCTCATAGAAGCAGCGGGGAGGGTTTGTGGAGGGGAAACCAGGAAGGGAGATAACATTTGAAATGTAAATAAATAAAATAACCAATAAAAAATTAAATAAATAAATAAATAGATAGATAGATAGATAGATAAATAAATAAAAATTAAGTTTAAAAAAAAGACTTCTACTTAGCTATATGCCCTTAAGGTAAAAGTTGTCCAATCTTAAAAGATTACATCAGATACAATCGATGCTGAATTTAAAGTGGACTAACAAAAAAAGGACAGACGAATTCTTTGAAGGTCATTATTATTACTGTGTCATGGCATTGAAAAATCTCTCTGTCTAAGGTGACAATCTAGCTTGTGCAACCTTCTTTTCCATGTGTCTATGAGACCATGTAAAGGTTGTATAAAACATTACTTCAGAAGCCACTTTTTAAATATAGAGTTCATATGATTTCAATCTGCATTGTACAATTTACAATCTAGTTTGTTTTTTTTTGTGTGTGTTTTCTCCTAATACAACCTCAGTTCTCCCCCTTTGCCCTTCGACATTGTTTTGAATCTATTTAAATCTGACTAGAGCCAAAGTTTGGGATCTATTTCTTCAGGGTATTATAACTTGTACTCAATTTGCTGATGTTAAAATGTCTCATATTCTACTGGGCACAAATATTCCAAACATTACTCACCGAAATTAAAGGAAAGTAGACCCTATTGGAATGGACTTATCCATTCAATTCAGTGCAGTCTAACTTGACTGATTCCGTGCGGGAGTCTTAAGTTTAAACAAGCTTTCCATGGCAATCTATTTTCTGAAGACTTTTGCTTTGTTTGAATTCTTTTATAGAAGAACATTTTCCTCTGTGTGTTTATTCACACAGACAAATACAGGAAAAAGCCCACTTGCTCTCCGTGACCCTTGTGCTTAACAACTATTACTTTTCTTAGCTCAAAAGTAATTCTTTATTCGAGAGGGCCTTATTTAGAACATGTGATAGGCATTCCGCATTTTCCAGTAGCCTCTGAACATTACAGAGTATTTATTTACGTTGTGTAAAATTAGAGGAAATGAAGGGGTATGTATTTGAACTCGAAACTAATTCTCTTTCAGGAGAGGTTTCAGGCAATGTCACTTTAAGAAGTCATGGGAAAGAACTCAAATTACAGACATTTTAAACAATGTAGATTTCTGTTGCCTAACAATGAAAAAATTTATTCAGGCTTCTAAATAAGACCCAGGCTATGGATTAGGGGCTATTTCTAAGAGTTCATTTTTGATCAATGTCTTATAAAACTAAGTCGTGGGCAGCTATTTCTGTCAACTCAGCCCAAAGGAAAACTGCTTTCATGGAAAGAAAAACTAGTGTTCAAAGGAATTGAGTGCATCTAACCCGATATCTCACTTGATATGATTCTGTGTATTTTCACATTGGTCATTCATAAAATAAAATCAGACAGAGAATAGGTGGAATCTTCTATACTATAAATGACTCTTCAACTGAGACAGTGTTGATTGACGTGCATAAGATCTCTCACTCTCTCTGATACCTAAAACATGACCATGTTATTTATTGAGCTCAAATATGAACCCCATTAGAATAAATGCTATTGAAAACATACAAGTTTGAAGTCAGAAGGAAATGTTTATAAACAGCCAGCTCAATATTTTGAGCGAAACACTGAAAAATAATGATTTATAGTTCAAAACCGAAATACTTCAGAGTGATCATGCATCATGCCCACGACTGTGAAGTCAGGTCTTAAAAGACAGTCCACTGTAACGCCCACAAAAATTCCCATTACTAATACAATGGCAATAAGTACATACCAAATCAGTTTAAAATATCCCCACTCTCTGAAACAGTTAAGAAGAAAAATCAGTAACCCCGCACGTTTATGTAGAAAACAGGCTTGGGCTACCTGTAGTTTAAAGTCTCAACTGAGTAGAATCTGTCTTCCAATAGTTTAATATAGACAAAGCTCTTGACGTGGAAAAGCTTCTTAAAGAACACTCTATATGTAATTTTCACAGATATTTCTGCAATACATGTACTGCATTTTCTGGGCTCAGGAATCGCTTCTGAAGGAATACAGAGCTTGAAACACAGCCAGTCACTTGGATGCATCCCCAAACATTAAAATCCACAATAGTGGTATTTTCAACATAGCTGAGTAATAATTTCTAATAACGCATTTCATTAAAATAATGAATAAGACCACATATTACATTAAAATATGATTTTAAATACCGCAGTGAATCCTCTCCTCAAAAACTCCACAAAATATGAGTGGTCACCTCAGTAGGTGGAAGCTTAACTTATTTTACTAGAAGACATGGAAAGTAATTTCTATAGGTTGAAACACATATCCGTTTTCTAATATAAATTACTCAGTCTTATATTTACTGTTTATATATGTTTGCAAGGATACATATGTATTTATGGACTTATATAGATAGAGTTAACAAAGTAATATTCATTGTGCTTTCTGTTGTATGTTTATAGAAATATCTTTTCTTCTCTCAATTTTCTTTGCTCTAAATATTCTTGGACTAAGCCATATAAGATGCAAAGGGTATGGAGATGGGTGTCTTTGTACACTAACAGGTGTTTTGAGATGTACTCTAACTGTGAGAACCCCACTGTAAGACAAATTTCCATGTATAATTATAATTCAACAACATAAACCTATCAGTTCAAAACTATGTGAAACAACTCCATTATGTAAGACATATACAGTTTTTTTTATTTTGCAATATGTAGGATTAGCAAGCCTTCTTTATTAATATCATTTATTTTATATTATTTTTCTCATGAGAAATTACCTGCTTTTCTATGTCTTTCTTTATGTTGAATATTTTTGTCAGCCCTACACCTGAAAGAGTAAAGGAGGGAGATAGATAGATAGATAGATAGACAGAAAGACAGACAGACAGACAGACAGACAGATAGATAGATGGTTGATAGATAGGTAGACAGACAGATAGTAATAGAGAGTGACTAAGGGATTGGAAGCATTAGAGAGCACAGCCGACATGCACTCACCTGATGAATGGAGACGTCCAGAATGCACCATCTTTTCCTCCCCCCAGTAGTCAGTCACTGGTTTTTCTGTGGACTCCTAAGGGGGAGAAGTGCGGAATACTGCAGTTCAGGAATTTCGTTCTCAAAGTCAGTTGAGGACACTCAGCATGCTTGTCTTTGGAGTCTGACTTTTGTTTTGGGTAGGCTACTCAAACATAGTGCTGGAACTTTTGTGAGCCTCAAGTCATTTTGAGAAACTTAATAAGAACGATAACAATCTTCTAATTGAGTAAAGCATACAAAACACCGGCAACTCCCTGCTACGACATAAATAGGAGGTATAATCATGTCAAATGTCTGCGTGGCTGGGCCTATCCCAATACCTGCGAAGAATATTAATGCAATTGGAGACTCTTACATTTTCTTCCTAGAAAACTCCATTCTGTATTCTTTAGGGAAGTTACTAAGAAATATCCACTTAGCAAATGTGCTAGTGAGGCAATTCCTTAACATAGCTACAGACCTACAAGTCTGGCAACCCTGTTTTCTTCTCACAGCTTGAATGTAGATACTATGTATTCATTTAATATTCAAACATTAGTTAAATGTATCTTATAATACAGTGCTCATTCTGTATAAACATGGGCCGAAGATATATTTGATGTTCAATATAATTTGTTGCATATTTGTAATGCATTTCCATAGAAACAAGTTTTATATTTTAAGGGGTTACACAATATATAACTTGAAGATGGGTTGACCCTGTACAAATTGTTTTCCGTAATAAAGTCTTACAAAACTTAGGAACATGTTCGAGTATTTAATGCAATACAGAAACTATATGGATGTCTCGGGTAGAAATCTGTTGTGTCATACCTCATTAGTGGCATAGCCATACAGATCACAGTCAGGCCCCAGGGAAAGGCTGAAATCTGTGTAGCGGTATAACTGTCAAATTGACACAGGAATGAGTCTGTTGATATTAGCCTGGCTAATCATTTTGCTAATTGGACAGCCAGTCAGGCCACAGTGCCGTGGGATCGCCTTTCCCTTTAACTACTCACGCAGATGATGTTTGACTCAAATGCATTACTTTATATCAACACCCTGAATGGCTGTAAAAATACCACCACATGTGCGGCTGCCTCTTTTTAATACGTGTCCTCCTCAATTTTCCCTGTTACAATGGAGATTTTAACTAAAAAAAAAAAAAATTAAGGTTATTTAAAGGCTATCACTTGATTTTTTTTTTAAAAATGCAGACAGAAGATTTCCGGATGGCAATCCAACCCCCGGGGCAACTCCTAGAACAGCTAGCTTTTCATTTGTCTTCCCCATGGTAGGCTCCTTCCTGTTAACCTGGCTTTGGTTTGCTGTAGGTGAGGTCCTGTGTCCTTTCTTTCTGTTACCTTCACAGGGTTCATGTGGCCTCTTCTTTCCTTCCAAGCCATGTTTAAAGTATATCTGTTCTGTTTCTGCCTTTTAAGTTAGATGCATTTAGGTATTTTCACGTAACTGATGAAATGTAAACGTAGTACAAGATGTATACAGTTTCAACTAAACTAAGTAGTCTATCCTTAAGCATTAGAGGCTCTGATGGTTGCCCACTCCTTCCTTTGATTCGTGATTTGCATCTCCAAAATGAAAGTTTCAACACACTGGTACACTCACAATTACTGTGAGTAAATCATCTGCTGGATATTATTGCCAAACAAAAATCCTCACCAAAGGAAGCAATTTTGTTATGTGATTTAGAGAAAGGGATCATGATTAACACACATGTCCCTCATGCTTTGATTTTTTTCTGTGACAGCAAAAACAGTAGATGCTGGCCCTGTTAGAACACAACAATTTCAAACTGGTTGTAGGACTTTATGCTAAGGTTTGTAAGAACCCTAAAAAGAATATTGTGGCAGGAGGTAGTAGAGTACACCTTTAACCACAGCCTCAGGAAAAGAGGCAGGGGGATTTCTGAATTTGAGGCTAGCCTGGACTACAGAGTGAGTTCCAGGACAGTCAGGGATAAGAATTAAGTTTTCAAGCATAAGTCTTTTTCGTATTGACTATATTATTGCATACTCTAGCAATAAGTAAATTATTCTATCTTGGGAAAAAATTACTGTAGAAATGTTGCTCTTAAAATTATCTGGTTTTCGCTTTATATGACCCAGCACAGGGGAAGGCCAGGGCCAAGCAGTGGGAGTGGGTAGGTAGGGGAGCAGGGGCGGGGGGGGGGGTACAGGGAAATTTCAGGATAGCATTTGAAATGTAAATAAAGAAAATAATAAATAAATAAATAAATATAAATAAAAATAAGATCAATTTAAAAAGTTATCTGGTTTTTGAAGTGTTGATTGGAACTCTCAGTCCATGCGATGATTGAAATTTCCTCCATGTTAGTTTGTTATTATTTTATTTTATTATTATTATTAGTGTGTGTGTGTGTGTGTGTGTGTGTGTGTGTGTGTGTGTGTGTGTGTGTTTGTGCATGTAGGTATACATGACCATGTAATTCTGGGCATGCATGTATTTCACAGTGTATGTGTGAGATTCAGAGGACAACTTGCAGAAGTCATTTCTCTCTTTCCACCACACGAGTCCCAGGGTTTGAATTCATGTCATCAAGGTTGGTGCCAAGTACCCACTGAGCCATCTCACAGCCTTACAGTGAGAGTGTGTGGTGGCGCACACCTTTAATCCCAGCACTCGGGAGGCAGAGGCAGGCAGATTTCTAAGTTCGAGGCCAGCCTGGTCTACAGAGTGAGTTCCAGGACAGCCAGGGCTACACAGAGAAATCCTGTCTCGAAAAAACAAGCAAACAAACAAATAAACAAATTCTAACATGATGCACTATCCATTGGAAATTAGGAAACAGAATACATTTAAACCTCATGCTTTTTTTTCCACTTATGGTCTATAGAAATATAGATGAATGTTGATAAAATTAGTGGAAATAAAATCTCTCTGTATGTTTTGTATACTCTGTATATCTTTGATAACATGGAAAAAATCTATGGATATGGAAAAACAAGTTATTTCAAAAAACAAATCATTTTGAATATGCACATTATGTTAAAGAAGACACATTGTTAAGTTTTTCTTTTAGGTTCTTTAATAAATAAGCAAACAGATAGATTTCATCTGAGATAAGGTTTGCATGATTCATCTACCTGTATTCTCCATCTTGTGTCTAATGCTCACTATGGGTTTGTCCCACGGCCCCGCCCCTGCAAAGCTTCCATTCCTTTCTTTGCCTGACACTTCTTTCTACTTGCAATGCTTCCCAGGTCCCCTGTGTGACTCTGGGTTCTTATCTAACCTCAATTCATCTCTCTCCCAAGAAAACCCTTGCAGCACCCCTCCCCTCTCTCCCATGGAGGCTGTCAGCCTTTCCTTCCTCCTGTGTCTTAAAATTTAAAGAGCCTCTCGGAATTTCTTTCCAGAAGATGATGGCTCATCTGTTGTCAACTAGCACAGCTGGGAAGAAGGAACCTCAGTTGAAAACTTGCCTCTACCAGAAGATTCCACGGACACTTCGATGAGGGCATTTTATTTTTGTAAATGGATGTGTGAGGATGGAGCCCACCGTTGGCAGAGCCAACTCCAGGTAGATGGGCCTGGGCTGAATAAGAAACATAATTAACTAGCCAGAAAGCACTGTTCCTCCATGGTTTCTGCTTTAGTTCCTGCAGCTAGGTGTCTGCTTGAATCCCTGCCCTGGCTTCCTTTCATGATGCACTGTAAACTGCAAGCTGAACTAAACATCTTTATTCCCAAAGTTGCTCTTGATTGAAAGGAAGGCAAACAAGAGCACACAGCCCTGTGTGCTGTGAGTGCCTGATGCTCTTCTGTTCATTTGTTCAGTCAGAGGGATAATTTTAAGGATGAGGACAAACAGGATCAAACCAAGTTCTATTCCTTTTCTGACCTCAGTGGCTTTACAGGGCAATATATAACACGTTTATTAAAAATTGCTTTAAGTAGTAACTTATTTTTCATTTGTTTACCTATAATTTTAAGTGCCACTCATGTTATTCAAATCTAATGAAATCAATGAGTAAGTAGTGTGACTTTATAAAATTACTGTTAGCGTTGATAATGGTTCCTGAGACATAGGCAGATTTATTTAGGTAAATAAAATAAGCCAAATAATAACAGCCAATAGGGAGAATGTTGCAGATTATTATCTTCTAAACAAAATATTGCCATAGAAACCATGAGATCACAGTGGCTCTGTATTATAGCACTGGGTCCAGTTAAGCCCTTCCAGGGTCAAAGACCTATGGGGCCCTACCACATTCTTTAGATCTGCTAGTGAACAACAAATTCTAGGAGAGCGAATGGCACGGCACAGAGTCATACAAGGACTGGTGACCCATTAGGCTCTTACGATAAGTTTGCAACGTGGGATTATACAAGACTGCCTCGACTATTGATTCTGGAACAAAATTCTAAACAAAACCAAAGCTAAACAAGCAAACACACTGGAGAGAGATATTTGTAGGGAAGGGAGGATAATGGAAGCAGGAAGGAAATGGGAAAGAGTGGGAGGGAGATTGTACAAAATATGCAGTGTACACCTTTGAAAATGTAGAAAAATTAAATTTAGTAAAGAAAGGAATAGATTTGTCTGTGAGCACCTCAGGTTGCCTGTAGATGATATAAAATATTACAATCAGATGTGTTAAACAATGGAGCCCTGTTCAATTGCTTTGGGAGGTCTATGAGCAGAATACCTCTCTATAAGGGCTGGGGACTGCCAGCACACCTGCCATGGGGGCCTCAGTTCAACTCCCATCAGTGGAACAAAAAAAAAAAAAAAATAGGAAGAAAAAGCAAAATGATTACTCATCACACAAGCAAATGAAAAGAACCCGGTCACTAGGGCTTCCAATATCCTAAACAAACTAGATGTCACCTGCCTCTTCTGTGTCCAGTATGCTCCAGCCACACTGAGCTTTTGAGTCTCATTTTCTGGCATGCTTATTCGGTCTCTCATGCTTTGCTCTCATTTATTATCACTCACATCGCAAAGCAAATGTCACTTATTCACCATAGAGTCACATGTGTCTCTATAGATATTCATTATATAGACATATATGACCACTGCCTGTCCATCACTCCAGTTTACATTACCCCACTTCTCTCATTTATTTCATTCACCAACATCTGACATTATTTGTTTTATTTATACTAACTGGTCTAATGTAAAAGACAAAGATGAGAGATCTCATTCTATCAGCATCCTTAGAGTTTGAAACTATTAACCCCTTGGTGCCTATAACTAACCATGGTGTACATTGAATAAAGTAGATTTCTAAATGAGTATCAATTCCTTTTTGTCTCGATGCTGCTAGAGAAAAAAAAAAAAACTACATGTTAAAATTTAGTACGGGATACTTAGATAGTGTCTATAGCATGTGATTTCGTTCCAAGTTATATTCAAAGAGTCAGCCGCACGTCATCAATGATTTCGGCTAAATGGAAGTTGAAAAAGTAGAAAAATTTGTTTTTAGCACCTAATTTGAATTTGAAGGGAAGAAAGCACCACACTGTGAACGGTCCCTCGTCATTTGGCTGAAACTGATCTGATGTGGATTTAAGGTACATTAAAGGGGTTTGGAATTGAAGACAAGGGCCTGTAAAGATAATATATTATTCTAGCCTTCACTGCTTCCCTAAAATTGAAATTGTGTTCCCCGCCTTCCTCCTCTGGGAAGGACGGCTTACTCCCGCCAGGCTTTGCCTGCATTTGATTGTTCAGCTGTATATCAACCAGTGCGGGTTCAGCAGAGGTCTTTGCCATAACCCTCCAGGAACTCACCACCCAAACATCGTACGACAAGGATCAGGCTTTCGTTTAAGTGCTGCTCCTGACACATACGTGTGTTCTAGTCATTTAGGAAGGTGTGATTAAAAACCATTATGTGCCCCAACAGATGTGACCTTAAAGAATCTACTATGGTTTAAAAAAAAAAAATAAAAAGAGGCCCAAAGTATTGCATAGCAATAGTGGTTACACTAACACCAGGAAAGTATTATGGGAGCTGAACCACACTGAACAACTTTCATTGATTACTACCTTCTGTTTCAAGAAAAATACCACGATGTTTAAGAATGAGATGCAATGTTCTTATCCCAGCCCCCTCTTCCCATTGCCCTAACTCTCGTGGTTCTAATGAGGAAGAAATTGAACCCCACGGATGGTAGATTTTAAATCTTCTTCACTGAAGGGGAATTATTGGATTGCTACCATCTTCGTCTCTCTAGTCAAAGATAATTCAACCCATGTGCTATGAACATACAAAACAAAAGAAAACCATGGAGACCATTTAGAAAATGAAATCTTGTTTTCAAATCTCCAATACATGCTAAAAGACTGGTGATCTTAAAAACTGAATTAGCTATTTTGTTTTTCACCACACCAGTTCTGCTCTCGGGTACCCCTACTAATTCTCAGAATTCACATAAGCATATCATAGTTTGTACATCTAATATCCCAACTGTACTACATTTATAAATCCCAGCTACTGTGTTAACAATGGTATTATAATGCAATGTACATGGTCAATGAAACAGTTCTGTATGTCTGAATCAACAATCCGTGCTGTTTATAAAGTTTGGCAGAATTTTCTGCTCCTCTAACAAAGAATATTTCTTTGCATTCTTGATCTTATGTCATAGATTTATGTCATTTGTTTTTATTATTTTTGTTTGTTTTGTCATGAGAAGGTATACCACGATATGTGTGGAGGTCAAAGAATATCTTTGTGGGAATCTGTTTTTCTTTCCCATCAGATGGGTCCTGGGGATTGGACTCGGGATATGAAGCCTATACAATGAGTACTTTTAGCCACTGAGTCATCTACTCAACCATCTAAGCAATTCTTTGAGCCTTGTACAAAAAATAAAGTCTGTCAGCTTAAAACTGGGACTACTCAATGTACTGTCAGTAATACCAGGTGTAAAATATTGAAACATTGTATGGGGGAAATGAGTCAGAGGGTAAGAACCCTTGCTGTGTGAACATGAAGAACTGAGTTCAAATCCAGGCTCACAACTTTAAATATCAGACATAACTCTGAACATCTGTAAACCAAGGGCGAAGAGCAGAGACTAGAAGACCTCTGGGGGTAGATTACTACCAGCCTAGCTCCAGGTTCAATGAGCTTCCTTGTCTCAAGGGAATAGAGGTATGATAGAGAAAGAACATAGATAACAGCTTCTAGTCTTAGCATGCAGATACTCAACATATAAACACTTACATACATAAGCCCATATCACACACATACACGTGAACACACACACAAAATACACAACACACATACACACACTATTTGTGTGTGTATAACAAATGCTTTAAAAAGTATGTCTATTAGTTATATGATTAATTCACTTTAACAATGTTTGTTCTATTGAGACCAGAATGAACATCCCTCCATTATGAAGTTGAAAAAAAAACCTGTGTTTTTAAACTTAAATATTATCTGTTTTGATGTGCTTTCATGGTATTTATAATTTTTTTCAGTGATAGTATTATATAAAATTGTTTAACATGGGAAAAGCTAGCTATAATTCTCTTGTGTGGTAAAAAACTAAAGCTTTAAGAGAACTAAACATATTATAGTCAAGATTTTACTATTCTTGAAATGTATCATTAAACTATTAACAGTTTAAAGAAATGATCAAGTAAAAAATAATTTATAATAAAATATGTTTAAAGTTAAAAAATTGTATTTATTTGGTTTCAATCATATCCTGAATAACCAGGTGCATATAAAAGCATTCAATTCTGAAATTTAAATAGATGTTTTGCTTAAAATAAGCTCCATGAACATACTTGTCTGTATCTCCTAATTCCAACCAATTTAAAAATTACTTTAATGTTTGTAAAATAGGGGTCTGCTGCTATGGGTAATTGCAATGGCATGTAATGTAGGTTTAATAGCCTACACAGTGGGTTCCATGAAGTTGTATTGTAATCAAGAAACTAGAATAAAGAAAAGCACATCCCTTTATCCCTGCCTCAAGAAATTCTCTCAAAAATCCTATCAAAGAATAGGCCAGAGTACTTGGATTTAGACTCTCAATAACTTAAAGCTTCTCTAAATATTAGTGTGTGTGCATGTGGATATGTATGAGTTGTACACTATGTGTGTATGTGTATATGAGTGTGTGCATGTGTATGTATTTGTGTGTGCGCACATGTGTGTCTTGTGTGGTATGTGTGTATATGGTACGTGTGTGTACATGAGTGTGTGCAAGTGCATGTGTGTGTGCATATGAATGTATATGTGTTGTGGGGTATATTTGTAGGTGTATATGAGTGTGTGTGTGTGTGTGTGTGTGTGTGTGTGTGTGTGTGTGTGTAGCTATCAGCAAAAATCAGAAGAAGGTGTTGGAGACCCTGGAGCTGAAGTTACACACAGCTGTGGAGTTGTGACACGTGCAAGGGGGATGCTGAGATCTGCATGCAGGTCTTCTACAAGAGTAGCAAGTGTGCCCAACCACTGAGCCATGTCACCAGTCCCAACTCAATAATTCAGTAACTTCAACTCAGTTTGCTGTTCAGTTGAATTCAAAATTCAATAACAGATAATACAAGTTTTGGGGAAACCAAAAAAATATCATAGAGACAGGAAACTAAAGAATTGCTGCTGAATCAGTGGGTCCAAGAAGGCACCTTCCCTAAGACGTTAGGATCCTAGACCCAGAAACCCAGTAAACTCCAGTGGATGCTGACAAATGGTCAGGAAATCAACAAACCCTGCTGACAAAGACTTTCTAAGTATAAGCATGTGTGCACAGTAGCTAAATGTGATTCAGAATGATGCGAAAGTTTCTTTGCTGTGGTTGTGGTTGTTGTTGCTGTTGCTGTTGATTTGATGTGGTCTGTGTTTGAGACAGGGTCTCACTTTGTAGCTCTGGATGTCCTAGAACTCACTAAATAGACAAGGCTGGCCTCAAACCTCGCAAAGAACTGCCTCCATCTGTCCCACTGATTCAAGCTATGCTTCACAGGATAGGTTTCTGTGACATATAAGGAGTGTTTTGTGGGGTTAGATATACAGCTCTGTAGCTAAGAGAACTCACTGTTCTTGCTCAGTGATGTTTTGTTGTTGTTGTTGGTGGTGGTGGTGTTTTTTTGTTGTTGTTTTTTTTGTTTTTTTTGTTTTTTGTGCTTTCCCTCCTAAATGTTACGTTCTCTTCTTATCAAAAGAACCAAAAGGACTATTTTATTAAATTCAGTAGCTTTAGGAAAGCTAACAGATCACTGAGGTGTCTTCTAGGTAAGATCCCGTGCATACCATCAGAGAATGAATTCCTATGTAGCCAGGCTAGACTTAATACCTTCCAAGTTTATGTCTTCAGTGATCTCTGCTGACAATGTCTGGGATAAAGGTGTGATTGTGGGTCTCGCTGTATTTCCTGCCCTGGGCAAATATACTCATCTAATTCAAAGCACTCATTCTGAGAAAAATTAGTTCATTTTCAATGTATGCATGTGAATGTTGGCTTGCATGTTCACAGGTGTGTACATCAGATATGATGATTCTTGTGTGACTACTTTAAAGGTTATTAACAAAATTCAGGTTTGAAGCCTATTACAACTTAGTTTGGAAGGTACTGTTTGGTCATACTTTACAGGACTTACATCAGCAGTGGTTTCTTATAAATAAAATATTTAATAGTTATGAATGGATCAGATATAGGACCTTAAATGAGTTTTTTCTCTTCAAGCAAACAAATTGAACTTATTATAATATTTCATGCATTTTGATGTAACAAATGACTTCATGGGATATAACAAGAAACCAAGCTAATTTCCCATCAGTTGCTCTGTTGAAGATTGTCCTACTGTAATATCTTGTAATATTTTCATTTGGGGGGGGCATTTGGGTTTATTTTAGCAGAAATTTGGAGTAGAAGTATTCCACTCTGACATGATCATTCATTTCTGTCTCAGGACCTAGGTACATTTTAATAGATGGGATGAGAGAAAGGGCTGTTTTGTCTCTCAAGGAATTGCTAAACCAGATGTGGTAAAGTGAGGGGGAGGCTTTGAGATTTTAGCTGAAAAGCACTATCTAGACAAATTAAAAACCAACAAACTGACACCAAATCGGTAACTAAGCCAGAGAGCGGTGGGTACTTCTGAATCCACCTCTGGTCAGCTAGTTACAACTCTTTGACGTGACTTTTCCAGGTCACTTCTTATTGTGTATTTGTGGAGGATTTGTGGTCCAAGCGAGCAGATGACCATCTGTTTCTACATCAAAGGCATCCATCTCCAAAGTTGCTCACTGAACACGGGGTCAAGGTTGGATTTAGTTCTGCAAAAGCCACACAAAATGAACTGCTGGTTTTAATACATTTCAAGCTTTAAAATAGTTTAGTCTGTATGATATTTGTGTATAAAACAAAAATACAAGAACCATGATATTATAATTAGTTTCTCTGGATCATTATATTTCATATTTGACTCTTGACAAAGGAAAAAAGCTACAACGTCACCCTTCAAAAACATTCTCTAAAGCCTTTTCTGTTTCAGTAGATTTTAAAGTAATAATAATATTGACTTATAATGACCTTGGTATTAACAGAAAAACAACCGTAAGAAGTTTATAAATGAATATTGTTTGTCTGGATAATAGGAGAGCCTTCCTCAACTCTGAGGTTTTTCAAGTCATCATTTTCTCAAGGTTTATATTAAAATTAGAAAACACCAAAGCTAAGACACTTGTCTAACCATCTATCATCTTCGAAGATACATAAACACCAGAACTTCCACTAGATTCCAAAAGAGGGCAGTGGAAGTCCACAGATGTGTTCAATGGTGTTGCTGGGGCGAAATTATTCCCTGAAAGAAAAATTTTCTGAAGAGTAACATGTTTTAATCCAGCTACCTAAGGAAAATGAGAATTATGGTACTTAATTAAAGAGTATTGACACCATCTGTAACCGCACTTCCCAACCTCCACATTTTGTATTAATTAATGATAAAAAGATGTATATCAGGGACTAGTCAAGGCAATCTTCTTGTAAGGGTCAATGACTTATCTCTCTTTCACAATAATCTTACAAAATTATCCTTAAATAAAAAGCTAGTGAGCAAAAAAAATAGACTTTTATGTGGCCATATTTACATTCATTACCGCTTTCACAAAGAGAAATGTTGCTAAATATTTCATAAAAGCTCATTCTCCTAGTGATATTTTTTCTCTTTTAATTAAATGATTTTAAACCTATAATTTTAAAAGAGAGCAGATCTCTAGCTGCTGTTACATTTCTGCCAGTGATATTTAGCTAGGGTTTGAATTTTATAGAGCACATGAACAGAAATAGATAAAATAGTAAGTGAACAGTTGTCCACTTTTGATAAAGTTCTTGCTTTTTGAATACATGCATACATTACATTTGAGAGTGAAAGTTTCCCCAAGACAGATACAACTTGTTTTAAAAAAAGAAAGCTTAACTTAATTTAGAGAAAAGTATAGCTAAAGGTCTATTTATGAAACATTTTTTTACTGGGTCTTTATTTGTCAGATCCCTCATTCATGTCTTCTTTTTATTTGATGTTTTCATTTGTTCCCTGTATTTTTTATTTTCCCTGCATACTTCAAAACACGCTTAGTAATGGAAATAAATGCACATCATCTCACTTGGATCTCTTCTGGAATTGATGCTACGAAATACAGCTTTTTCTTACATTTGAATTAAATTACTGCCTCCATGCTTTTTTAAAGTTACAACTATAACATTTTATTTCAATTCTCCATTTCTTTTGTACTTGTAAAGCATTAGGCACCAGTGTGTAAAGCATTTAGGAAATATAGGCACCCATTAGGAATACATCCCAATGAATCGGACTTTCCGTCCCCAAGACATGCTATTGCCCTGTCTACACATCTTCCTCCCATTTCAAATACAAGTACATAAAATAGGTGTCTATCTCACATACATATGTGCATGTGTGTGTGTATATACATGTATATATATATTTCATGTTAATATATATTTTATATGTGCTGTATGTACATATATACTCAACATAGAACTTTATAACTTTCTTAGTAATATACATTGTGGGCTCCTCCAAGTCTTCATCCCTTCACTGTGTAATTTTTAACTGGCTATCCATCAATCTAGCATCTGGACTCAGCATTATTCATTTATTCCCTGTAAATGAATGACATAACTGTAACCATTGTAGGCTAGAGATCAAAATCCATCCCAAGAGAAAAGTGTTCTTTGATAGCTGCTCGACATCCTTTGACTCGTTATCCTGATTTTTAAGTGAGGTTTCCGACCAGCCTACATAACCAGCTAGGGACTACTAAGGAGAGGTGTTCCATGAGAAGGCAAATATTGACTCCATGGTTTTCAGGATGCAATCTGCCTTGCGTTGATTGGATTTTAGGAGCAGGAACAAGGTAGAGGATGGTACTCTTGGTTCTGACAGTCCCCGCTCGCTGCTCATGATGCTTTGCCTTTGACCAGGTTTTTGCCCTGGAAAGTCACAGAGGGGTCAGAATGATGGCCTGTCCCCCCATGGTCAGATTCTCTGAACTATTTGCAGATTCTGATTTTTGCACCTATATAAAACATGTAAGTTAGACTAACTCTGTCATTATACATATCATAAGCATACATTGAATAACCACACTTAAATTTCAGCTACAAGATATTGAAGAACTTGTCACAGTTGGTGAAAGCTGATATTAAAGGAAAGCTAATGTCATGGGAAATTATGTATTAAAGCTTAGGTAGAAAGGGTTCAGCTTCCCTCCTTATCCTGTCAAAGTCACTTTTAACCACCTCTTAGTGCCACACCCAGATAATACCCTTTGCAGACCTTGTAGAAACAACTATGTATTCGATAACATGCACAGATAAGCATAAGATCAATTGAATATACCAGTTACTCCTCTGTGTACATTTAAACAAACTCCCTTTACTGAGATTACATATATGTCTGTGAATGTATATATAAATGTTATATATAATATTATACAGTTTACTTTATTATGTAACTTATATAATATAATATGCATAATATATTTAATCTATTATATATTACATTTAATATAATTTATGTAATATATTTAAATATTATATTTTGCATTATATATTATATAATTTATATATATGTGTGTGTGTGTGTGTGTGTGTGTGTGTGTGTGTGTGTGTGTGACATACAATAACATAATGCTTTTCATTGGCAGACTAAAATTGTCTGAAACCAGAAACAGAAGTCAGAGGAATAGTATTCCACGAACATATATGAGGAAACAGGAACGACTGAGATACTGATGAGATCGTGCTGAACTTCAGTCACAGATGTATAGCAAGATGAGAATTAAACCCAGGTCCTCAGGACAAAAGCTAGTGCTCACTCCTACTCCATCATAGTTTAATATGTTTTTTCACCTTAAATGTAATTACAAATAATAACATATTTTTAAATAACATGCAAATATATAATATTATCTGTCCAAATAGTCACACAAAATACATCCATATGACCTATTGTAAGTGACTATTTTAAGAATTCGATATTTTTTTTATACTTGGGCTTTGAGGTTTTTTTTTTTTTTTTTTTTTTTTTTTTTTTTTAAACAAAAATAATTTGGTGTCTCCTTTCTCACAGTCAAGTAAATGAAAACATGAATACACATTTGAATTTCACGGGTTTCCCATTTCGTACTTTGAGTCAGGCTGTGTGTTGTGTTGTTTTGTTTTGTTTCTGTTTTCTTTTTTTACAACAGTAAACACTGTTAAATTTCCCCTGAAATTGCTGCTCAATTCTAGAATGGAATCTATTTATGGAAAGCCACTTTCTGAAATGAGCAGGGACGAATGTTCTTCCCCAAGGATTCTAAATCCAAATTGAACCTGAAGCAGGACAACTCAGCAGCCCACACCTGCATGAGACCATTCTCTCAACCGGAGCTGCACTGCAGGTTCTGCTGACTCCCGATAGGGCCTTGTACCAAGGTCAAGGTCTTTGCTACCTTCTCTCTGCTTGTGATTGACAAGGAATGCTTACCTGGATGCAGATGTTTACCCACATGAGGCTTTGTCGGAGGGGAGGGAAGTATAGACTCTCAGAGGCTGGTATCAGAATGAGGGAGTGCTGGAACCTGAGTTGCAGAGCTTGCCCATGGCTTTCATTACAGTGAAAACACAAGGTGGGATGGAGCTGGAGCGCCACCTGAGAATGTCAGCAGTTCAGTAGGAAGAGAACTCCAGGTGAGCCCTCTTGATGAGCACCAAGCAAAGGACAAACAAACAAAAGCCCAATAGAGAATCAGATTAGTCGGGGGTTGGAGGCCAGATTCTTAGGCTCTATGTAAGAAATATTGGAGGCCATGATAATGCTAACTTAGAGATTTCTTTTTTTTTTTAAGGAGTATGTGAGAAGGGCCAGACCATGATGGGTGGTACCACCCTGTGCCAGTGGTCCTGTGTGCTAAAAGAAAGCAGGCTGAGCAAGCCACAAGGAGCAAGCAAGTAAGCAGCACCCCTCCATGGCCTCTACATCATTTCCTGTCTCCAGGTTCCTGCCCTGACTTCTTACCCTGACTTTCTTTCATGGTGAACCTTGATATTTGGAATTATAAGTGAAACAAACCTTTTCCTCCACAAATTGCCTTTGGCCACAGTATTCATCACAGAACCAGGAACCCTAAGATAAGAATGTTATTCTTTATTTTCTCCTAAGCCAATAGTGCAAACCCTGGGCTCATTTAGTTCTCAGATGTCACTGTGTAGTAACTGGCCCACCTTGGAGTAGGATGCTACTGGTCTATTGGTTTAGAGGTAAGAAATGCCTACAAATATTCTGCAAGGATTCAGAAAGTCCCTTCAACAGAGGTCATCTAGACCCCCACATGTTACATTATCTGAGACACCATGGAATGACAGCCGCCTAACTGCAAGCTGGAGTTGAAGTGGGAATGTATGTCCTTAAAGAAGGATGCTGCCTTGGAATATGAGTTGCCAGAATTGTGATACAAAAATCACAACCTTTAGATCATCTTTTCTACTCTCTGCCTTTCCTCTGAGGGTTTCAGGATGCTGTCATTTATTTTGAAAACCTGTTGTCTTAAATATAGCTGCTGAAATCAAGTGTCAAATTAAACAGGACAGATATTTAAAATACACATCTCAACCCATGCACAACCTACCCATAGCAAGGAAGTGCTTCAGTGTACAGAACTAGTCATCGTTAAAATATCATTTTAAAGAGTTTGCTATGAGACAGGAGTGATGCCTTGGGTGTAAGAGTGCTTATTGCTTTTGCAGAGAACCTCAGGTGGTTTGTTACTCTCACTCACAGGAGTAAGCCCAACTACCCATGACTCCAGTTCCAGGGGATGCTATACCCCTTCTGGCCTCTGTAGGCACACGATGCACATCCATACATTCTGGCACCCTCCCCCAATCTAGCTAAGTCTGTTCCTTAATTCTTTATTACGATGTCTTTTAAAACTTTATTTTTGACAATTACATACATGCTTAGAGTATTTTTATGACTCTGTGTTTTATAATCCCCTTTCACGCCTTTTAAGCTGCTCTCAACCAATCCCCCTCCTACTTGCATGATGTGTGTGTGTGTGTGTGTGTGCGGGGTGTGTCCACATGTGCACGTGTGTGCTCATCCATTCCTGTGCTTGTCACCCACACTCGAGAGCATGCATGTAAGGACAAGTGTTGTTAATTCATGAGGGCACCAACCCTGTCATGCCCAGAAGGCAGCATGCTATGGTGTTCCTCCTTATCCTCCGTCTCCTTCAGCCTTTCTCCTTCCTCTTCTATGAGATCTGCCAAGCCTTGGAAGGTGGTGCAGATGCCTCCCTGAAACGTTTGTCTTCACGACAAAATTTAAAACAAAGGACTTGAACACAAAATGTAAACAAGTCAATAGAGAAAGCAACAGACATTGCAAATTAGGAAACGACCAAAATAAGCTGTCGAACTAAAACATTCGTGTGTCTGGTAACGCAACCTTTGTTTGTTCGCGTTTGCCTTTTGGTTGGTTTTTTATTTCCCCTTTCTCCTCCCTTTTAAGGGAGCATATTGAACAATGTATGAAAAAAAAAAAAAAAAAAAAGCATTTGTCAGAGCTACACTGCGTTCCTCATTAGGGGCTTTCCTCTCCTGGAAAGCTTTCGGGACCTCTCTGAAACAGACATTGTGGGGTGTGAAACTGTCAAATGCAGACAAAAGGCTTCCAAGGGGCCTAGCCTTGCCTTAGAAGGCGCTTGTTTTCTGTCTCAGAATGGAGCTGGCCTGTGATGAAGTCTGTTTTTTCTAAAACTTGGCAACAGCTGACTGGTGAGGTTCGGTCTTGGCCGGAAGTCTTAGCTACAGCGGTGGCAAGGGTTAATATGAAACCCACCACAGCATTTTGCACCGTCTCCCAGGAGAGCTCGCAATGGATTTCCACTGCCACTGGACATAATGGCTCGCAGCTGCAGCAACCCATGGCAACACTTGATATTCCCGTCGCTAGCAGAGCAGGCACTTTGGTAGAAATGAAACAATCGCTGGTACTGGGCTGAGTATTGTAGCTGGGGTCAGAGTTCCTAAGCCACAACTGAAAATGACCTTTCAGTCCCTAACCTAACTTTCCCAGCTTTTGGGTGGATCCCTTATCTAACCAGTCAGCCTGTGAGCCAGTCAGCTCGTTATCTGTTTATTTTGACAAACTGAGGATAGAACTTAGGATCTCACACATACTAGGCCAGGTTTCTACTAGTACACTGGATCACCAGACAGCTTTTCTTTTCCAAGGGTTTCCGAGGCTACCCTACCACTCACTCTAGTCCAGGAAGAACTAGATGTCATTGTCTTCTGGCCTTAGTCTCCTAAGTGACTGAGTTCCAAACCTTGGACATCAGTCTCAGCCTTATCTCTCCTGTGCATGAAAGGGACAGACATGTATAAAGGTTAAAAACAAAAACAAAACAAACAGACAAACAACAAAAAACAAACAAACAAAAAACAAACAAACAAAAAACAAGTGATGTGCTTCAGGGAAATTGATATTTTATGTAAACGGAATTTATTTCTGTCTCCCAGATTTTGGCTTTATTCTTTTAGGACTGTAGTATAAATGGCAAAATACATCAAATACACGATTTAAATTCACTGAAAGTCTACTCCCAGCATGTCAAAGGCTCTATGCTAAAACCAAACCAAACCAAACCAAACCAAACCAAACCAAATAACAACAACAACTCACTATTGGAGATGTTATTCTCCTGGGAATAAATCTGACCCCCTGAAACAAATGGAATGGATGGAGCCAACTAAAGAGGAATATAAACCATTTATCCTTCTAAGAACCTCTCTTTTTCTTTCTCTGTCTCTTTCTTCTGTCTGTCTGTCTATCTCTCTCTGTTTTTTTTTTTTCTCTCTCTCTGGTCTTCTCCCCCCCCATCTTTTATTGAGAATAGGTTCTCTTTTCTCAAAATATCTTCTGATTATAGTTTCCCCTTTTATCCAGACTTACTCTGTCTCTCATAAAAATAGAGCAGGGTTCTAAGAGATAATGATAAAATATAAACATAAAATATACGATAAAACAAAAACTATTGCATCAAAGTTGGACAAGACAAACCAACAGAAGGAGAAGATCCCTAGAGAAGGCACCAGAATCAGAGACCTACTTGTTGGCACGCTTAGGAATCCTGCAAAAACACTAAACTCAAAGTCTTAATACAACTGTGGAGGGCCTGGTGACATCCTGCGCAGGCCCTGTGTTTCCTGCTGTCTCTCTCCACAAACTCATGTGAGCCTGACTCAGTCAATCTAGATGGCCTTGTTTCTTGATTTTCTCCATCCTTTGTGGCTATCATACTCGTCCCGTATCTCCCTCCACAGACTCTCGAGCAGCTCTCAGGATACCTGTACTATTCAGCTAACATATATACATGTACACACAGACACACACAGACACACACACACACACAGACACACACACACACACACACACACACACATGCTCTCTAGTTATTCTCACTGCCCATTTTTCTATGACATTATATACTCTGTAGACAATCTTGCTTAAAACTGAAAATTTACCAGGCACAGGACATGGTGTGTGCTTACATCATTATTTGAGAAATCGAGACACGATGGCGTCATTTATACTTCTTCTCTGCCCTCCAGCTTCTCCCATAACCCTGCCACCACTCCCTGTATAATTCATGACTTCCTCTTCCATTATCGATATACAAACATAAATACTCACAACTGGTCATGCAATTCCCGGTCTAAATGGGATATCATCACACAGTCCCTACCCTTAAGCCTTAGGATAGTTCTCCAAAGAGGCTGAAAGATTGAAAGGGAACAAGAGCAGCTATAGCATGATAGTCTGTTCAGGACAGTACAGGCAGGTTACAACTATGTGGTACTTGTAGGCAAAACTGACATTTTTCAGCTATCCTGGAGAAACAAACACAGGAGATCTATATCTATATCTATATCTATATCTATATCTATATCTATATCTATATCTATATCTATATCTATATCTATATCTATATTTGTATCTATTTCATCTATGTATAATGTCTTTGAATATGTCTATATACATATATTTGTAGATCTATCAATGTCTATTTATCTATTAATCTATTGACCAATGTGTATTGGTCCATTCATATATCTATCCATAATCTATTACTATCTATTCATATTTATCATCTGTCATTGACATTTAATATCTACTCATTGATATTTATGTGTGTACAATCTATCTAATTTAGATACAGTTTATGACGTTTTATTTTACATAATATGTTTTCATATCGCACACAGACTGTGTGTATATGTACACATGTGGATTAAGGCTTCACTGTGGGAAAAGCTTAGGAATCCCACAGTCTTGTGCAATACTAAAAGTCAACATGTGACACAATTTTAAAGGAGCAGGAAGCAACGGGGACAGTCCATGATGTCATTGAGGCCCCTTGAGAAAACGTAGTCATTAACTGAGTTGCATGTGGTGATAAGAAGCCATTAGAATAAACAGAACTTCTCGATAACTACAAATATTCTCGGAAAAACAATTAGAATGACTGAGACATTTTGTGTCTGTCTTTCCCTGGGTCCAATGTTTCTGTTCCTCTGATGCTTTGGTAAAAAGTACTTGTTGAAATTGTGCATCATAACAGAGTAAAGAAATGAAATTTAAAAAAGAATTAGGGGCCCCTATTTGACAGTAAATTTGCGGCGTGTTTAATTTCTTTTAAACAGCTGGGATGGCTGACAAAAGTTGCATAAAGTGAATTGTGCTTTATGAGAGACGAAACTCTTCAAGTACTTCCCATGATGTTTGTTTGGAGGTGATTAATAATTAGGCAATAAAACATCAATCTTCTATAGTGACCTGTCTTCTACAGGTGTTATATACTTTATTTGTCCACTTAGGTGGTATATCTTGGTATTTAACCTCCTCTCTCTCTCTCTCTCTCTCTCTCTCTCTCTCTCTCTCTCTCTCTCTCTCTCTCTCTTTCTCGTGTGTGTGTGTGTGTGTGTGTGTGTGTGTGTGATTATATATGTGTGTGTATTTACACAGACATACCTGGGCTTTTTTATTCACAGAGCATCCAAGATTACCATGAACACTAAATGCAAGCCCTAACCAATGTTCCTGGTATAAAGATATAATATAGACCTGGGTTTGAGATTAATGACTTTTTTTTCAAATGTCTTTTTAAAATCTTGTTATTATTTATGCATAGGCATCCTCTGAAACATTTACACTTAAAGGCATATCGAAAAATGTGTATTGTAACAAGTTAACAAATGTGTATTGTAACAAATTAACCTGAGATTCATGACAGGACCTCATTACCTGACCACTTTGCTATTTTGTGCTGCTTTAAAAAGATTTCCCTGGGAACTATCTGTGTACAACTGTTCTTCTATCCTGAAACATTCTGAACTCAAATAGCATACTGATTTATTACAGTCACGTCATGTGTACCCACTGATGCTGATTTCCATTCATACTTCCACCCCATCTACATGTACAGCGTGCATCTCTGGAGGCTCATGGAAGGGTGCGGGAAATAAAGCCGCCTCTGCTCTTTTGAGAGTGAGGACACCATATAATTTTGTGGAATTATTAAGCAAAGGGGTGAATGAATGATCCATGCTATTAGGGTTTCTGGAATGCAAGGTCTTGTGTGATGCCTGAGTATAGAGGGGCTTGGCATGTGCATTCTGAGCATATGTGGTATTTTATAGGCATGCTTAGAGCACATTATATGTCTCTAACAACCCAGCGATGGAACAGACGGTCGTTATCCCAGGATGTTAAAGAGGAATGTCTGGATAGCTTTCATTTTATAAATAATCCACCAAATTTAAACCTTGTTTGAATGTTTATAACAGAGAACATGTTTTTAGTGGTTACAAGAGAGAAATGACCTCTAACATCTATTAATATTATGCCAACTTCTGGTTACTAAATTTGTCACTGAGGTAAATGTTATTTTCTGCACCATATAGAATTTTTTGTTAGGATTTAAACTAAATTTAGAGAAATAATATACAAGATTATATGTAGGTTTCATTCATACGTGTATAAAAATAAATGCCGTGTGTGCTCACACTCACGTACTTAATTTGGGGAATTAAAAAAAATAGAGCTCTACTCTTTTCACTAGAACACGGGGAAATAAAAAAAAAATCACATGATCTGTTCATCTCTTTGGTATGTGTTTTTAAAGTTTCAATTTAATGTTTGTGCTGTTTCTTAAAACAGCTTTCGTTTTAAACATTGCTCATGGGAAATCTCATTGGACATGGAAATATTAATAACAGCATTTTTATCATGTTTCCTTTAAATGTTAGAACATGTACAGTGTTGGGAACGATGAGCCTCTTTCCAAACCAAAATCCTATACAGCATCAATTCATGAGCCCAGTTCTTCTAATTGAAGGCATCATTAAGAGTCTTGGTGTTATAGGCTTCCCCATACCTCTTTCTTTAACCTAGGACTAAGGATAAAGCTGGGGCAACTTAGACAAAAATCAATGACAGAGAATAGACAAGGTTACATAGCTCCTGTCCCTGTGCAATCTACTGGGTCTCAACACAGCTGCAGACCTCCTCAGGAGCAAGCCAGGCTGACTGGCAGCTGGGAAACACCTGCTGAGCTGTGCTGGTGAGCATGGCTGTCGTCCACTTTGATTGGACAGGACATCTGTTTCTGATTGGTGGTCGTTGATGCCCTGCCAGTCATTAGATATTCTCAACGCCTCCGCCGAGAATAGGCACCTATGCTATATTATTCATGTCATAAAGACAGCTACTTCTATCAGGATTTGACTCATAGACAGGAAAAGCATACAGGGAGTGCATTCATAGACTAGATGCCCAGGCTTTATCTCCTTTATTTTGTGCTTTCCTTTACCTTTACTAGGGTTTATTTTTATCACCATTGTCATCGTCGTCGTCGTCATCATCATCATCATCATCGCCATCACACATAAATAGTGCACGTGTGAGTATCTATAAGTGGGTATATGCAGGTGACTGCAGATGCCCACAGAGGTCAGAACTGGAATTAAAGGAAGATATGGATCAACAGAATTGAGTGCTGTAAACCCAACTTGAGTCCTCGGTAAGAGTAGTAGATACTCATAAATGCTGAGCCATCTCTACATCCTTTACCTTATACTTTTCAAATTTTAAGATTATTTTTGAGAATTTCATAGATGCATACAATGGAATGTAATGGTATCTACCCCATTTTCCTTCAAACTGACCATATCCCCACACATGTGGGACCAATTCAAACTATTTTGTCTTTTTCTTTTATAGTTTCTAAGTCCATTTAATACTATTTATATGTGTATGAGCATAGGGACAAATGCGAGTGCATGGGACACCTACCAGTGGCTACATCCTCAAAACAGATTTCTCTTTTCCTAGAAACCATATGCTTCCAACATCTTCTTAGCAAAGGGTGGGCCTTCAGATCATTTTCCTGTCTATGCTGGGACTTGGGCCCACTTGATCTTGTGCAGGTCTTGTGCAAGTATCTGAGTAGGTCTGGGGTCATAGGAACAATGGTCATACACTGTTCAGAAATCAGTATTTCACAGCACTTTATGGCTATTACGTTCATCCCATCTCCTCTTCTGTGATGTCCCCTGAGCCTCGATGGTGGTAGATTTCATTGATACCAATGCACCATTTACGCCCGAGGGTTCACTCTCACTCTTAACCCTTTGAATAGGTGTGCATTTCTTTGTTGACTACAGCTCACTGTAAAACAAAGCTTCTTAGGCAAAGATAGAGAACCAAAGAGCCCGGTCTGCCTGTATGAACATAGAGATGTGAAGGCAGTTTGACAGTATGGCCATTTAGCAGAATGATGGCAGTGGGTTCTACCCTAGGAGCCATGTCCTTCCAAACCATAGATTTTCGCTATAGTTACAGTTATGCATATGAAATTATCTCCCATGAAGGATGCCTCAAATCCCATCAGAAAGTGGCTAGCTACTCCTAACCTTTGTGCCACTGTTGGACTAATAGATCCATCTCTTCTGTCTAGGTCAGTATTGCAGCTCGCCCGGTCCAGTTCTGGATAAGATTATTTCCTGTCTTTGCTCCCCAGCTACGTATTTGCAGGGCTCCCATTGCAACCGTGTAAGCTCTCTGGCTGGGGTTTCAGTCTCTGAGAGCTGCCAGAGGTCCAGGCTAGTTGACACTGTACTTCCTCCTGGGGGCCTTCAATCCTTTCCCAAACTCTTCCATAAGAGTCCCCAACCTCCATCCAGTGTTTTTGTCTATCGGTATTTGTGTCTGTTTCAGTCAGCTGCTGGGTGGAGCCTCTCAGAGGACAATTATGCTAGTCTCCTGTCTGCAAGCATAACAGAGTAGCTTTAATAATGTCAGGGATTGGTGTTTACACATAGGATGGGTTTCAGGTTTGGCCTGTTATTATTTGGACATTCCTTCAGTCTCTGTTGCAAGGGCTGGAGAGATGGCTCAGTGCTTAAGAGCACTGGCTGCCCTTCCAGAGGTCCTAAGTTTAATTCCCAGCACTCACAGAGTGGTTCATTGCTGCCTAACTATAAAGGGATCTGATGCCCTCTTCTGGTATGTGGTGTACATGCAGCAGAGCACTCATACAAAAAAAATACATAAATAAATAAATAAATAAGAAAACACATTAGTATTGTTTTTTATTTCCACTTCACATGTGTTTTCCTATCTCCCCCCTCATTTTTAAAAAGCTGGTATTGTGAGATTATAGGCCTCCATAATTTATATTTTTTCAATTAGTAAATGATGTAACATGGTTCCTTACAGCACTTTTACACATACATTGTTTGGGTCCCTATGTTTTCCTCCCCAACTTCTCTTTTCCTCCAGCTTCCGGGCATGCCAGTCCCAGCCTATACCTTTCCACCAGTCTTCCCTTTTCCACTTTTATTGTTTCTGATGATAAACACACACACACACACACACACACACACACAAGATGTGAAGGCTTTGGAATAATAGGGTACATGACATCATTCTCTCCATATCCATTTATTAAATGATTCTTTACCAAGTGTTATTATCAATATTGCTGTTGAAGATGAGGAGATTGTGAACCCAGCAAGAAGCCCCATACCTAACTATAAATTTTATTTTCATCCATTTATTTTCTGATGGTGCCAGTGAACCCCCACCCCCTTCCTCATAGGCAAATATAACTGAATAGAATACAAACTAAAGGGAATTCTATCCTATTATTTTACTTCCTATTTTTGTCAAAAATATAAACAGCAGGAAAGTTTGAAATTCCGGGAGACCTTAAAACAGGCAGAATCTTCTGTCTCTACCTGACGTTTGGCATGGATTTGAACAAATAAACAAAAAATGGTTCTTCACAACCACACACACACACACACACACACACACACACACACACACAGCCAGGCTGTGACGGTACGCTTAGTGGCTAGACACAGCTGGAAATAATTGGGAAAGAGAGTACGGTGCAGCAGAGTTTAAAAACCACATGGACTCAATGATATTTTCATAGTGCTCCAAGCAATTTTCTTCCACAAGTCAAATGGTTTCAAGACACTCCAGCCCCAAATTATATACACAACATAAATGCCAAAAAAAGGAAGAAGAAGAAGGAAGGTAAACTGTAACGCATTAGGACAAAACAACCAGTCACCCTTGAGGAAATTCCTTGTCAAAACTGTGAACAGGACACATCTTAGTACAGACAGCCCTTGAGAAGCCTTTGATCCAAACTGCCCGGCTGCCTCATCTACCCCAGTGAAGAGACTATGTAGTCATTCCCAGGAGACACTGAAGAACACACCTGATTTACCTGGCTCTGTTTACTTCTGTGTCTGGGAAGGGAGTCCCAGCACTGAGATAGAGACAATGTACATGTAAATAGGTATTACTGCTTCTATCGACGGTGCTGTGCAGAGAATGTGAAACCTTTCCTGCGGATGTTCTTTCCTGTAGATGTGCTATTCAAAGAAAGCCATACAGAATCTCTCTTGATATGACGGATGATTATTTCAGCATTTTCATCATTAGGAATAAAGTTACTTTCATAAATCCTAGGCATTTGGAAGTTAACTTGTCTTTATAATTTTGAAGGTAATTGATAGCCATAGGGGTTATCATTAAAGTTATCTAGAGATCTGACTATTCCTTTTTTTTAATATAAAAGAGTATTATGTCATACCATGATATCATCCAATTGTTTATCGGTGTTCATTTAATTAACTAAATACATTAGCAAATGCCAACCTAGCATGTGGTATGTAAAGAATCATTCTAAAGGTCTTACAAGTAAAATTTACTTATACATCTTGAGATAATCACAGTTATTTATGGTGTTATCATTCACCTTCATAGAAGCCAAACATAAAAACCTTAAATAGACACCAAATTAAAAGAAATTCGATATGAAACAGCTTAGTTTTAGTACTGAATAGGTATCATACTTTTAAAACTATTTTAGAAAGAGAGAACATGAAGTTGGGTTGAAGAGAGGTGGGAAGGATATGAGAGAATTTACGGGATGGGAAGGATATGATGAAAATAGATGGTATAAAAATTAATTAAAAGAAAAACATCCTGAAAACTGACCTTGTCAGAGGAAGAGTTAAGGTGCAGACATTTAAAAAGGAGAAACTATTTAAAATGTGCCGGACCGACATGAGATTTACAAGATTTGTAAATTAATATTTCCAGAAAAAATTTTCACAAGAGGTAAATGGTAAAGAGAAGGCTGTCCCTCTGGCTTATTAGGAGAGTCTATTCATATAAGAGTTCTGACCCACTTCCTCTGCTTTTCAAAGCTATCTTTAAAGGATATAACTGCACGGGCAAGCAATTTCTCTACATTCTTCACACTTTAGATAATGGTCACATAGACTAGAAATTAGCAAATTACCAAGTGAAAATGAAACTGACGTTCATCTGATTTCAACAGAAAAGTCTTTTGGGAGAAAAGCTGGTTCATCTCTCTTTTTTATCGATTATAGGAGCCAAGCTACACTAACCGCGACACATATACAGCAGCCACTGACTCACAAAGATGAAAATATTTACTGTCTGTTTCATTGAAACAGGTTTGCCAACTTCTGACCTAGACAATTCCAGTAGACTGTTTTTCAACAAAACACAGAAGAAAATTTGAAAGACTACCAAATCTTTAGCAGACAAAGGCAGACAGGGTTAAAATTTCATACTTCTTTCCAGACAGTGAGCTGTGTCCCAGAGGCTTGCCATCTGTCATTGGATCTTCAGGGCCATTATTACAGGGGACATCTAGTTGGCTTAATGACTGGAATGCCACAGACAGAATCCATGGAAAGCAGAGAAAAGTCGCCAGAGCCCATTAGAGCAAGATAACATTTTATTAGACTCTTACTCCAGTCCCAAGTCCAGTCTCCCAAACATCTTTGTTTCTAATATGAAATAACTACTTTTATAGGTCTTGAAACAAATCTCAGGTTGAAATATTTGTTTTCCCAGACTGTCATCAATAGTGTATTTTAGACTGGAATCACTATGGAGTGAGCTGATTCACAAGACTCTGTTAAACTGATCAGAATCTTGAAAGAAAAGCCACCAGACTAGATATATTAGCAGTCCGTGTAAACATCTTCTTTCCCCAGTTAGATTCAGTAATGAAAGATTTAAGATCATGAGGCCTTGGAGTGCTTTCTCCATAGCTGTGGGCTCTGCCTAGTGTTCTAACATCTAAGACTGAAGATAAGGAGTTCTAAAGAAAGAAATGAAAAGAATGATCTGGAATGCTGGGAAGCTGACTACTCAAGGCCACCAGACAGTGTTCTCAGACTTAGACTACTTACTTAACACTTGAGAAAAAAATTAAGGAACAATAAAATTACAGTGGCATCTGCTTTGTAGCCAATTTTTAAAATTAATCATTCCATTCATTTACACTTCAAATGATATCCCACTTCCTGATTACCACTCCACAAAACTCCCATTCCAGATCTGGCCTCTCCCCTCTCCACTTTGCCTCTATGAGGGTGCTTCCACCCCCACCCACCTTCTCTGCCCCACCACCCCAGCGTCCCCCTACACTGGGACATCAAACCTCCACAGACCAAGAGCCTCTCTGCCCCCCATTGATGTCAGACAAGGCCATCCTCTGCTACATATGCATCTGGAGCCATGGATCCCTCTCTGTACACTCCTTGGTTGGTGGTTTAGTTCTTGGGAGCATTGGGTGGTCCAACCAGCTGATGATGTTCTTCCAGTGGGGTTGCAACCCCTCTCTGCTACTCCAGTCCTTCTGTCAGCTCCCCCACTGGGGTCTCTGAGCTCAGTCTGATGGTTGGCTCCAAGCATCCACAAATTTATGACGCACCACATGGTTGCTGGGAATTGAACTCAGGATCTCTGGAAGGGCAGCCATTGCTCTTAACCTACTAACCATTTCTCTAGCCTGTAGCCATTTTTTTTTAACTTATTTTATTAGATATTTTCTTCATTTGCATTTCAAATGCTATCCAGAATGTCCCCTATACCCTCCCCCCNCCCTGCTCCCCTGCCCACCCACTCCCACTTCTTGGACCTGGCGTTCCCCTGTATGGGGCATATAAAGTTTGCGAGATACATTTTGACTTTGTATGGCTCAAATCACATTTCACAAACTGCCACCATTTAAAGGGGTGTGTCTTCTTGTATTAAAAAATAAAGTTACCAGATACATGTATCATAGTAATTTAAGCAGTTCGTGTCACATGGATCCCCTTTACCACTTTAGGACATAACAGTAAAATAATTGAAATTGGATCTAGAGTACCTTTATGAACTGCTTGTTTCTTCCATTATATTTAGGCACTTAAATGGTTCGAGTATAGTAAGACACATGATCCTAAGTTGTTAGAGTAGGTTCAGTACATATTCCTAATATGTAATTTATACTTACATGAAATTGACTTAATTATTCTGGTGATACTAAAATTACCCTATGTAAGGTAAGTGTAAAGGTGAATAACTAAAGATGTCTGAGGTAATAATTTTAGGATAAAATGAAAGAATTGCACTCACCCTTACGTAGAAATTAAAAAAAAATCTAGGAGTGAACATGATTTCAATAATTTTTTTTGTGTTTTTCAAGAAACACTTGCACACAAAGCCAAAAGTTTAGGAACTTGATTTTCTGAGCAAATTTTACAAATCTATCTTTTCCCTTAGAAACAAATGTGATCAACTCTGCAACTCTTTGGCGAGATGTTCCATTAACCACCCAGATCAAAGCATCCATGCAGATCTTGTGAGATACACCCATCCATTAAAAGACCACTGAGTATAAATTCCCTTGTGGCACACCCAGTCAGTGTGGATGCATAGCCCTGAAATTATGAAAGACTTCTATTTTCTTGTGCTGTGAATGAACTAGTTTGTGTCTCGGTTGCTCTTATTTCTCAGATGGGAAACACTAAGACACATATGCCTGCACTCCCTTAGCAACTGGCCTCCGTTCTCTGTCTTCTTCCCTACCTGTTCCTGAAGATTTAGCTGAACATTGGGCTTAGCGTTTTAGAGAGGTTTGATGAAAAGAAAGCCCAACGGGAGAAGAGGGCAGGAGCAGACACAAACCGCTTATTTTCCCAGGCTGTCAACAATGGGCTTCAATACTGTTGTATCTCCGTTTATTGATTAATGATGACAGAGGTTGATGTGGAATCTCTTTGCTGTGGCTTCTGCTTTCATAAGATGCATGTAATGCCTTTATTTTACCCATCCAGAGTTAGGCTTGGATGTAATGGTGTATAGTGTCCATAAATAAATGTAGTACTTCCTTTGGATGTCTTTTTTTCTCAATCTATTCATGCTTCTAAACAACAACAACAACAACAACAACCAGTACATCCTATTGTTAGTTCTAACCTTCACATCAGTGTTCCAATAGACTGGAATAATTAAACTGATATTTACTTCTTAAGCCTATCAGGGTATGAACATTCATTAAAAGTAGACTCGCATAAGATGTTCCCATTTGACTTTGGAGACCTCTATGTGTTCTTACAAGGAGGAAAAAAAAAAAACCAAGTGAACATCGGTGGTCCCTATAAAAGGGATAAATAGTGGCTCCAAGTTCATGATGTAATTATCTTCCCATGGCCTCAGTTCAGATACTATTGTACCAAGGGCTCTTATTTCAACTGCTGAATTTTTTCAGAGAATAAATCTCCATGTTTTTTAAAAATATATTGTTACTAAGCCATTTTGAATGTATTTCCTTGTCGCATAGAGATCTGCCTAAAAGCATTTGCATAGCCTCATGTTATTATAAAAGTTTAAGTGTCTATAAACTGATTTTTCATTAATATAAAATATGAAAATAAGGAATAGATTTAGTGCCAATTAATTGCTTACAGAACTTTGGTCACAACAGATTTTTTTATTATTATTATATCAGAGACTGTAATATTCTGTGGAGTGATAGATGTTGGAATTCCCATGTATCCCATATATGTTCAAGTATGCCATGTATATTTTGGCAACTGAACAAGGAGATAGCCCAGAAGTCATCAGTGTTGCCAAATGATGCAATAATGAATGGGAACAGCTGAATCAATCAAGACTGAAAACCTTATGCCATTGAAAACGAATACTCAGCAAAGTCAGTGGCTGATAGTTCTTTCATCTCTGCCTGACAGTTACTATCCTGATTTTTGGTTTGCTATCACTTCTAGGTATCAGTCTTATATCATAGCATCCTCCTCAGACAAATTCACGTCCATGGGCATTCTCAGATAAAGATTCTAATACTAATCCAGAGACATTTTGTCATGATACTCAGGAGGACCTAGAAACCATCAGTATGTAATTTCGCATTTTCCTCATTCCTGAACAAAGGAATTTAATCTGAGTTTCAACAAACGAAGTTGAGGATTGCAAACAATTTTTAGACAGTCCTTGTCCAGAAAATCAAATCTTCTGGCATCCTTTTCTTTTGCAGGACAAATTGGGACATGTCCTGAAGAACACCAAGTACTCATCTCTAACCCTACAGAATACCACAAATTTTGTCTGCCAGCTCCAACACCCATGATAACTGACATATGTTTGCTTGCCAATGATGCTAAAAACAGATTCTTTTGAGAATTTAAATGAGGAATTGTTTCCTAATCTCTGAGCATAATTGCATTTTAAAAAACAATCGTTATGACTATCATATTGATGAATTGTGACCAGTTTGTAACCATCTATAATAATCTAGAAAAAATTCATTATTCTTTTTAAGATACCCTTACAAATCCTGCTCTGTGAACATGGCTATATTTACATCATATATATTTGCATCCATTTTGGTGTAAGACCAATGAATGCATAATCTACACATTATATATTATAAGCCATTATCAAAGCATTTACTGTATTTATTAAGGGCAGTAGTGTGATAGTAAAACTATAAAACTTGAAAATATACATCAAATATAACTACATCTCTGTTTCTCAGTTTTTAGGCCAAAAAAACACAGAATAACTGTCAGAATTATAAATTATATAAAATTTCAAATGTTAACCTATCAGACATTTTCTTTTAAACCATGTGAACTTTTCAACTTTTTCCATACAATAACCTTCACTTCTGCAATAAGAGAACAAAGCAATACTATCCAATGTAAAACATGCTTTTAAATATTTTTTTTCAGCTAGGGTTGTACATTGAATTTGCTTTCCCTATAAACTGATGGAAGAGAAGCCAGTGGAGTAATAGTTGAAAGTCGAATGAAGTAACATTTATTACTGTGGTAAGACTGTAAAAATTCTAGTGTATATCTTGAACTTCTGTTAGTCACCCATCTTTCTACAAATAGTAAAATGGTTACAAGTGAAATTAATCATACAATATACCTCCTGTTAGACTCTGTCCCAACCTTTATAGGACTGACTTAACCAATCAATATGCAATTTCTGCAATGATTAAGAACACATTCTCTTCCTACCACTGTATATCATGTTCTCATTCCAGAACATTGCCTCTGGTCAATGCTTTCTTCTTAACAACATAAAAAGTTTTTAAGAATGCAAAAAAACATCTAGTCCCAGAAAATTCAGTTTAAATGCCCAGCATTCCTTTAATAGAAATGGCAGGTAGAATTTCATCTGTATTAGTCAGGGTTTTAGAATAACAGGTAGTATGTGAATTTAACTGACATGTTTTCTGTGAGTAATTCAATTGACATGGAATAAATCTGGTTATGTTTTTGACTGCTTGGTATTTCAAGGTTTTACATTTTTGCCATTGTGGAGATGGACCCAAATCTTAAAATCACTCAGTAGTGGAAATTTTCCCCCACTTATGAACTAACCCTCTACCTCCTCCAGCAGGTCTTGCTATTAAAAAAAAAAAAACCTACTGTGGATTTCTGGCTATACAAGATGAAATAAAACTATTTTTTAAATAGTTTCTCTGTGTCCAATAACTACAGGAATAAAGCATAGTAATTAGGAAGATATAAACTACAATGGTTTAACATTATCTCCACATTTGATGTCTGCAGTCTGTGTAGTTCTGCCAACATCATCCCATGGTTATGCCCACTGCAGAACCTCAATTCTGTATGGCACAAACAATGTTTGTTTGTTTAGTAGTAGAATCTGAAAAAAACAAGTGTATTCTCTCTCTTCCTTTCTTGTTACAGGACATTTGATCTCACTCTGAAACCCAAGATTGTATACTGGAACAGCTTGTCACTTGTTGGGATGCAGCTCAGCCCTAGCACATACCTTTAATTCAAGAGTGCTGTCAGATATTTGAACACACTGTGTGACTGTATACTGGAGAAACCTAACTCTAGTTGTGGTTGGGCTAAGCCCACAGCACACACCATTAATCCCAGATAACAAAGTTAAAGTTGTTTGGAGAAGGAAGCATCCATGGTTGAAAATGTTATCTAATTGAGTAGCAAACAAAGTGATGAATCAGAGAAAGATTTGACCAAATAGATTATGTCAAACTCTCATAAGAATAGAGACTGCAAGTTAGTACAACCACTCTGGAAACAAATCTGGCAGTTCCTTAGAAAATTGGACATAGTACTACCTGAGGACACAGCTTTACCACTCCTGGGCATATACCCAGAAGATGCTCCAACAATGAATAAGGAAACATGCTCCACTATGTTCATACAGCCATATTAATAATAGCCAGAAGCTGGAAACAACCCAGATGTCCCTCAACAGACTAATGGATACAGAAATTGTGGCACATTTGCACATGAAATACTACTCAGCTATTAAAAAATGACTTCATGAAGTTTGCAGGCAAATGGATGGAACTTGAAAATATCATCCTGAGTGAGGTCACTCAGGCACAAAAGAACACACATGGGGAGGGTATAGGGGACTTTCGGGATAGCATTTGAAATGTAAATGAAGAAAATATCTAATAAAAAACAAAGAACACACGTGGTATACACTCACTGGTAAGTGGATATTAGCCCAAAGTTCAGAATACCCAAGATACAATTCACAGACTTTGTGAAGTCCAAGAAGAAGGAAGAACAAAGTGGAGATGCTTAAGTACTTCTTAGAAGGGGGAACAAAATACTCACAGGAGGAAATATGGAGACAAAGTGTGGAGCAGAGACTGAAGGAAAGGCCATCCAGAGACTGCCCCACCTGGGGATCCATCCTATATACAGTCACCAAACCCTGACACTATTGTGGATGCCAGCAAGTGTTTGCTGAGAGGAACCTGATATGGCTGTCTCCTGAGAGGCTCTACCAGTGCCTGACAAATACAGAGGCAGGTGCTCACAACCACACATTGGACTGACTGTGGGATCCTCGATGGAGGTATTGGAGAAGGGACTGAAGGAGCTAAGGAGGTTTGCAGCCCCATTGGGGGGGGAGCAACAGTGTTAACCTGCCAGACCTTCTGGAACTCCCAGGGACTGGACCACTGGCCAGAGTACACATGGAGGGACCCATGGCTCCAGCCGCATATATGGCAGAGTATGATCTTGTTTGACATCAATGGGAGGAGAGACCCTTGGGTCTGAGGGACTTTGATGGCTCAGTGTAGGGGAATGCCAGGGCAGGAAAGTGGGAGTAGGTGGGTGGGTAGGGGACCACCCTCATAGAAGCAGGGGGACAGGGGGTTTCCAGAGAGGAGATCTGGAAAGGGCATGACATTTGAAATGTAAATAAAGAAAAATCCAATAGTAGAAAAAAGTTTAAAAAAGAAGAGAGACTGCAGAGGGCGAAAGGAGGAAGCAGTTTTAATGGGAGAGTTTTGCTGAGACAGGTCGAAGAGTGGAAAAAGCTAGACATGGGTGAAGACAGAATGAGCCAGAACCACTCTGAGAATGGCCAGAGTGAGAAGAAGCCAGAAGATTAGAACATATTGACAAAGTTGCATGAGGCCAAGCAGAGCAATTCAGTCAGAAGCAGAGAAAAAAGCGAGCTTGAATCGTCAGTTTGGAAAGAGAGTTTGAATCAGCCAGAGTTCAGAAAGAACTCAAAAGGGTGATGTTATTCAGAGATAAGGTTCAGAGGCTGAAAACGTTCTAGGCCTAGGTAAGATTGGTTGAAGGTTAGAAGCTTCCAGGACTAGGCCTAGGTTAGCAGACAGAGGCAGTAAGCTTCAGAGACAACAATTACATAAGTCTTTTTTATACCCTCTCCTCCTCCTATTCCTCTTCCTCCTCCTCCTCCTCATTATTATTCTTTCTCTCACTGAAGGGGAAAACACGATTTCATATTGTAAGCACCTCTCTGGAGACGTCCCTCAAAATCGAAACATCTTCCTACAAACATGCGGTAAGAAATGAGCCTGCTACCCACCACACAGACAGATTTTTCAGTCCATTCATTTTTCCCTGAATGTTGAGATAAGGACAGGCCAAGCTGACCATGAAAGCTTGACACTAATGTTCTAAGAGTCACTGAGTCAGGGGCACCTAGCTAAGCCATACCCTGATACCTGAACATGAGAGGCTGAGAGATTTAATCAACAGTAGCTGATCAAGTACGCTTAGGGTCATTTAGTTAAGTAGTAATATAATAATGATACATACATCTACCACACTAAAGACATGATGAGAACATGAAACAGTAAGCAAAAAAGAAAAAGAAAATGAAAGAAAGAAAGAAAGAAAGAAAGAAAGAAAGAAAGAAAGAAAGAAAGAAAGAAAGAAAGAAAGAAATTAACATGAATTTGTATCCAAATTGCAAGTGTTTACAGGATTTTCCAATGAAGAATATGGACAGTACATCATAGAGATGAGAAAGTTTGTCCTAAAATGGAAAGAAAGACAACAGGGAAGCATATAGCAACCAGCGAAAGTCGACATAATTACACAAACAATGTTTTGGTCAGTGACAGGTCTAGAGAATGATAGTCCCATGATACTCTGGGACCAAGAGACAAGTGATCTCTCACACGTCTCCATCTGTGTCAGAATACTCTGAAGTACTCAGACAACAAGCTCTCTTAAGAGCACAATACTCACAGTTTATTCATATCTCTACATTGTATGTAATGATGTGCGCAGGAGAAAGTGCCAGATGCAACTGTTATAGCTTCTGTCTCGTAACGGGGAACAAAAGAAGGGGGTCTGTACAGAAAGCAAACCAGAGTCTCATCACGGAAACCAAACCAAACCAAACAAAAACAAACAAACAAAGAACTGGAACTGTATGCATAAGACTTGCAAAATATTAAGCCAGTCAAAATAATAGCATGGAAGAGGGGGGGGGAGGTATTGCAACTCACTCTTTGCTAAGGAGCGATTGATAATTGATAACTTTGCGGAGAAAGAAAGTCACTCTTTTTGAGGGTTACAGGACCTAAGAGGCTTCCCATGCCCAGTAGATGGGCAGATAGATGGACATCCATGGACATATAGGCAACAATTAGTAGACTCAGTGTATTTTAAATTAAAACGAAAAAGGAGATAGCACACATAAATTTGGGAAAGAAATTGGAGATATAGGAGAGGAACTTGAAGGGAGGGAATGGATCTTTGAATTTGATCCAAACTCATCACCATATATGTATATATATATATATATATATATATATATATATATACATTATATATTTTGTATATATTATGTGTATACTTCAAAATTCACAGATGTAAATATTAAATAAAACACTTTATAGCACAAAACAGATTAAAATAAAATGATAATATAACTAAATAAAAATGAAGCATACTATAAGAAAGCATATTGATTCCTAACAAACTAAAAGTGTTTCTGTGCCCAGACACACTCTTTTAACAGGCAAAATTATTCCCTTCCAAAGGAATTTACATTCCTTGTGGTTGATTCCTCTAGGTTTACTGAACTTAGGTTTCATGACATATGGGGATGACAGTGACTTTTCTTCCTCATCCTCTACTTCACAGGCCAATATCACACACCGCTAATAAGTTGATACCAAGTGGTAAAGCTTCCTTTCTGTTGCTATGATAAGAGACTCGGACAAAAGGTTTATTTCAGCTCACAGTTCCAGGACATAATCCATCACTGAGGAAGTGAGGGCAAGAACTCAAGAAGAAACTCAAGAACAAACCACCGCAGAATGACACTTACTCTCCACATCGTGCTCAGCTAGTATTCTTATACAGTCTGTGTCCATCTCCCACTGGAATGGTGTCACCACAGTGGGAGGAGCCCCCATCATGCCCATACCTCCATCATTTGTCAAGACAGTTTCTCAAAGCATGGCCACAGGCCTAGCTAATCAAGGAACTCCTTTTTTTATGGGGTGAGGTGGGGGGTCCTCACCTTAGGTGTCTCTTGATTTTGTCATGTTAATGACAAAATCTAACAATGCACAACGTTATTTATTTAACTGAATTTCTGCCTTTTTTCCCTTTCTTTTTGAGGCACAGCACTTTTTGAATCCAGGTGTTCTTTCCTACTATGTAAGGGCTCAATGGTTGGATACTATCTCCAGAACTCATTCTGTTTGTGAATTTTTCAAGGATCAATTGGTTTTTGCTCAAATGATTAAAGCTATCGTTTTTCTGTATGGAATTAATTTTTAAAACCTCACACAATATATTCTGATAATCTTTTCCCTTCCAACTTCTATCAGTTCTTTCCTATGCACTCATGTTCATGTTCTTTCTCTCAATAAAATAAAATATAATAAAATAAAAAAAAACAATGAAGATATACAAAAACTGTGAGGCCAGTTTTATGTTGTCTAATTATTCCTGAGTGTGGAACCTGCTGGGTGCTTGCCTTCCCATGCTCACTTTGATGGAGAATATTGATATTCTCTCTCCCAGCTAATAACACTTACCAATAGATTTAGGTTTGGGTTTCACTTTGCAACCACCTCTCCTTCCCTGTCTTGAGATAATTTTTTTTTTTCTGCTGTGGACTTGTGCATGTGTTGTGAGTTCATGTGTATATCAACATGGCTGTGTCTGGAAGGACTCGTTTCATCAGTCATCTACCATCTGCTGCTTTTGCAACTTTCTGTCCCCTCTTCAGCATAGATCCCTGAGCCTTGAAAAAGAAGAATTTGATAAGCATATCTCAATTAGGGCCTCATGTTCCAAACTCTCCTATTCTCTGCACATTTCCCTTTCATCTCTGTGTTAATTAAAATTTACTGAAAAAAGAAGATTCTCTGTTATGGGTTGGGCTACATGCTGATCTCTAGGTATAGCATCATGTCACAAGGAGTCCTTTAATTGCCGTTTTCCTTTAGCATAGCAGCAGTGGTAGGTTTTCCTTAATGACCATGACCTATTTAGTCTCAGTTTCTTGGTCACATTAGCATTGCCAGGTATGGGTTCCACCTCATGGAGTGAGGTATATAGCCAATGTAAATGTGACTAGTTACTCCCATAACATGTGTGCTTCTGCTGCGCTGCTGTTTCTTCCAGGCATATTGCTGTTGGGGGTGGGGGGTGGAATAGAAGATGGTGTTATAAAGAAATAAGGGGCAATCTAGAATAAGAGGATTCAATGAGGAGGATGAGAGGGCAGGGTGAAGTAGACAATATGTGAAGTGATAACTAAGACTTTTAAAAGCCTTTCATAAACCATGTGGAAACCTACTTCTATAGAATATTCCTAAAATACATGGATATACATACACACACATATATACATGGAAATTAAAGTTTCCAAATAATGAGATATAAAATGCCCAACTAGACAACTAGATATCATATGCTAACTAGTCAGGTCCCCAGTATCAGGAATAAACTACTCTTTAATGAGTCATAAGCCAAAGGGGTCTCCTAGACACCTCCAAACATTGCAACCTATTGTGAACACAACCTATACCTCTACAAGCTGGCACTAAGGCTTTATTGCTGCAGACACCATGTGTTTATGTTATTGAAAACCGAGGAATCAAGCGGGTGCCCAGCTAGAAACTTCATCCCTACTGGCAAAATCCATGCTACAAGAAGTTACTGTGGTCGCTGCCGAAAGACAACCTCTCAGCTCCAATAGGGCTATAGTTTTAACAACCATTTTGGCTTACCAAAACTAGCAAAGAGAAAGAAGGATGAAGAGTCAGGGGCAGGACTATAACAGGAAATCAAATTTATTTGCAAATATTTTCAGATGAAATTTACATTATAATGCTATCCAATAAAGATCTCCCTTCCTCCCTCTCTCTCTCTCTCTCTCTCTCTCTCTCTCTCTCTCTCTCTCTCTCTCTCTTTCCCCAAAATTACATCTCCTATTTGTAGCAAATTTATACTAAATAACCTTTTCCCTTTCTCGATTATGCTTAATTGCTATTTATAGTCTTTAATCATTTAATTTTTTTTTTTTACCTGATTTAGTCAACATGCAACTTGCCTTTAAAACTCAAAGAGCCAAGCATTTTGTTTTGTGATATTTTCTTTTCTGGTTTTACCACCCATGTCTTGAGCATAGCTATCCAGGGTCTGGCCATATTTACCTAGGTCCAGTTTTTCATCAGCCAAGTGGTCAGGTTTATTTTAATATTGGGGAAAATGTTGGAATATACAACATATGATGCAAAATATCCTTTCCCACAGATTTATTTATGAATTTTTTTCTTTCCTTAAGTATGGTACATGCCTAATGCTTTCACACATGTATTAATTTAATGAAATGTCTCTTTGCAAGAATTTCTTGCTAATGATAGGATCTGAGTTGTGGCAGGCAGTATTTAGGTTATTTATTTTTAAATAGAAATGATGTGTGTATTTATAGCCAAATGGTCCCATTTCCCTTGGCGAGAAATGAACATTTTTAAAAGATTTTTTTTATGAGTATAAACTTCTTCCTGGGTGTAGAATCATTAAAAGTGAACTTAATTTTAACTCATTTTTAAACATATCAAATATTTACATTCATAGTTTTTTTTTGACCAAAGACTAATAATAGTATGGCTATATTTTTTATATAATGTGTATAAGGTGGAGGAAAAATTAATTTCATATGTATCCATTAATCCTTTTAAGTGTTTTAGTCAAACTAGAATTTATTTTAAATGTCATATGTAAAATATATCATACACTAATAATAAATTAGTGGCAGCTACAAAATATTTATTTCTGCTTTGCTTGTAAGAAAGTTAATGAATCCTTTCAGAAGGTATTTACTATCCAACTGAGAAGCAATGTGGATCCCACCTGATGTCTCGTTCAGTCAGCATGTGTCTAACTTTGACTGTGGAGACACTGCTCCTAAGGTGCAGACCTCAGCAGGAGGATGACAAAGGAGTCTCTGAGCATTGCTCAGCATTGAGGATGACCATCACGGGCAGTGTGAGCCATCGTGGTGGGGTCAGTGATGAGACACTGACTTGGCTCGCCCTCAGCAACTTAACCCAGCATGAAAGCAAGTCTGCATCCAACTTTGTTGTGGGTGGAGAAAGTCTAGAGAGGGCTTCACTCCGCAGTTGGCTTTGGATGAGCAACAGTTGGTTAACGCTCTGTATGCATGAGAATAAGACCACAGACATGATCCCAGCCCGATCCAGTTAGCATCATTTATTTCTATGACCACAAACTGCACCATTAACATTACCAATAACATTGTGAATATCCACGTGTGGTTTCCAAAAAGACTAGGCAAGAAATAACTCTGTATAACTGACTTCAGTGTTTTAGATAAAAAAAATAACCTCACATGGCCTGGGATACCTATATCAAATTTGTCTATAATTACTCTGTATTTTCATTTTTATTCTTAAAATACATAAATACTATATTCAATAATTTTAATTAGGGCTTTATCAATAATACTACACAAATTAGTAAAATAAGATTGATATTATACATACTGATTTCTACTTTATTAAGTTCTTAATCTCAATTTTTGATTCTCTCTCTCTCTTTCACACACACACACACACACACACACACACACAGCCTAAGATTTTACAGTTTATATAGAATGGAGCTTTTGGTAGGTGGTTCTATCTCATTTGTTCTATTTTAAATTTATCTATGCAAAATTAAAAGCTTTAAGGAAGCTTTGTTACTCCTCTTTTTGGCCACCTGTATTTATGTGTATCAGTCTCTTTTCTTTTTCTTTATCAGTTATATTTGGCCTTTTGAGAATTTTACATGTGCATGGAATTGACCCTCGCTACTCTTACTCCCACTCCTGTGAACCTCTGTCCATCTTACAAATATTTCCCCCACGTTCATCTCTCTCGTGTTGAGGAACCACTGAGTCTAACTATATCCATTTCCATTACTTTTAAAAAGAAATCAGTCTGTATTTTTCTTTAAAACTCAAAAAGGTACCTCTGCAGATTTTATGATCTTGTATTAAAGAGTTCTAATTGAACAGTTTCAAAATAACTGTGTGCTACCTTTGCATTTAGTCTCACAGATCACATTTTTGGGTTTAATTTCACATACTTTCTTATACATTTTAAATTCTATAAGAGAGGTGTTTTTTTTAATTTAATGTTTCTCTGTCTTTATATGTTATGTCCAATCAGTACATTCAGTACTAAGTAACAGTTTGGGAAAATACTTTGTTCTATATTGCAGAAATTATACATTACTGCATCTAGAACCCTAAATTCTCCACTGTCTCTTTCCATATTGAGTGTGACAAAGGCCTCCTTGTCATACTGGGAAAGCTCGGGCATTGAGCAGAAAAGAAAAAAAAAAAGAAAAAGAAAAAGAAAAAAAACACTCAGGTAAGCAGGAATGTTCTGGAAAGACTTTAGGAGGTAAGTACAAGCCAGTGCAAAGTTTATCTGTGTTGTTTTTTCCAGTGGGCAGTCAAAATGATTCTCATTCTATGCTTGCTTGAGACCCTACAAAGAATTTCTATATGTTTACCCACAAGTCTTCATTGCACCCTCTGAGGTAAATACATGAGGGCTGGCAGAAGTGAAAGCGAGCCCATGCATTTTTCATGAGAGTAACTTCAATAGGGTAAAATAACTTGGTGTCCCAAACACTATGCCAACAAATGACAAGGAAGCCTGTTTATATTCAGATTGTGCAACCAAAACCGCTAGGCTTTCCCACATTCCAAGGCTTCCAGCCAGCATATTCGGTTAATCCACTTCTTCTTTTTTTTTTTTTTTCTTAAAAAAATTCAATTAACAAAACAAGAACAGTTTCAAAGGCTACCTGGAAAATATGTACTAGGTTGCCACATATTTAATTGACATCTAATTCCTTGAAAAACAACAACTCTCACAGAAAAAAAAAATCCATATTATACCATGTACTTAATCCGAATAATCTCAATTGTTCACAAGCCTTGGTGGCCTGAAATGTCATAAAATGACATTTTGAAATATGAAATGTCATGTTCTCTTATTCTTCACAAGACAGACGCTAAATCACTTGACATTATTGTCATAAATGACCCCATGTCATTTAGGAAACCTATAAATTTACTGAGCAGTCAAATAATGAAGATGCAAATAATTATTGGCTGGAAATAGAAAGGACTAAACTATAAAGTGTTTTCCTGGGTTGGCTGATAGTTTTGTATTTGAAGCAGATTTCCAAAGTGTAGTATGTTTGGACCTACAGTGCTCACACCCCTTAGGAGGGGGCTGCAATGCAAATTCTTGGGACTCTACTCCATGACCACTTCGCCCAAACTTCACCCAGTAATATATCGATGATACAGATTCATACCAAAATCGAAGACCCAGAGATGCTAGGACAGTGTTTAATGACTTTCTATTGTTTCCTAAGATGTCTGCACTGAACATGTTAAATTTGTGATCAGAATTATAACATCAACTCTGAGTTCCATGGTTTATTAAAAAAAAAAACAAAAAACCAACCAACCAAACAAACAAACAAAAAACGGTGCCCAGCTCCACTGCAGCATTTCGCAAAACAGTGGTCAGACGTGTGTGCGGATGTGTATTCAAGGCCCCACCGATACCTTTAGAAGATGTGAGAAACTCATCGTGAACCTCGTTGCCATATTTACACCTACTCTTATCCCATTTCTTAAAAGTTGGCACACGGTGTGCAGCGATGTCGGGAATCAGCTGCTGCGTTCTTTCTCATTTTCCTTCCTTTGTGGAGTGGAAAAGTTCTTTTGCTCTGCTTTATAAAGATAGGCATTCATGACATCTTTGTTACTGCTGGAAATATGCAGCTTTGCGGGAGCACCCCAATTTGGCTACATAATGCCAAGTGGTCAGCCTGAAAGTGTGTGCATACAAGAACATAATAAGGGCTCGTAGGTTATATCTAGATATTTAGGAATGTGTGTATATGTATAAGTATATGTATATATAATTTTTTAGGTCTGGTGACATAAAAGGAAGAGGGAGAGAGAGAGAGAGAGAGAGAGAGAGAGAGAGGGGGGGGGGGTTAGGTATATAGTAGGGAGTGTGGGTAGAAAAGAAAAAAGTGAAAATGATATAATTATGTTTTAAATTTTTTTAAAAAAATGTTAAAAATTTTTATTAGGAATGGCCAACAAGATAAGTGCTTATTTGGGAAAGTATCCAAAGACACTCCAATGGTTATGCAATCAAGCAAATCCAAGAAATCAAGCAAATTCTTTTTAAATACATGGTGTGGTTTTGTGTTAAACTCACCAAGGAATCCAGAAACAAATTTTTCTTCCAGAATGTGTTAGTTTTATAACGCCGCAGAAAGAATGCACTGCCTACCACCTGAGTGATGGAAAACAAACAGGGTTGTTGTTTCAAACCTGTGGAATCCAAAAGTCCTACAGCCGAGGAATTGGCCAAAATGTGTAGGGTCCAGAGCGGCAAGAGGGACTCCACATTCTTCCTTTCACTATATTGTGGCACGTGCCTGCAAGTTCTTGGTTTGTGGCTCACTCTCTAACAGTTCTCTCCTTACTCCACTTTTCCGGCTGTGTTTCTGTCAGCATATTTGCTTCTCACTCTGCTTCTTTTGATCTGCCCACCCACCCACACGCACAAAATGTGCTTCTGGTGACTCTGACTCTATTGGCCCATCAGATACCCCCAATAATCTCATCTCAAAACTCTCACTTAAGCACAAATGCAAACTACTGTTTGTTCATGCGAGCAATGAGTTCCCACACCACAGAGAGAGGAAGCATGGACCTTTCATTTTGAGAGCAGGGTGTGTACAAACTGTCTATCATACAAGGGAGGACAATTCTCAATAGTCAGTTATATACCTCTTTATCCATTTATCAAAATACAAATATTTGCATCTAGTACTATAGCTGCATGAAAGAGAGCAACATCGTTTAAAAGAGCTTGTAAATAGTATCCCAGACAGTGACAGTATATGTAGTACTGTGATGAAGAAAACCAAGCCTATTGACAAGAAATCACACAGGTCTGAGTGAGCTGGCTCAGTGGGTAAAGGTGCTTGCCTCTCCCAACCCAAGTTTGATCCCTAGGGACCCACTGGTGGAAGAGAATGAAACAAGTCTTGCAAGTTATCCTCTGATCTCCACTCAGGTGCTATGACACGTGCACAGGCTCAACACGTAAATAGATGATAGATAGATAGATAGATAGATAGATAGATAGATAGATAGATAGATAGATAGTAGATAGATAAAATATCATTACATTTTTAATAAAGAAAAATTAAAACTCAGCATATGTATCATGGTAAACAACAATGATCTTACACTCTTCGGTCTTTTTTGTTGTTTCTTTTTCTTATTTGTGTCTTTAATGAATAACAGTGGGTATTTTATGTTACTTTTATAACAATGAAATACATAAACGTTCTTTTAAAGAGAATAGAAGGTGGCTTGCTGAGAACTTTACTTGCGATTTCATAATTTTACTATGCAAAGGAAACTGTTTTCTCTTATTAAGATTACAATCGTGGCAGTAGACATAAATATGTTCTGTGTTTAATTTGTAAGACCAATAAAATTTATAATGTCTAAGGAGAATTATGAAGTCAGTCTGTAATACAATTTATTTCTTTTTTGAATAACACAGTAAATATTCACATAGAGGATTGAAACATTTTAATGTCAATTACAGAACTCAAACAAGTGTTTTGTAACTGCTACCAGAGATGAAAATGACCAATTATTTTACAACAATCAGCTTACATCAAGAACTGGCTCCTTTGGCTGCAAACATATGTTGATTACAGGTGACCGAGAACACCTTTGTTTTAATCAAATTGTAATAGACCAGGGATCTAGCAAATGTCTAGAGAAACCAGAAATGACAGCATAAATTGAGTCCCAAGCTTTACCCTCAGACTACCTTTGAACATTTCGTTGATCTCAGCTCTGGCAAAGAAAGTCACACCAAATGAATTCAATTTAATTTCTGTAATCTGTGAATTCATGGAGTGAATGCAGGTGAGGTTATTTGTTTTCAATGAGCCATTTAATATCATGGAGGGGTTTTGTAATTTCTAATTAATTTTTGCCCTCAGCTGGCCGATTGATTAATAACCCATGGGGAATGAGCAGCCAGCCACTTACCCCTCCCAAGTAATTACTACCCGAGTAAGAACGTCACATTCAAAATCACTAAAACCGTATTAAACATCATTAAAGCCACATCACATGTGAGCAAATGATGATGGCAAGGACAGGTCCAACAAATTCCAATTCCTATTGATTAATTAGTAAAATTTATGTCACAAGCATTGCAAACCTATCTTAAAGAAAATAAGAATCGTGAAAAAGAGCTGTGATTTTTATTGAAGCTACTTCAACTATCCAAACAGATGGGTTTTTTTTCTCATTTTTTTTCTTTTTGGTCAGCAGAATATAATATAAGCCTGTGCAAGAAGACTGCTATATTTAACTCAGACAAACACATAACAAATCACTATTCCGTAGTGCGAAGGCACACCTCACAGGCTCCGTTTTCTTCCTTTTTTTTTCCTTTTTCTCTCTCTCTCCCTCTTTTTTTTTTCTTTCCTGGGGCCTGGATATAAGACCACAGCCATCTAAATAATCCTCCAGAAATAAACCAATGAAATCGTGAGTCCTACAACAGACAGGGTATTATACCTGCTGCTGGTAAATGTTTCCATAGCCCCAACCACCTTTCCAGTAAAAATTTTGTCCCCAGGGGAAAGTCAGCAACTAAGATTTTTTTAACTGCTTTTCTGCAACAGAAAAGTTTGGGGCAATTGAGCCTTTATGAATTTTAATATTTATGGCTATTATTTTACTTAAAGAATTACCCACCCATCAAGTTTATTGTGGAAATATTACTACTGTATTACCATACATACATAAATAAAAATCTTCTGAAAATTTAGATGATTAACTATGAGACTGCTTCTTAATGAAGTAAATAAATTAAAAATGATTTTGTTTCCATAGATTATTTTTATGTTCATAATTATTTCATGAGTATTTCAATTACACGAATATAGGAGGGTAAGAGTCCTTTGTAGAAAAAAAATGGTTAATTGCTTACAGAGCGAACCTCTATGGATTGTCAATGTCCATCTAGATTAGACTCTTAAAGGTTGGAATGTTTGGACCTTGCTAGGCATGGTAGCATGGGCCTCTAATCCCAGCACTCAGATTCACACAGAAGGATTGCCTTTCCTTCAAAGTCAGTTTGAACAAAAGGAACCACTAAACCTTGAACATCAAAACCTCAGCTTGTCTGTTTTACCCTTAATAAGAGTTTCCTCCTCATGTACTATGCTGAGAGTGGAACCCAGGACCTTGCACATGCTCAGCAAGCGCTAGGCCACTCAGCTCTGTGTCCAGTGATTATTTGCTTTTTGTTTTGACACAGTTTCCTAGTTGCCTGGAACGTTGTATAGGTCACTCAACCAGGCAGACCTTGAATTATCACGTCCTCCCTCCGTCTCCCAAAGGTACTTATTTCTTAATAAACTTGCAACTCATGAACAGATCTTCAGTGAAGATAGGACACTGCACATTAAATTTGGCCTTTGCTCTGTTGTGACCCATGAAAGACAGGGCATAGCGACAACGAACTGTTTCCTGAAGTTTGGTAAGAATATAAATGCTACAATAGTTCAAAGGAAACATTATGTTAGTTGCTAAAATCTGAGATGTGTATGAACCCTTTGCCTAACATAAAGGTTTGTGGAATATGCTTAATAGCCATTTACATTTGCATGTCAGAGGCATACATATGTATACACACATCTATACATGTATATATGTGCGTTGTTGTTTATTTTTGAAACAACTTTGGAGAATTTGTTTTCAAAAGCGCCTAGAGCCAATCAATATAGGCACAATTTCAGAAGAACAGAAAAAACAGTAGACTCCGGCTAGTGCCTGCTAATTTAACTATTTCCACCTATCCAAACTCTGCTAAGCTAGATAACCCACAAGCAGACTGAAGTTTACAGAACAAACTCACAGCAGAGCTTGCCGGTGTCTGATAAGCAGGGTATGAAATGTAGGACTGAGCCCAGGCACCCAAGTTTTAGGTCGCAAAAAGACAAAGTAAGCCACAGAGGGAAAGCTAAGGTCTAAGCGGCAAACAAGAGTGTGCTGTCCTGATTATTCAGAGTGGAAAGGAAACATGGTGTGTTTGGGGCTTATGGACTGTTCTCTGAACTTAATGAGCAAGCCTACCATTCTAGACTGTTGCATGACTTTGGGAGCTCATAAAAAAAAAAACAAAAAACACCCCTCCCTGCTCTCTCCAGTGACTCTCACATGCAGTTATTATGACATGAGTTTTCTCTTACAAGGAAATGATTGTCTCTCAAAATCATCTTCCATAATAGTAAGAAACAATATAAAGCGCCATCAAAGGGGAGTATTATGTTTTTAATCCCTAGTTATTCCAAGAAGCATGGTTTGAGGAAATGACTTAACTCCAGTTTTTAAATTGTATGTATTATCAGTGTGTGTGTGTGTGTGTGTGTGTGTGTGTGTGTGTGTGTGTGTGTGAACATGCATATATGTTGTATAACAGTACACAGGTAGAGGTCACAGGGCAACACTGTGGGGTCAGTGTGCTGCTTCTACCTTCACGTGGTTGTGGAGTTCAAGCTCAGCTTACCAGACGTGCATCTGAGACATCTTGTTGGCCCAATTACCTGTTTTTCTTGGAGATTTGCAATAGCTTGTGGGTCTGTGCACAGGGGAATAACGCGGCAATGAAAGAGAAAAGAACATATCCTAGCCTGAGCTGGTGTCTGGTCATTGTGGTCATGCATACACATTCCTCATAACAGTATCATGAGGTTTGGAATCTGATATTTTATATCAACAATGGTTGCTTACGTAGTAGCTCAGCTCTACTGGGATTCCTGTTCTTTCTCATCTGTAGGAACTGCTAAGAGTTGCCACAGCTTCCCTGATGGTAGCACAGATGTTGTATGGCAGACAGAGGCAGAGGCTTACAGGACAGTCTCAAGAACTACCAGATTCAACCTGCACAGAAATGTACAGGTGCTTCGGATTCTCTCACTATATTTTGCAAAGATTTATTTTTACTTTTATCTGTGTGTGGTGTGTGTGTGTGTGTGTGTGTGTGTGTGTGTGTGTGTGTGTGTGTAAGAGAGGGAACGTATGAACAATGCCTTTGAAGGCCAGAAGAAGGCATTAGATACCCTGGAACTAAAGTTGCAGGAGGTTGTCAGCCTCTGTGTAGGTGTAAGGAATCAAAGTAGGGTCTTCTGCAAGAGAGTTAAGCACTCTTAACCCCTAACCATTATTTTTTAAGTCCCTGTCACTATTTTTAAAATGGTAAATTAATTTGATGGTAGCAAATGTGTCCTCATCTGAATCACACAAATACAGGTGTAAGTGTTCTGTGCAGTTACGTAGAGTTCTTTATATTTTAATTAGGTCAAGTGGATGATAGCCCTGCTCAGGTCTTCTTAAGTTCTGAAAGAAAAATGCTAACTTCTTTAACTAGAATTGAGTATCTCTCTCTCTCTCTCTCTCTCTCTCTCTCTCTCTCTCTCTCTCTTCCTCCTCCTCCTCCTCCTCCTCCTCCTCCCTCCCTCCCTCCCTCCCTCTCCCTATCTTTGTCATTGGTTTGTATTTTGAAGACACAATATTTAAAACAATATCTATTTTATTTTGGTTATGCTGTTTTTATTTATATGAGTGCACGTTAGTTAGTTAGTTAGTTAGTTTTGTGCAAGTGAGTGCTGGTATTCTGGAAGTCCAGAGATCCCCAGAACTGGAGGTACAGGGAAACCTAAAGTCAGTGCTGAGCACCCGTCTCAGGTCATCTGACAGAGCAAGTCATCTGTCAACTGCTGTCCACCTCTCCAGGCTTCAAGATGCATATTTTTTTTATGTAATAAAATACTTTTTATTAATTCATGAAGAATTTCATATTATATATTCATGTATTTTACTATAGTATGTATGAAACCTAATGAATTATTTGTTAAATCTTGAATTTCAACTCGAAGATACCTCAATCTGCATACACCACTATCTCAAAATCTAAAATAACTTGGACTCTGAACCGTTTCTCCCTAAGCCTTTAACAGGAGAGCTACTCACTCACTCTTTGTTTAATGCTGTTGCTGAAGTGTCAAGTGGCCAGTGCTCTCTCAGTACTCTGAGACAGAGTCAGTTCAATTGCCTTCCTTCCTTGGAGGGACTTCCCTGTCCTGCGATTTCATAGTGACTCATTTTACTTCTGCTCTTATTTCCATTACCCTCAGGGAAACGCATGCCCTTCATTCTTACTCTTGAATTAATTCATTAATTTTATAGCCAGCACAGGTGTGAGATCTTTTCTAATTTTTCTATATCTTTGGATGAAGCAGATATCAAATATTGGTTTTAGTGTATTACCTTACTGAAGAAAAAAAATAGTTACAGTCCTAGAAACTTCCATAAATACTTTCTCACAGGCTAAACACCAAGATGTATGTTAGAACAATTTCATATCACACCTGTGGCTATTACATTATAAAGAAGTTAAACATTTCTTTACTATTTGTGCCAAAAATTATCTCTGATTTCATAATTTGTGTGAAAGTGTGATTAACTACCAATGGCTCTTTTATTGTTGTTCACCAGGACATCCGGAGCACAAAGCAAGCTATTGCTGGCAGGTTATATATTTTGTCTAAGCATCATTTACTACAGCTTCTCCATGACTTGATATAGTACATCAATGACATCATCCTGTTTTGATTCTCCTTCACAGATTCTCATGGGGTTTTGACCATTGTGTTGGCAGAAGTATTATGGAATGGCAAAATCCGAACATCAGTGATGGTATCGCTTAAAGGAGGTGAGGAGGGGTGTGTTGTTACTCATGATTTAATTAGGTTGAAGAAGGAATGGCAAGGGTGCTCAGATCATGGAAGTCACAGCATGGAGTGGAGGAAATTCAGTTCATGGTGGGGGAAAGAAGAAAGCCCAGTGGGAACCACAATCCAGGATAATCTTGAGGGGTTAACCCCAGTGATTCTCTGCCACGTAGAATCTTTCTTCTCAAGTTTTAACAGTCTCCCTTAGTATTATTATAAGCAGGAGAAACAGACACTTTGGGGATATTTTATATTCAAACTATAATAAGGGATTCACATAAGGTACTTCTTTCGAAAGTTACTGATGCAACAGTCTTTTGCTAGAAATATATAGAGTGTTGTATTTGCTTTCAATCTAGCATAAGCAAATAATGTTCTTTAATTGTAAGTTACTTTGTAAGAATAATATTGTTGTGAATTTTCTGATAATTTTGATTCTTTTCCATGAGTTTTCTTACTTCTCCAGTGTAGAATATATTTTTGTTAGTTCTTTAGATATTACCCTCAAATTTATACAAATGTCTTTATGCCATAAAATATATGACTCTAATGTAAATACAAAGAGTAGTGGTGACTATAAAAACAGATTAAGAAGAAATATGTTAAGGAAATTTATATCTGTAGTATTTACCAACATGTATCTGTGTGTACTGACTCATTATAGAAAATATAATAAACTAAATAAGTTTTAAGAAATCATCATTCTATGATCTCAAAATATAACACTTACATATACACTCATTGAGTTTCTGCTACAGAATAATAACATGCATTATGGTCTTTTAGTTTTACTAAATAAAGGATTCATATAGCTGGATCAGTGGATAAATAAACTTGTCCCAAAAAGCTGACAACCTAAGTTCAGTCACTAGAACATACACAAAGTTTGAAAAATTGTACATGTTCCCTGTGGCACGCATGGTTATCTACACATACAATGCTATTAAGTAGATAAAATATTAAATTAAGGAATAAGAGAAAACATCTCACATATCATAACTTTGCAACTGTTTCTTATCCAGTAATATCTTTAAAGTGTTTAACTGATGTTACTTCAGATGGGTAATTTTTTTTTCCTAATTTGGATATTAACCACCTCCCCAAGACTACGATAATCAGTAATATAGTTCCTCCATGCTTAGAATCAAAGCTAAGCTCAGGCACCGTTTCTCCTTCCCTCACCCACACTGTTTATGTTAACACCAGAGTGAGCTAATAAAGTTAGTTGAGGTGTTAAAAGTGTCAGTTTTAATGAATGTTAAGTTTATTCTTGAAGGTAGCTGGTTGAAACCATGGGGATATTTTCCAATAAATACTTTACTGTGTATGTTGTTTGTACTATTGTTCTTGTGAACATATTCCTTACCTTTGCCATGTAGCATCAGCCTAAGTTTGTGGCCACGTGAGATGTGGATGAAGATTTTCCAGACTCTCTGTGAGACTGAAGCCATTAGTGTAGATATATGAAAGGCAAAGTTTTACAAATGTTACCCTAGGGGCTTTTTTTTTTTTTTTTAAACATACTTTCATTATAACTCTTCAATTTTGCCTTCACCTCTACACATTGAATACAGGCATAGTTATTGATAGTATTCATTTTTCTGACATTCTTCCCGGTAATGAATTAAATACCACCAGACTGATGGCGATTATTTTGGGGGTGGGTAAACTAAAAACACACCTATAATGAACACACAGGATTTATTATAGCCAGAAAAATAATCAGGATAAAAGATGGCTTTCATTATCTTAATCCTCACCTTTAGCGGCTTCAAATACGTGATGGAAAAAGTAAAGTATGAATAAATAAATAAATAATAAAGTAATTTTCCTTTGGGTTTTGGAAAGAAAAAAAAAAGATGGACTTTCATTAAATCCACATTTCACACTTTCTCCTGTTATCCCTCCTACCTGTTTACGTATTTGTGTGGTGGCTGACGAGGGCTTAGGGGTAAATCATGTAGCTGTGGAAACTCTTTCTTTGTGCAAATCCATATGGCCTAGTTAGTGCTATTATTGAGTTTAATTTGCATACGTATGTGGGGAAAATCCAAGGGTTTTTCTAGGAATTTCATTTTCAGAGAAGTTTGTTTCCTATGGGTGTAGGGGGAAAAAAAATCTGGAGTCATTGCCAAGCCTACTGAATAAGTTCATTTGAACATTGCCATAACTTGGAAACCCAGCACTCTGAGGCAAATATGTGTGTCCCTGGCCTCAGAACTAACTTGAAGGTAACATAAGAGATTCAAGAATTTGGTCTACTTCAAACAACATCAGTTACATAACGCCATGCAGGGTTGACAGACCAGCTTTGCAGCAGGTGGGATCTAAAGGAATATTGTTATTACAAGTGTCATACAAGGTGGTGTCATTATTGTTCTTGATTTTGATACAACTCATAGTTTGTGTCCTGGAAAGCCTAATAGAATTTCTAATGGTCACCATCTCTAAACTGCCTATGATTTAGACTCTTCATACAGGAGCTCAGGCATTAGCACTGTGTGAGGAAGAGAAGAAAATTTTCTTTTCTTTTCTTTATTTTATTTTATTTTATTTTATTTTATTTGTTCAGTGGCTTCCCCAAAGTAAGAAGCTTGGACAGCGGGCTATACCAGTTGATGTACTGCATCCTGGTGTATCCCTTTCAGTGACCAAATGCAGTGTATATTCTGTATTCGTTACCTCTCTGTTGCTCTGTTAAACACCATAGCCTTCTTATAAAAAGAAGGATTTCTTTTGCCTCATGGTTCCAGAGGGATAAGTGTTCATCTTGGTAGGGACGTGTAGCAGAAAGATCAGGCAAGGCCATGGAGCAGGAAGCTGAGAGTTCACATCTTCAGCCACAAATGCAAACCAGAATGAGGAACCCCGAAGTAGCCAGAGGATTTGAACGCTCAAAGCCCTGCCTCAGAAACATACTTCCTCTGGAAAGGCTGGACGTTCGAAAGACTGAATAACCGCTCAGATTAGAAATTGAGGGTCAGCCGGGCGTGGTGGCGCACGCCTTTAATCCCAGCACTCGGGAGGCAGAGGCAGGCGGATTTCTGAGTTCAAGGCAA
>NC_034603.1:78910269-78918124 GCF_900095145.1 Mus pahari
GGCATGCACGTGTGCCTTCACCTACATACGTAAAAAAATCAAAAAAAAAAAAAAAAAAAAAAAAAAAAAAAAAAGAAAAAAGAAATTGAGGGTCGAAATATCTGAGCCGGTGGGCGATCAGTTATCATTCAAATCATTACACAATCTTTAAAGTCAAGCACCTAAAAGATGCGTGTGAATGTGCACAGGGAATGTGCATAGAGCAGAGAAACATGAGTTATGTCACTGTCGTCAGAACCCATCAGGATTTTCGGTGTTTTCCTTCTCTTACAGTGAATGCAAATTGTAGACAATCCTAGGCTGGTCAACGATGCAGTTTATTTGTTGCTCTGTATCCAAATGTTCCAGGACAGCCAGGACTACACAGAGAAACCCTGTCTCGAAAACAAAAACAAACAATCAAACAAACAAAACAAAAATAAACAAATCAATATACAGATTTTTTTTATTAGATATTTTCTTTATTTACATTTCAAATGGTATCTCCTTTCCTGGTTTCTCCTCCAATCACTCATCAACCCACCCACTCCTGCTTCCTGGCCCTGTCATTCCTCTTCACTGGGGCATATAGAGCCTTCACAGAACCAAGGGCCTCTTTTCTCATTGATGACCGACTAGGCCATCCTCTGCTTCATATGCAGCTAGAGCCATGAGTCCTACCATTTGTACTCTATGTTTGGTGGTTCAGTCCCTGGGAGCTCTGGGGGTACTGATTAGTTCATATTGTTGTTCCTTCTATGGATCTGCAAACTCCTTCAGCTCCTTGGGTCCTTTCTCTATCTACTTCATTGGGGACCCTGTGGTCAGTCCAATGGATGACTTTGAGCATCCACTTCCGTGTTTGTCAGGCACTGGCACATCCTCTCAGGAGACAGCCATATCAGGCTACTGTCAGAAAGCACTTGTTGGGAGCCACAATAGTGTCTGGGTTTGGTGACTATATTTGGGATGGATCCCCAGGTGGGGCAGTCTCTGGATGGTCGTTCCCTCAGTCTCTGTAATTCCTTCCTTGGGTAGTTTGTTCCCCCTTCTAAGAAGGAACGAAGTATCCACACTTTGGTATTCCTTCTTCTTGAGTTTTGTGTGGTTTGTGAGTTGTGTCTTGGGTATTCTGAGCTTCTGAGCTAATATCCACTTATCAGTGAGTGTATATCATGGGTGTTCTTCTGTGATTGGGTTACCTCACTCAGGATGATATCCTCCAGAACCATCTGTTTACCTAAGAATTTCATAAATTCATTGGTTTTAATAGCTGAGTAGTACTCCATTTTGTAAATGTACCACATTTTCTGTGTTAATTCCTCTCTTGAGGGACATCTGGGTTCTTTCCAGCTTCTGGCTATTATAAATAAGGCTGCTAGGACCATAGTGGAACATGTGTCCTTATTACATGTTAGAGCATCTTCTGGGTATATGCCCCGGAGTGGTATTGCTGGCCCCTCAGGCAGTATTATGTCTAATTTTCTGAGGAAGCACCAAACTGATTTCCAGAGTGGTTGTACCAGCTTGCAATCCCACCAGCAATAGAGGAGTGTTTCTCTTTCTCCACATCCTTGCCAACATCTGCTGTCACCTGAGTTTTTTGTCTTAGTCATTCTGACAGTTGTGAGGTGGACTTTCAGGGTTGTTTTGATTTGCATTTCCCTGATGATTAAGGATGTTGAACATTTCTTTAGGTGCTTCTCTGTCATTTGGTCTTCCTCAGTTGAGAATTCTGTTTTCAGCTCTGTACCTCATTTTATGCTCTAAGATCAAGAATTGACAAATGGGACCTCATAAAATTGCAAAGTTTCTGTAAGGCAAAGGACACGGTCAATAGGACAAAATAGCAAACAAGAGATTGGGAAAAGATCTTTACCAACCCTATATCTGATAGAAGGCTAATATCCAATATATGCAAAGAACTCAAGAAGTTAGACTCCAGAGAGCTAAATAACCCTATTTAAAAGTGGGGTACAGAGTCAATGAAACTTTATCAGTAGAACTGTCATGTCTCATATTTTCTCATAGGACCCATGTAATAATAGTTTTGAATGAATATGTCCTTCCTCAGGCTGCGCTGACAGGAACTTTTAATGCCTGGCATAAAATATTGTCCTTCTCTCTAGAAGAGCTGATTAACCTGACTGTAATTTTACAATCTTAGACAGCATTCCTAACATGACATATGGCTGAAGTCTTACAGTGGTAAGTATGCAGTTCAGGCTGCCATTATTTCAATCATCAGCAATTAGGTTGGTAGTTGGATTTTTGACTCTGCAATGACCAGACTGTAATTTACCATATATCAATATGTTTGAAGAGTTCTATGATTTTGTTTCTCAAAAATTATTAATCGGTGGCACTTGGATTCTTCTAAGTCACATAAAAGATGCATTTATAAATCACAAGGATTCATTGCATTGATGTATCCACCCCACAACACATGATCATTGTAGTAGTTTTCTGGAATAAGATGGAGGGCAAGACGTTCAATTATGAGTCTTATGTTGTCTACATTTATGAAGGCCACAAGTTAACCGTGCTGAAGTGGACTTATAAATAAAATTTTAAATGAAACACTGTTCTTGTACCTGCAAATTATGTTTCAAAGTTAATGATGATAAATTCTAATTGTTTTTTGCCTAGATGTAAGTCTTACTCTACAAGATGAAACCAACATCTGGTATCATTATTGTTCCTAAGCCCTGTGGGTAGAGAAATCCTAGACACTAGAAAGGACCTAATCTTATTTTCCTAATAGATATAGTGCTAAATGGACTCATAATGACTTATCATTATTTCCCTAGATTAAGATGTCTCTCATCAGAGAGGATACTATGTGCAGAAGATGATGACCAATACAGAGACTCATGAATGACTAAGGCCAGAGAATAAGAGACCATATAATGTCCAGCACTAGATAGAACATATATCCCATACCTACTCCCCCTCCCAAGACTCAGGGATCATTGCGTAGGAGGGGATGGAAAGAACACAAGTGGCAGAGGTGGTGGATGACCACAAGAAAACATTCTCTTCTGGACATAATAGGGAAGCTGCAGATATGATGTCACTGTGGTTTGTGACCACATGACTTGTATAATGTAAACCAGACTGAATCCCATCATGGATAGGAGAGTTGGGCACAAATATCCACTCATCTGCCAGAGATATTGGCAACTGTTAGCTTCTGGGAGAGGAAAAGTCTTAGTAGATTGACTGTGCTACAGTCATCACACATGCAAGAATATTTAAGCAGCATAAATTGGCCTTGATGACAAAAAAAACATAAAATAAAATAGCTTCAGGAAGAAGGGAGATGGATCTGGCATGAGTTGGTGGAGGAAGGATAAACATGATTAAACTGCATTTTAGAAAGTTCTCAAAGAGCCAGTAAAATGGTTCTTTTTAAAAACAGAATAAACAAAAACTTGTGATCAAACTATAAAAATAATCTATCACAGGGTCTCATTAAATGTAAATTTTCATCCAAAATCACTTTTACTTATATAAAAAGTATCATTATAATAATAAATATTTTTAAAATTATAGATGAGTGGATGACTTTTATGGAAAATAGACTAAAAATCTTAAGTAAAATTAAAGTAGGAGGAATCCAATTTTTCTTATTTGTTTGCATAGTTTATATAAACTACTAGAATGTAAAAGTGCACCTAAACAGAAAAATATGGAAAGGCAAAAGTCCAGGTGGGACTCCATAAATGAAGTTCTCGGGACATTGTCACCCATGATTTTGAGAGAAACAGATGTTTGGGAATAGTAGCACTTCTATGACTTCTTACCCATGCTCCTATAAAGTCAATCAACTCAATGACTACTCTGGACCTGAATGGAAATTGTTTTGTTTGTTTGTTTTGCTTTCTTGCCAATAACCTGACTGGGATGATTAGACATTTTTTTTTCCACATCCACCCCATAACAAAACACACAATATAACAGCAAGTGGAACCCTAGTCTAAAGTATATCACCACTTGTCTGAGTTCAGGGTAATCTCCTCTAAGAAATTCTACTACTTCATCTAGTAAAGATGCTGTAGCCAGAGCATCCTACTCTAACAGGCAAAAGTCCTTAGTATTTTCATGATTTGAGTGGTCCCCAAGGCTCATTTATTTGAATGCTGGGTGCCTAGCTGTTGGGTCTGTTTTAGGACGAATTAGATGCTGTGGCAATGTTGGGAGAGGAGGAGGTGCCTCACTAAGGGTGGTCTTTGAGGTTTCAAAAGCACCCCTCCTCCATGACCTCCCTCTTTCCATCTCCATTCTGTGAGTCTCCTGCATTTGAATCAGATGTCAGCTCTTAGCTTACTGTTCTGGTACCCTACCTCCCTCCCTTCAGCCATGATTCCCTCCCTTCATGATGATCAGCAACACAGTAACTAAGACAAGTACATTCCTTCTACTGAATATCATAGCTCATAAACACAGTCTTCTGTGGAACAGGCAATATTTATCATCATGATCACATACAGAGAGGATTCCAGCCCGCTCCCCCTGCTCAGCATTTTAAGAGAGCATGACTCAATATATTACATGCCAGGGGGAAAAAAAATCACAAAAACACAAGATGGAAGTACCACTTTCAAATAATTGTTAAGTTAGCAAAACCAAACAAAACAACAGCACATTTAGAGCAGTTAAGAGTACTGGTTGATCTTTCAGAGGACCTAGTTTCAATCACTGGTACCTGCATGTCTGCTCAAATCCATCCGCAACTCCAGTTCCAGAGAACTATGCAACCTCTTTTGGCTTCTGTAGGAAATGCATGTATAGGGTGCACAGGAATACAAGCAAGAAAAGCATCTGTATACATAAACCAAATGTAAATAAATATTTTAAAATAGAAATATAAATTCATCTTAGTTCAGGGACTAGCTCTAATTACTTACACTTTTTTTTTAATTCATCTTCAATCATGCTATTGTCAATGTTCTCCTCTGTATTCAGCACTTTTATTTTATTTATTTGAGACCAAGTCTTCTTATAGGTTCAATGCCAGGCACTTACTCACTATAGAATTAAACTGGCCATGAACTCTACACTTTCTATGTCCCCTTAATACTGCCACCAATCCCAGTTTGTGACAGTCACCATCAGAACCACAGACTTCAAGACAGTCCTTCGTCTTCACCTACATACCTCATTGCTCTTCCATTGGCACAAGCCTTGTTCAAGGCTTTGTGATCCCACCCAATTTACATTAGTCAACGAGGCAGACATGCCCTCTTTATTCATAGAAAGATACAGTGAATCTTTGTCAACACACATTTCTGATTTTATTGCTTTTTGGACACTCTAATACAATATTCAGGTGAATTGAAAATAATAGAAAAACTTCATATTTTATGCCCTTCTTTGTGGTTTTTCTTTAAGTAGCAGGTTGGTATATTACTCCAAATATTAAAATTATTCAAACATAAACAGATATCATAGCACCACACAGAGACAGAAATATAAATTACATATACCCCCATACTATTTAAAATATACTTTCACTTTAGAATTACATTTGGGACTTACATTGTGAAATAAAATAATTCTTGATTTATGACTCTTAATAAGAGGCTGATCCTTTCCTATAATAGTAGTGTTATTTATGCTGTTCCCTTGAAGACAGGAAAGTGCTCCACAGGGAAGGAAGCCATCGATTTCCCTTTGGCAGTCTTAAAAGTGATTTTCTACTTCATAAGCTAGTAAGAGACCCCATGAACCCTGCTTTATCTGTCCTATGGCTATCTTCCCTTCAAAACCTATTGGATCCTTCCATGATTTGTGACTCTGAATCCCTTTTTGACCCCTTCAACTTTGACTTTTCGGTACTCTAACAACGATTTCCCATCCAACCAATGAGCAGGGGAGGGGTTGGAGGATGAAACATCATGGAGGAGTGCTAAGGGTCCCTGACTTAGGAAACAGATATATACTCAAAAAATGTCTGATGCTGAGACTTTTTTTTTTTTTTTTTTTTTTTTTTTTTCTATTTGTTTTTGTTATCATTTTTTTTTTTTTTTTTTTTTTTTTGCCAAAAGATTGGAAATGAGGAGCATCCCTTCTGAAGTAGAGGAAGGTGTGGATCCAAAGAATTAATACTTGCAATCTCTGTAATTTGTGAATGAATGCATCCTGTCCCTCCTGCTAACCCACCTGTGCTATTCCTGGGAAGGCAACAGATGTGTCAGGATGGAATCAAATTCTAGAATGCCAGCTTTTGAGAGCAGTGTGATTTCCACATACAGAATCCTCATGTTTGCACCCAGGCCTCCTATTTCATTTCTATGACTGTTATTAACTTAAAGTTTGTTTGATGAATCCACTGAGCATATTTATCATGAAGGCATAATATTTAAATTTTTCGTGAACTTAACAATTTCACATTTTCCACTTGCTTATATGAACTGCCTGCCAGATCCTTCTTTGAGGGTGAACCTACTATCACTCTTTTGACTTGGTAACCATCAGCAGGATGCTTAAGGTGGTTACAAGTTGGCTGCCTATGCATTTTTATTCCTCTTAGAGCAGTATGTATAATCTCTCCACTTCTGGGTAGATTTGAGGGCCAGGAATGGGCACTTCACCCATCTGAGTCTGTAGGGCATCATTTAATGTTTGATGTTCCCTTCCATCCTATTGGCTGAAGCTAGTCATGGTTCTATGTCTATGTTCCAGAACTCATGACCTAGGTTTCTCTGCCCGTAGATAAAGGAGAGGGTATCTGAAGTCATCTTAAAAGGCAGTTGAAAAGTTATTACAAAGGAGTGGAAAAATTAAGACAATATCAGACTTAGAGTTAGTTTAGAGTTAATAAGCGGTGCAAATATTTTTAAGAAGACCTATTATCTGCTTTACATAAAACCCTTCAAAGTAAAAAAATACAAAAAAAAACCCCTTCAAACTATGGATGAGATGCTAATCAAAGCATGTTTATTTTGCTTAGTAAGATAAATAAACGAGGTCGGTTAATTAACTAAGAGGGCAGTCAACAAGTTAGTATTAACTCATGTATGTCAAATAGTTTCATTTAATTAGTTGACAATGTATATATAAATCAAAATACTGTGTTTTATGCCATAAATAAATCCCACTTTGATTTATGAAAATGCAAAATATAGAAGATGTGTTTGAAAGTCAATAATTTTAACATAGATATCTAGATACTTCTAGGGTCAAGACTCAGATGGCAATGTCCAAAGGAGAACCACACTGACTGCTTTATGGAAGCAGAGGAAATATATTTTAATCTGTCAAACTGGATGAAGGTGTAATGAGATGATTGGGGGAAACAAAGCTCTTGTTTTGGGGATATTGAATTAAGGGAAAACTAGCATAAATGTCGCTAATGTGACTAACTCTGGAAGAGCAAGGCTCAGCCATAAAGCCATCACACCACTCAGAATTAATATGAAATGTCTCAATGATTTTCCTTCTTGAGCAGGAACCGGCCCTTAGAACAAACTGTATGAGTCCAAAGTAAGAGGACAGTGAGATGTCTTCTGAACTAGACAGAGCTTGTCATTGGTATTTTAAGAAGATATCCGAGACAGGGGTATGAGTACAGAGAGGGGAGGCAAACACAGTGGGACACAGCCATCAGCAGCTGGTCCCATAAGGCACTCTCTGAAACTGCAGAGCTGAACTATAGCTGCTTGGACAGCACATGGGCTTCCAGTCTGTGCGGCCAAAATGGCTATAGAAATTCACCTTTCTAATATCCCTTTAAATTAGGTCTGGTGCCTTAATCTAAAACTCAAGTAAGAGTGGTTAGCATAAGATGTAAGAAGGTATGGTTACTGTAAGGGGAGGGAAGAATGTAGCTGCTGGAATTTCATAAGAAGAAATTGAAAATATGTAGTGAGTA
>NC_034603.1:78920569-78939628 GCF_900095145.1 Mus pahari
AAAAGCAGTATGGAAATGTAAGCCAAATAAACCCTTTCCTCCCCAACTTGCTTCTTGGTCATGATGTTTGTGCAGGAATAGAAACCCTGACTAAGACAATAGGATATAATTCTTGAGTCAAAGATCCAAATCTGAAAAAAAAAATGTATATGTGAACAGTACTTGAAAAATGATTATTTTTTTTATTTGGTCTGTGGTACTATGAAGGAACACAGGTCATTTCTATTGCTATTGGTTGAATAACAGGACCTGAGACCCTGTTGCTGACAATAGCACATATTTTGGTCAGACGATGTACACATAGACACACACACAACATACATACATACATACACACACATACANACATACACACACACACACACACACACACACACACACACACCTCAAGTTTTTGCTAAACTAGAAGCTTCCTCCTAGACGGCAAGCCTTCTGAGTGCTTCCAGGACCAAGGCAGGCTACCAGGAAATGAAAATTATACAAACAGTCTTACTCATCTATCTACATTAATAGTTCACCTGATGAGATAAGCCCATTGGTGAATTATGTCACTCATGTCCTGGGGGTAACCAACAGTTGTCTGATTGAACTGAAACCTGTTTAACAGAAGGCAACTCAAAGCTAGCCCTGTAAACCTAACCGGAAACCCAGAGCTAGAGAGCACATAGACCCCAAGGGAGAAACTACCACTGTCATTGATAACAGTATATTGTTCCAATGACCTTCTAAACACTTGTTCTTATACTTATAAGTTAGGGAAGACCTCGCCCCTCATCAGAGAAGATTTTTATTCCAGTGGATGTAGGTTGATATAAACACACTAATGGTCAAAATATAGAGAGTCCATGACTGTGAAGTGTTAGTCCCCAAGTAGAGCATCAATATCCAATCTTATGCCCAAAGATAGGCCTCCCTCTGAGTGAGCTGAAGGTCAGAGAAGGTCAGAGAAGACCTTCTACATGAAACAGTGTCTTCAAGAAATGACAGGGAGTTTTACCCATAAACTATCAGCACTTGTGGTTGTTTTCAAAGTCCTGCACAAGATCCATCTAGTCAAGATTCAAGCATGGAGGTTGGGTGCTTACAAGGCCCTACTCCCAGCTGAGAAGTGATGGCAGTCTATGGGTTCCAGGAATTGGGAGTCAGTTCTCTTCAGGGTTGGGCCCCTGGTAAGTTGCCTGGGCTACAATGAGCAACCATAAGCCCACATGCATGCAGGCAGCACTCAGTAGACCAGGTCCATTCATTAATCACATACATACACATGCATATGTTCACACCCACATGTAAATGCGCACTCACACAGACACATACACACATATGTGAATGAAGACATGATGTTAGCAGGAGTTTAAGGGAGAAGAAATTGAGGAGTTTGAAGGAAAGAGTCAATGGTAGATTTGCTCAAAAGAAAATGCATTTGTGTATGAGGGGAAAGTAAGCATGCTTAGTAACTTCCTGAACTACATATTACATTTGAGTCAATTAACTTGAAGAGAGTTATAGGATTAATTTCTAAAAGTACAGATTTGAGAGTTTGTCATGTTGTATGAAGATCTTACTTCAATGACTTTCTAGATTTAAAATAATTTCCTGTGGTCTACGTATAGGTTTTGTTGTTGCTATTTATTCATATGTACGCTTGCTCTGCACTTATGTCTATGCACCATGTGAATGTCTGGTGCCAATACAGGTCAAAAGAGGTCATCATATCCCCTGAGACTAGAATTAGAGGTGGTTGTTAGCCCTGTGTGTGCCAGGTCTGCTGGAAGAGCAATCTGAGCCACCTGTCTACCATGTATTACTTTTGTGCCATGGTATGTCACCTGGTTACTTCAAGGTTTAATTAAAAAGTAATAATTAAATCCATGGCTCCTTGACAGTATATACAGACTGCTAATTTTCTTCCTTCCTTGAATTTATAAAGCTTAAGAATGCAACTTTCATTATCAAGGCAATCTTGCACAGAAAGACATGAAAATATTTTATGAATAACAAATTAGCTAGATTAATTTTTTAAAAGAAAGCATTATTGGAACACAAACACACTATTGTTTGTTTGTTTGTTTTTTTGTTTGTTTTAACATGCTACCTGTGATGACATTTCTTCACTGTAGCTAAAGAGTTGTATTATTGCTAACTGACTTCTAGTTAGCTTAAAATATCATCTGTCCTTTCCAGGAGATGTTATTAAATCATTCATTTACCTAGAATTCTATTTATTATCCAAAGAAGGCAAATGAGCTACCTATAAAACATATATGCCATGTCAAGGCAATATTCTAATCTAAAATAGAATCCTGTGATTTTTTTTAGTATAATTTTGTGTTCTGAGTCGAATGGTATTTTAATTTCTAAACTACATTTATCTATTATTATTATTATATACATAGCTTTGTTGCCTGTGAGTATGTGTACCATGTGTTTTCATGGTGCCCAAGGAAGCAGGAAAAGAATGGTAAATTTCTTGGAATTGAAGTTCCAGACATAAAGAACATCCATGTTGGTTTGGGGACTCTAACCTGAACCCTCTGCGAAAGCAGCAAGGGCTCTTAACTGCTAAGCTACCTCTCCAGCCCCTCAAATAGTGATTTAAATACATCTCCCATGTTTATCTTTCACTTTTTCTTACTTTGTTCTTTGTCTTGTCTCCCATTTCTCAGTAGATCCAGTAAGACTGCTGAACTGGAAAAGGAAGGACTGTGACTGCTGTCCCCACAACACCCTCATTTCATGACAGTACAGAAGACACTAGAGCCGATGTTCAGTTCATTACAGGCCTGGCTAAGAGACAATAAAAGTGAATTTCATGCCAGAAATATGGCAGAGAGTTTGGTCTGGGAAACTCTCATCAGAGACATCATGTCTTGTTTTAATCATGCCCTAACTGAATTGGAATTTATCACCATGCCTTTGGCCTAGAGAGCAAATTGAGAATTTATTGATATGACTATCTCCTCTGAAAATCTGAAAATTTTATTTTCTCTTTCCATGCAATTAGAAATTAATCTCAATATTAGGAAGCCTTCTGAATTACTGACTTGCTGTTTTAGAAAAGAAAGTTTCCTTGGCTCGGATGCTTATGTGGCTAGCTTAGAAATCACGTTTTAGTGCTTGTTCAAAACTCTTAAATGTTATGAAAATGTGGTTTATCTAACTTTTGCTCACAAAATAGAGAAAGCAGCATGACAGAATGCCTGAGCTTTTTTTTTTTTTTTTTTTTTTTTCAGACTACATTTCCTCTCTACTTTTTAGCAGAGGAATCTATTTTTATGCTTTTCAGCCTCGTGTCATACTTGTGACATTTATATAATTTCTTTTTGGAATCATTCCTTGGACCAGAAAAGCAAATGGATGAGTTTCTTACTTCTGTCTTTTCCCTTCAGGTTTGAAGTGCACAAGAACATCATTTTGTTTCCATGAGTATATTGTCAATCCAGATGCCTGAGGAGGTCTGAACGAGAGTACTGAATGTGTCTATCAGACAATGACCATTTCAATGACTTAGGGACATAGAGGAAGCAGAGAACAAGCTCTGGGACTTTCACTCACTGAGATTTGAGTTTTAAGTTACTCAAGTGTCTGCAGACATCTGTATGTATTCAGTTATTGCTTAGTTCATTGGTAATAGTTGTTCTTTGATACTAAGTATATTATATTCCTAATGCAAATCTCCTATCACTTCCAATGTATGCTGAGTTTTAAGTTTGACATGGGGGATATTCAATCTCAAATACATATGAAGCATATACACGTATTTTTATAATGCCTTTAAATCTACTGAAAATAAAGGAATATGTTAAAAAGACACAGCTGTAGAAGATACAAGAGGAAAGTTAATTTAGAATGTAGAATGGAGACAGCTAAGGTGTAGTATGGGATTAGATAAAGAGATGGTAGACCAGAAGGCCAAGCAAAGTTACTAAGAAAAGAAGAATAAGTCCTGAGGCCATTGAGGAATACAGTCAATACTGTAGTTCAGTCTGGCTATTTCAGCTGTTATCATCTATAAATGTCAAGCTTGTTTTCTCTGAATCAAAGTATAAAAAATAATTAAATAAAGTGACTAAGTGCAAGCAATTAAGAGTGGAACCATGCCAGGCAGTGGTGGGACACACCCTTGATCCCAGCACTTGGGAGGCAGAGGCAGGCAGATTTCTGGGTTCCAGACCAGCCTGGTGTACAGAGTGAGTTCCAGGATAGCCAGAGTTATACAGGGAAACCCTGTCTCAAAAAACTGGAAAAGAAAAAAAAAAAAAAGGAAAAGAAAGAAAGAAAGAAAGAAAGAAAGAAAGAAAGAAAGAAAGAAAGAAAGAAAGAAAGAGAAAACAGAAAAAAAGAAAACGAATGAAACCATGCAATTTTAATATGATTGATATTTTATGCACCTTTCACCCATAAGCTGTGATTCTAAGGGGTTTGTTTTAGGACTTTCATTACTAATCATTTTATGTGATGTCTTGACCATTGAAGTGGTCAATTGTCATCTAAATGGTAAATTTGGTCCTGTATTGAAAATTTCACATCTTTGAAGTCAAGTTAAGCACAAGCTACAAAATCTGAGGACTTCCAAACATAGACGGTACGGGTGATAGTTGCTCCTGGACGGACTCCTGTCTGTCACTTATTTCTCATTCGAGTCAAAGAGAACTATAAATGTACATTTGATGATCAGCATGCTAGTAGCCCGAAGGAGAATAGAGAATTTTCTTTGTAACTTGGCAAGCCTGGAGTAGTTGCTTCTGACATCATGGGTATTTTTAATGAAATATTAATGACCCTTATTTTAATAGGAATTTCAGTACAACCTAAATTAAGCCATTGGAAAGGGGATATGGTCCCGTTAAGAACAGTAAAACCATAAGTCCCCTTCTTGAAGAGTAGCCGTGGGCAGTTAAAGTGACAATCAATTTAACCAGGCCATATTGCTTTGTAAGTCTCTGAAGTGTGAAGTCCCAGCATGCCTGATGTATTTCATTTTAATTTCCTTTTGGACAGAGCTAGGGTTAGTACGGAACCTCACACACAAAAAGGAAAGCACCGAAGAGGAGGAAATGATTTAACCCTTTCGAAGAACGAGGCAATATATTTAAAACAAAATAAACAATATTAGATTTCTTCTTTTGTTTTTAGGGAAAAAATAAGCATGGACTCTGTGTAGTAAAAAAAAAAAGTTGATAATTTCTATTAAAACAACTAAAGTACTAAACTGGCATTCAGTTAGAGAAGTTCTTATTTTGTTAAATTTTATAACTTTATTATTGTTCTTATCTGTGTGTAAGAAAGAGAGAGAGAGAGAGACTGTGAGAAACAGAGAGAGACAGAGACAGAAACAGAAAGACAGGGAGACAGAAAGATTTGTGTGGTGTTTGTTGGAGTACAGATGACTTTTAAGAGTTAGTTTTCTTTTTCCAAAGTGATTTGTCCTCGGGCTTGCCTGGTGAGCACTTCCACTCATTGAGCTGCCCCGAGATCCCTTTGCTTGTCTGCTTATTCGTTTGTTTTGCAGAGCTGGTGATGGGACCAAGAGATGCTTGGGAAATAGGGTAGTGGGATGACACGGCCCTGTCCAAGTTGGATATTTTGCACATAGTTTTTGTTTTGTTTTGTTTTGTTTGTTGATTTTTATTGTTTTTAGTCTCATTTGTTTGTCCCTTTGTTTATCTTGTGAGCGCAGTCATCCTAGGTGGCTCTGGCTTAACTAAAACACATTACAAAAAACTGGCCTTGAAGTTGGGGCAATTTTCCTGGCTCTACCTCTTATCCACCACGATTATAGGCATACGCCATCATGTGTGGCTTTGAGTTGTTTTGTATTCTTTATAAGAAATTGTTTTGAAGATCAATCTTCTTGACTATTTCTGTATAGAATTGTCTTGTTTAATCTTGACGATTTGATAGGATTTTCTGTCTCAGGGTTTAGTTATCTAAATGACTACTCTGTTGATGGGCAGTTGACTTCATATCCTCAAGTTCATGTTTCAAAGTGCTGCTTTGGGAGCAGCATTAGCTCGGAGGTTTTCAACAGCTGTCTTGTGAATGTTTCCATAGCTACAATGACAGGCAAAATTAAAGAACAGCAAAACCCTCCTCAAAACAAATACCAAGGGGATACTATGGATGGATGGATAGAAATTGTCACCTCTATTTACAACACAGATGCCACTTTTACACTGTAAAATGCTCCTGTTCACCGTATGCTCAGCTATCTACAGAGCTGTCTGTAAGATTGTTTTATCCCAAAGAAGCTAGAAAGAGGGACCATGATGGTGTCATGAAAAGGAGAAGGTAAATACAGATGTGAGAACCGAGACATCCTCGGAAGCATTTATTGGCTTCCTAATTTGTAACTTGATATAATCAAGCCAGTTACTTATCTTTGCTTTTGTGTCTTATTCTCTAAATAAAACAGTAGATTTGCATCAAGTGAGAGATGCCCTTAGAGGTTTTTATATATGCATAGCAATTTAATTTAAGTAAAACTTTGCGTATTGCTTTATATGTGTTTTTTCAAAGTTTATTAAAAGTTGAAAGGTGCCTATCTGTATTAAAATCATCCACATTAACAGTTTTACCTAAGAATTATTTTAATAAAAACTAATGAGGAAACCTAGCTGGTATCCTTATGTATATAAAAATATCTATATTCTTCTAGTAAGAATAGCACCAATAAGCTTATAATTAATGCTCCCAGGGCATATTTGTGGTAGGATCCAGCATGCCTGGGCTGAGGACCAAGAGTCTTACTTGCTCCACAGCACTTCTTCCTCAGAGGTTTTGCTATTGGACATCACTATTAATTTAAATTGTAGGTTCTGCCAAAGTGTGAAGACAAGTCATTTGTTAGAGTGAATTACTTTGATTTGTTTTTTTCTATTTTATATTGAAACACTGACCTTAGCAATTTCTCATCTGTGATAAGACACATTTAATTCCCTTGAATTTCAAATGTGTGAAGTGAGTGTTTCCCAAAAAGGCTCTAAGAATGTTGGGATACCATGAGAGAGCATATTTAAAAAATCTCACACATACTTGGTGTATAATTCTTTATAGTTGTCCTGTGGTTCTCTATTATATTAGAAACCACTTTTTCTATTCATATTCCTGCCTCTTATATACCTGTAAATAGAATCATCTGGTCTATTTAGCAAGCTTGGTTCTGTAACTCTTCATCAATAGTTTTATCCCTTTATCCTCTGTCCGATTCCTTTGGACCTAAAAAAAAAAAAGTCAACATTGGTTCTATGACTTGTAAATTAAAGAACTGCATCTTCACAGAGCAAAGTTCTTTAAGGGATTGGGAATAACTGATTCAATTTTCTGTTGTCCCCCCTTTTTTTGCCTAGCTGAATTTATTCTCTATTAAAAGTCATGTAGTATTTAGCCACCATGAAGAGCACAGCAGAAGTGAAGCTCTGACATTCCATCTTTACTTTCAAAAATAAGTTCTCTTTCTTTCTCAAACATGAAAATAACAGGCCCTGAAAGGGCTGAAATGTTCTGCATAAAACATTATTCTTCTGGTTTGTTGTTTTTGTTGTTGTTGTTGTTTTTCATTTTGTTTTGTTTGCTTGTTGATTGGTTGGTTGGGTTTTTTTTTTTCTATTAAAGTTTTCAACTATCTTTTATGTCACTTGGGGCAGAGGCACCACCAATATTTTTCATGAAGCATTAGCAATAGTTTCGTTTTTATAGTTTCATACTAAACACATTTCAATTTTCCTTTAAAAATCTTGACATTTTCTACATAGCACTGAGCCATGGAAGTATGGGTTAATAGTAAAATAGGATTGGCATTCATTATTGCATTTTTGTGGTTATATTGTGACTGATAACTATTGCTATTGTCATTTCTACTGCATCTGGCAAGAGTGAAGGAGCTTTGGTTGAGGCGGAACGGGCGGGCAATAGATGATATGAAAGCCAGGAACAGCCCACCTTTACTTAAAAAGCCACAGTTCTTTTCATAGTCTCCTTTATCTGGCTGCTCTCTTTTCCTTGGAGTTGGTTTCCCAGGGTCATTCCCTGTGTGGAGCTTGCAGTAGGGACTCCAGCCTGAGCCTTTGTTTCTGAATGATGCTCAAGAGACCAGGAAATCCTTTGGTTGCATGCCACATGGCCACACATTATCAGCAATACTGCACTGTTTTTAGGGAACCCAGATATGCTCCCCATCTCTGTCTTTGCCTCCTGATGATATTCTTCCCGAGGCTTCAGCTGCTCACTTTAAAACTACGGACAGTTTTCTGTAGTTGAAATGATCTCCCTTCCCCACTAGATTTTATTTCCCAGTGGTGGAACGCATAGTGCCTCTTTAGAACAAGTATAAATGCTTTTTTATTGTAAGCTGCATTGATAATAAAATTTCAGAGTCTGCCACTTGGTCAGTGAGAAGGACGATAAAAGATAAACTAACTCTCCTAAGGGTATGCAATCAAGCCCATATCTTCTTGGAAAGCTTTCCTTAAGTAATCAACATTTAAACTTCAAACTTGCACACAGAATCACAACTCTCCCCACTGCTACTCCAACTCCACATTGATTGAAAATTATTTAAGGCACATGTCTTCTTAACCTTAGCGAATAGCCCAGGACTTTAGTTACCTTCTCATACATCCAGGCACATATGTGTGTGGGGGTGTGCGTGTGTGTATTACCTTTGTGTATGTCTATGCACTTGGTCTATGTGCACTTGGTATGTTTATATGTGTGTATACATAGACATAAAACCTAAGTCAGTGTGACAAGCCAGGGTTTTCTAATGGTGTTTCATGTCCCAGGTATCTGAGAAATATGGTAAAGGTGTGTATCTATGAAATTTCTTGTCCCAGTCTTAAAAAAATCTGCTTAGAGCTGTATATTCACTTTCCTAAAGGAGACTTTTTTTTCTGTCTATCACCTGTGCAGTAGGGATGCCCTTCATGACAAGAATGGGGAAGAGGAAAGTTTTAGATTTTCGTAATTCTAGGGCAATGTGGATACTTAATATTTTTTAATGTATAAAACTGCTGTCTTAAAGAGACATTGTATGTCAAATAATCAAGAATGAGTATCACAAATTATAAGATTGGGACATTGTGAAATTGATCTTTATTCCAAGGGGGTGTTTGGAGGCAGGCAGGGGACATGCACAATGGAGACTGGGCCAGATAATGCCAAACACTAACAGGCGTTGGTCCTTTCCATTTAATTCCCTGATGAGTGTGGGTTAAATTTGGGGTCCTGTGTCCAGCCCAGGGATTGGGTCTCTGGGCAAGGCGGGACACTGAAGTTTGACTGCATGCGCCCCTGGGTGAGCATCTGGCTATGAGAAGCTGCAGGATCCCACTCCAGGGTTGGGACCATGCAGTCTGGGGTCCCTGCAGAACTACAGGAGTCTGGCTCTGCTCCGGGTCCTCGGGCCTACAAGGAGGCTGAGGATGACAGGCTCTAGCTCTTGTACACCGCAGATACCACTAGATGTCACGGAAGAGCTGAGCGCAGAATGGGGGCCACGGGACTTGCTCTTGACTGAGAGAAGGGGGCAGGAGGGGAGCTCCGGCTGGTTCTGGCAGGCATGAGAGTCCTTAGCTTGGTCGGGTGGGCAGCCTAGTGGCTTGGCTTGGTGGAGACCCTGTCTGGAAGCACAGCAAGGCCTAAGTGGGAGATTAGACTTGTGGCTCTTTAGAGGAAGGCCTGCTCCATTGTTCCAGCATGGTGGATGGATCCTGGTGAGAAGAAACAGTCCATGTTTTTACGGCATTTATTGTAGAAAGGCACGGGGGTGGAGTGGTGGGAAGTAGAGAAGAAGAGGCTGGCCATGGCCACATGTAGAGAGGGGGAAGGGAATGCAGAAAGAGGGGGAACAAGAGAGCAAGAGAGAGGAAAGTGGTAAACAGAAGTAAGAGCAAGAGAGAGAGGAGGGGGCAAACAGCCCCTTTTATAGCGGGCCAGGCCCACTTGGCTGTTGCCAGGTAATTGTGGGGGTGGAGTCCAGACAGAATATCAGGAGTTTGGGGCATTGCCATATGTGGTCACAGATGGAGCTGGGGCCTCATGTCAGGGGTCTAGTGTCTGGGAGCATGGCAATAGGGCCTTCTGTACCTTGCAGAGTTATCTGCTGAGTCTCCAGGGTTTAATCATAGCTCAACCAGAAAACATGCTGCCCTTCATGGTCCCACTGATGGGCTTACAGTGGATGAAGCTGATTAACGAGCACTTGTTGAATGCCAGGAGAATATTAAAAAAAATATATTGCAATTGTTTTATTTATGCTTCAGTATATTTGTTGTAAATATAATTAACTTCACAGTATTGTCTATTTTTTGAAAACACAACACAATCAATTCTGTATAAGAGACACAAGTTAGATTTCTTTCTTCAGAGACCTGAAGTTCTTGTCATACACATCCTTCACTTGTTTGGTCAGAGTCACACCAAGATACTTTATATTGTTTGTGACTACTGTGAAGGGTGTCATTTCCCTAATTTCTTTCTCAGCCTGTTTATCCTTTGAATAGAGGAAGGCTACAGATTTGTTTGAGTTAATTTTATATCTGGCCACTTTGCTGAAGTTGTTCATCCTATGGAGTTTTGGGGGGTCACTTAAGCATACTATCCTATCATCTGCAAATAGTGATATTTTGACTTCTTCCTTTCCAATTTGCATCCCTTTGACCTCCTTTTGTTGCCTAATTGCTCTAGCTAGAACTTCAAATACTATACTGAATAGGTAGGAAAAGAAAGAGCAGCCTTGTCTAGTCCCTGGTTTTAATGAGATTGATTCATGTTTCTCTCCATTTAGTTTGATGTTGACTACTGGTTTGATATATATTACTTTTACTCTGTTTAGGTATGGGCCATGAATCCTGATCTTTCCAAGACTTTTAACATGAAGGGATGTTGAATTTTGTCAGATGTTTTCTCAGCATCTAATGAGATTTGACCATAGTATATTACACTGATGGATTTCCATATATTGAAACATCCCTGCATCCCTAGGATGAAGCCTACTTGATCGTGTTGAATGATCGTTTTGATGTTTTCTTGGATTCAGTTTTTGAGAATTCTGTTGAGTATTTTTGCATCGATATTCATAAGTGAGATTGGTCTAAAGTTCTCTTTCTTTGTTGGATCTTTGTGAGGTTTTGGTATCAGAGTAATTGTGGCTTCATAGAATGAATTGGGCAGTGTTCTTTCTGGGGGGAATGCTAGGGTGGGAAGATGGGAGTAGGTGGGTGGGTGGGTTGGGGAGCATCCTCAGGGGTAGGAGGAGAGGGGATGGGATAGCAAGTCTCTGAAGTGGAGACTTGGGAAGGGGAAAGCATTTGAAATGTAAATAGAGAAAATATCCAATAAAAAAGATATCAGATGCAGCTTAAATTTAGTTGTCTTACTATGTTTTACTTTATGGCTTAAAATAATTACGAATGATTCCTAATAATAATGACCACACAGCCTGAGGTTTTGTTGCTTTTTTTTTTCTTTTCTTTTCTTTTCTTCTTTGTTAACCCCAAACCCTGTTATTGAAATGGAAAGTTAAACTGACATTTTTGCAAGGTTTTTTCTTTCCCCCTTTTTATAGTCTAAAGGTTAATGAGCTGTGGGGTGGTTTAGTGCTGTATGTGCTAAGGTAGCACTCAATATGTTACATTGGGCGTGATTCAAACCTTCCAAAACAAGCCGTCTCAGACATTACGAATGGGGGAGGGAGGACAGAAGAGAGAGCTCCACGCTATTGTGTTTGTGTTATTGCTCAAAAAAGGTGGTCTTACTCAGGAGGCACTGCTGTCTGGGACATTATATACAAGCCATTCTCCGAGAGAACATAAATTTCTCACATTCCATTTTGAAAGGTGCTGGGTTATAGGTTATTGACCAGTTTAGGGATTTATAGCTGGTGTCAGTAATTATTAAAGAAAAATGGCTTGACAATTTTATTATTGTGGAGGCCTGCTGGAAAGGCTAAGCAGATTTGCTTAAGAATGAACTTGATATTAGCTATAACAAATATGCAGACATACACACACGTGTCATAGGAAGCTGTGCATATGTCCTTTAGAAGTAAGTTTGCTTTCATTTTCATAGGGGAATCTCAAACTATTAATTCATAAACTTATTTCTTGAATGAGTATCCTATGCCCTCTTTGGAAAGAATATGTAGATATTTGTGAATAATTTGACTATTGACAAGTCAATTTTTTTCTAAACAATTAGAAATTTTGGGGGGGGAGCTACAGAAAGCTGAATAAAGAGAGGGAAAAAATCAACATGGGCTCAGGGTACCAATTACTAGCAGATGAACAAAATGAGATGATGCATTAAAAATAATTATGTGTGGCCAGCTGAAGGCAATCAGAGACCTCTCCTTCAGGGGTGCTGACTCCTAAGATTCAGAATATCTAAAGAGCATGAGGAATACAAAATCATTGGAAAGCATAAGAAGACATAGGAAGGTGGAAGTAGAATTGAGAAGTAGTTACTATAGGTGCTTTAAGGTCAGAATAGAATCATAAAAGGATGGCAACAAATGAAAGGTGAGCAGAGAGAGGACAAGGTGTTGACAATATGCTTTGCAGACATCATCTGGGGTGTGTATGAGATTATAACTTAAGGGGAACCAACAGAATGGTTTTAAGCATGTGCGTGGTTATTGAATGCTAAATAAAGAATGAAGGGGTCCAGGTCTAGCTGTATCCCCAAACTATTGAATAAGAGACTGTTGCTATTTACTTCTAAGTGAGCTTAGTATCTCTATTCAGTAAAGGACTGTGGGTATTTACTCCTAAGTGTGCTTACCAGAGCACAGAGAACACAACTGTGTAAACAGAACATGCATAGCTACCAGCAGCATAATAAAGCCAAGACAATGTTGACCTAATGACGACATGTTGGAAACAAACGCCTGTGTTCTCTTTTCCCTCATGCTTCCAAGCCTTGTCATCCCTTCTATTGAATTAACCCAAGCAGAAAATGTGTATTGACTTAATTCACAGTGTGTTTCTTCCAACAGTCTAAAAAAGCCACAATTCTAGGCTGACGAGATAGCTTATGAGGTAAAAGTACTTGCCTACAAGCCTGAAGACTTGAGTTCCATCTCCAGAAGCCACATGTTAGAAAGTGATATGTAAAATCACAAAGTTGTCCTCAGACTTCCACGGAATGCCTTGGTCTGCGCATGTGCCCACACGATAAATAAATGCTTTATAGCAAATGTGCAGTTTGGTCTTTATGTGAGTCCTATACCAAGTGGAGTCTCTGTTCCTTGCCATTGGATCCCCTTCCCTGTACCTGGACTGCCTGGATGTGCCTCAGTTCTGTTGGGACAAGATATTCTGGGATTGGGTAGTATCCAAAGTGAGCTCCCTTTGTCTGAGGAAAAGGGGACAGAAAAATGGGGGGACAGATTTATAAGGGTGAGAAAGGAAGGAGAGGAGAGAGAGGAACTGTGATCAGGATGTCAAGTGAATAAAAAATAAATTATTGGAAAATAAATACAGGAAAATAAGGTCAAGGGACCACAGCTTACTTGTGATGCAAAAATAATAACCAAGTATATGCCCATGTTCTACGTAACTTTTAGAAAGAGTGGAGCAGTGTTTTTGCTTGCTATGATTTCAATGGAAGTTTCACATATCTTTCCCCCTACTTTTATTAGTTTTAAAATGTTTTAACAACAAAGATAAGTGAATCTTAAGCATAGTGAAAAGATTAACCAACTCCCATAGTTAGAACCTACTCCTAAGTCCTTGATACCCCACTGACCTGTGTGCACACTGTTAAAATGTGAGTCTGAGTATGTGAGAAGAAAGGGAGTTAAGAGCAGCTGCCCACACCTGCTGACCGCTCACATCTACCGAAGTCATGGCTGACTTCATCTGAAATGGTGAATGGATGAAACGTCCTTCCCTTGTCCTACAAAAGCTCCATTGGTCTGCGTGATGCAAATGGGGATGTCCCAAGTCTGGAGTAAGCCAGAAAACCAGCCACTAGGAATAGGAGAGCATTCACAGACGGACTTTCATCATGTAATAATAAACATGTTTCTCAGGTGTTGACCTAACAGGTCTAATGCCAAGGTCTGACACACTCGACTAGCCTTTCACTAGGTGATGTCTGGGTCTCATTCAGATATATGTGCAACTACCTTGAGGATTTTAAGTCACTGCATGAAGCTGGGGGCTTTGTAAAGCATGAAATGAAATCTGAAAAGGAAGACTCCTTAGACAGATTAGAAATCATACACTAGTAATATCATGGGACGGGGAAGCCTATGAAGTTCTGTCAAGTGTAAGTTTATGCATAGGCAAGCCTTCATGGGAAGATGTTATGACAAGTATTATTGCCAGTGAACACATGACACCACAGGAATAACACAGCGATTCCTATATAGATACCTCAAACAAAATCAGGTTCCTGCTACCATGACAAGGACACAAGTCTGGGAATATATACTTAAAACAAAGTCAAGTATCCATTATAACCACACTCAAATTAAATTAGTTTCCAAGCATGGGCCTCTAGATTTAAACATTTCATAATGGTAGATAAGAAACATGAAGTACAGCCATTTTTCTGATGTGTGTGATTGTATTTATCCTTCCAAAATGCATTAAGTTTAATATTGTCATATGGATTCATAACATGTACCAAAGTTGAACACTCACACATAAACTATAAGCAGTTACATAGTCAGTTACTTAGTGTGCTCTTTAGGAACCTAATGTCTTTCACCATCAAAGCCACATCTCATATCTATGTAGTTTCTGATGTAGGACTGGGATGCAGCCAGCCATCTCCATCAGTACTTTGGCCTTTCTTGGACCTGACCAATACAGGTAAGCTGGATACAAAGAGTAAAAGGGGTCATGTTTCTTCATAGGAAATTCCTGATAGCTTTCTGTGTTTCCTGTAATGGTACCTCCTCTCTGGATGCAGTACTCCTTTCCAACAGCAGGTAAACAAAACTCTAGGCTTTGTATCATTTGGGGACTGCCCTCAATATGATAGTGCTGCATGTTTGTAAAAATATCGGCTGGAGCATTTCAGTGAACCTCAAAACTGAAGAAGTTAAAAAAAAAAAAAAAAGATGACACCCACACCCCAGTGCGCTAGGACACACATAGGATCCTGGATTCTAGAGGGATTGGAAATAGAATGATCTTTAGTTTGCGGTCACCTTGAGCTACACAAAATGTTATCAGATTTATGCTTCAAATTCACTTCCAAATGTGCCTCGTCTTCTTACTAGTAATGCTGCTGCCGATGTGGTTGTATTTCTTTTAATATGTTTGCCTGCATGATGTTCACCATGAATGCATAGTGCCTGTGGAAATCAGAAGAGTGTACCAGATCAGCAACAGGAGGTCTAGGCAGTTATGAGTTGTCATGTGTGATTGGAAACCAAACCTGGCTCCTCTACAGGAGTACTTAACACTCTCAGCTGATCACTCTCTACATCCTTAAGTGTTCTGTTTTTGAACATTTTGATACCGTTGCTATTTCCTTAGTTCTCATTAGGAATAGATTGATAGATGATAGATAGATAGATAGATAGATAGATAGATAGATAGATAGATAGATAGATAGATAGATAGATGGATTGATAGATAGATAGATAGATAGATAGATAGATAGATAGATAGATAGATAGATAGATAGATAGATAGATAGATAATTTAAAACCCTATAAAATTTACAAAGATAAAACCAGGCTAGAGATAAGAAGGGTTTTCATCATTACAGGGTGAAAGCTGTGGACCACAAAATGTAGCTAAATGTGGCAGGTAAAGGAAGAAACAACTCAGCATATTTAGTAAAATAGGATTAAGTATATCTAATAAAAAGTTCAGGAAATAAGATCTATATTCAGATATTTTGTTACCTAATTCCTAGGAAGTTAAAAAAGAAAAAGGAAACCTAGATGCTAGTCCATGGTGCATAGTCACTGTGGGGCAGAGTGTAGAGAGAAGTTCCCATGATAAGACAAAGGCAAATGCATGACAAAACAGAGGAAATTAGTTTTCTAAATTGTTTCCTCCTTTGTCAATGCTCCTTTGCTTTCTCTAGGATATTCTTCTTCATTTTTGTTTGATAATTTTGTACATGTATATAATTTTTTCTGATCAATTCCATCCCTTCAATTCTTTCCAACTCCCACTATTTTTCCTTCCGCTCATGGGCTCTATGGTGTGTGTGTGTGTGTGTGTGTGTGTGTGTGTGTGTGTATGTGTATGTATGTATGTGTGTGTGAATGTGTATGTATGTATATGTGTGTATGTGTGTATAAAACATTTTCTAAATTATATTTTAATTACAGAATTTCTCTCTTCCCTTTCCTCTCTCCAAACCTCCTTGATACATATCGCCTACCTGCTTCAAATTCAGAGCCTATTTTTTTTTTTTATCAATTGTTATTGCCTGCCTGTATCAAGGTATATTATACAGGAAACTTAAAAAGAATAATCTTTTAAATAATGAGAAGGACACATCATCATTGATGCTTCTTAGTAGGACAAAGTGTTATCACACATAGGTCTTGTATTATGTTACACATTTCTATCTAAATTGTCACTGTTTCTATTTGGCTAATCTAGTAAACTGCATGAAGTTTTTTTTTATTGATAAACAAGTTTTGTATTTCTGGTCTAAAATGTAATTATTCGTATCACATTATAATTTGATATTATACCAAGTTTGCTTTATGTTATAGTTTCAAAGACTTTGCAACCCAATATAGAAATAATTGAATATATAAGTTATTATATATTAATATAATATATTAAGTTATATAATTGAATGTATAAGTCCAATTCAGCAAAGTCATTTATGTTTGTTTTTTTCCTGCTGAATACACTTAGTGATATCTGTATGTGCATGAGTAGAAGACAATCTATGGGCACACGGGCAGATTCTCATGTGTTACATCCTTGAAAATGTAGGACCCCCTCTCGGGGACCCCCCTCAGGTCACAGGAGTCAGGGTATCTCAAGGAAACATGAGAGACCTTCTTGTTGCAAAAGCATGAGGCAGTTTAATGGCAGAGCTCTGGGCTGATGCGTACCTCACGCAGGAGGTAGAGGCATCGACCCCGAGGCTCGAAAGCTAGGGGTTTTTATGGGGTACGGGTCGGAGGGTTGGGGAGAATTGGCGTGGTTACATGTGATTGACTCATTTGAATGTCAGCAATGCGGTTACAAGTCAGCAGAATAGTATGTGCGGGCTAGGGAATTTCAGTGGCCCCGGCTTATCAGGAAGGACAATACATCTGAGTGATGTACAACTTTAGGCACTTTAAACTATGTCTTAATGAGGGGGCTTTGGGGGTAGGGGAGGCACTGTCCTGCCAGATGGCTGTCAAGCCAGCCAAGGGCAAGTTCTTGCACTCCTCAGATGGCTGTTGAGTCGAACAGAATAGCCAAGGCCAGTTGCTTTAGTTTCAAGGCGACCTGGGCTTGCTTTTTCTAAGGCAGTTTTTAACCTTAAGTTTTTACATTAAAAGAACCCTTTTATGTCTCACATTATTTGAACCTTGAATTTACACAATTTTCTTTTAAAGTTACATGAATCCCAGGCCTTAAATTTCATTTCCCTTCAAAAACATGCATATATTTCCTGAACCCATATATATAGCAGATATATTCAATCATAACCACCATCTACATTATGTCATATATAAGCATATATAAAATATATTACATATACATATGTAGTAATGATGATTATTTACATTTTTATTTTAAACTTATTATAAAAACACTGAATAATCGAAAAACCAAAAAAAAAAAATGAATAAAATTTTTATATATAAGTGATGGTGATTAGAGATAAAATTTGCAAAACAAAGAAAACATACAAAAAAACTCCTTCTGTGATCAAATCCTTACATTTTCATGTTTTTTTTTTTTTTGAAACAAGAAATCAGAAATCGGACAAAAATACATATAGAAAATATGGAACCTCCATGCTATTCAACATAATGTCAAACTGTATCTCTATACAATCTGAATGATTTATTTTCCTTATAGAAATCATTATGAATTTTTATTTCTTATGGTAATCTGATAATATCAATGCCTACTCAAACCTTTTCATTGATCTTAAAATTTGTGACAAGGTATAGAGGGACAAACCCTATATCCTTAATAGTTTCAGATGAAGGCAAAGATATGTTTATAGAAATTTGAGAAGTCACAAATGGCACAAGAACTCCTAGAACACTGCCAATCATATTACGTTGCTCTTCAATATTCTCAGGTGAATAGTTTTAAATAAAAGACCCCAGAACAGGACCAGTTTCTTTAATGTGTAAAAGCCAGAAATAACCTTGGAAACATAAGGAGCCCCGGTCTTTTTGGAGACCCAGTTACCAGAAATATCTAAGCCAAAATATCTTTGGTTCTGCGATGGCAAGAAGATAGGGGTGCCAGAAGGGGAGTTTGGATTTTTCCATACCTCTTTTCTCCAAAAGGAGTGTCATTTTCCTAGAGACCACACTGAAGCCACCACTGATTCTTTCAGGTACCTTAACACCAGAGGTAAGACTGGGATTGACCAACTCTTCCTTTCTGAACGCCTCTATCCAGAAAAGTCTTATTAACTCCATGACAGTGACCTTCAATGGTGTCCTATGCCCAGAGACCCCTCCTGCACAGGAGCTCTGTCTTCCTTCTTCCTTATAAGCTGCCTATAATAAATAGCTTCTTTCAAGCACCCTGCAGTCCATGAACTTTATTGTTTGGGTTTTACTAGACAAGATCCTGATAGGCACTGGCTTGATAGAATTTTGCTAGCCTGCAAGATTCCAGAACCCTAGCTTTCTGAGCTAAGCCCACCAAAGTGTCAAAGGGACCCCATCATTCTCAAAGACACCACAAACATTCCCAAATTAATTCAGTTATCATAGATAGCTGTTAAAGAAGAAAAAACATCACAGATAAAACATTAAAAATAGAGGAACGGTGTCTTTTTAAATTGTCTAAAGTTCAGTGTTGTCATGGGATAGAATATGCACTTCAAACCTTTACTTTATTCTCTAGATGTGGATCTCTCTCTCTCTCTCTCTCTCTCTCTCTCTCTCTC
>NC_034603.1:78939703-78941453 GCF_900095145.1 Mus pahari
GAGAGAGAGAGAGAGAGAGAGAGAGAGAGAGAGAGAGAGAGAGAGAGAGAAAGGATGGGAGTTGTGAGAAAACAAGAGAGGAAGCCACATGTTTGTGGAGTCTCCTGACCATGTGGCCACTGCTGTGAGCCCCTTGTCTCAGGGGTTTCCGGAACATGAGTGGGAAGCTGCCCTCACAACATTGTTTGAGCCTTCCATCTCTGCAGCCCTCTTTCAGCTTGGTCATTGAGGGAATTGCCAGATGGGAAGAAACCTTTCAAGTTCATGACTCCCTTCCTATGCATTCAACACCTTCTGAGGTCCAGAGGGGTTTTCACAGATTCTAAAATTACTGTAATGATCCAGCAAACCCTTTGAATTGCCTCAGGAAGGGAACAGTATTCTCTTCTGAATTCTCTGAGGAGTTTTCCCTGCTTTGTGAGGAATGTAGACAAATGCCAGCATGTGACTGGGAGTAAAGAGAGTAAAATAATCATTATAGAGGTCAATGGTATATTTTAATTGTCTGAGTTAAGATTAGATAGATAGATAGATAGATAGATAGATAGATAGATAGATAGATAGATAGATAGATTTCAAAAACTGGAATAGATAATCAAGTGATCAACCAACAAGATTGCTTCTGGAGGTGGAGAATGAGGTGAAAAAGAAAAATCCACCAACCTAGACGCCTTCAAACCACAACCATAAAGATATACACACAGTCAAACCTAATACCTAACTAAACAGATCTCAACAGTGACATTAACTGATTGGAACACTCAATTAACGCCAAGTAACTATTGTAAAAATTAATTAGAAAAATTAAATAAATCACTTGGCACTTTCTCATTTTTTTTAACAGACCTGGAGAGGAATTAAATATTGTTTCTGTTTAGTACATTCTAACTTAGTAGCTAAAAGTCTTCCAGTTATACCAAACTGACTACGGAGACTGGTCATTTCCGTCTTCACTCTGTCCTCAGTGCTCCATTTGTTTCTCTATCTACTCTGTCTCTACCAGCTTGCTGTCTTTGGCAGAATGGAACACACTCTTGTCTCTTACATCTCTGGATTCAGTCTTTATAAAGGACCATGGGACACACACACACACACACACACACACACACACACACACACACACACTGAGAAAGGAGGATCCAAATGGCTTATACTCCTTGGTACCTATTCTTCTTCTACCTACACAAAGCTTTATCATAGCTTATTATTCTCCACTGAGATCCTGTGCAGCATTGCCTCTTCCACAGTCTCTTGCTCTGTACTTGTCCACTGAGGCTGGGGCGTTATAATTACTTCTCCTAATCATATGAATGACGAATGTTTTAGAGAGCTTTTATTATTTTTATTTATTTATAAATATAACACGTACAATAAATATAATTTATTATATGAAGGTTTTATTATAAAACCTTAATCATGTGTAAACAATCCTTTCCTGTGTTCTATCTATGTGACCCATTATGTGTTGCATGTACTTCATTCTGCCAATGTTTTTAGTTCAGGATTTGTTACGGTTTGTATCATATATGTCCAATTAAAATCATGTGTTGGAAACAGAAGGTACTCTACCCAATTCATTCTATGAAGCCACAATTACTCTGATACCTAAACCACACAAAGATCCAACAAAGAAAGAGGACTTCAGACCAATTTCCCTTATGAATATCGATGCTAAAATACTCAATAAAATCCTCACAAACCGAATCCAAGAACACATCAAAATGATCATCCATCATGACCAAGTAGGCTT
>NC_034603.1:78943368-78954769 GCF_900095145.1 Mus pahari
GCCATCATTGGGAAGAGAGGCCCCTTGGTCTTGCAAACTTTATATGACCCAGCACAGGGGAAGGCCAGGGCCAAGACGTGGGAGTGGGTGGGTAGGGGAGCAGTGGCGGGGAGAGGGTATAGGGAACTTTCGGGATAGCATTTGAAATGTAAATTTAAAAATATCTAATAAAAAATTACATTCAATATTACAAAAACAAAAACAAAAAAATCACGTGTTGAAGGTTTGGCTCTTAATGAAATATCAAAAAAAAAAAAAAAATGAGTCTTTATGTGATCAGATTGAATCATGAAAGCTTTGACCCACTTAAAAGATTAATCCACTGATGGCTTCCGAAGTTAAAGCCATGATTTGAAACTTGTAGACTAAAGTATATTTAGGTGGACAAAGATCACTCAGGGTATAGTTTAAAAGTATACACCTTTTTCCATGTTCCTTTTTTTAATTTATTGGGTACTAAAGGTGAGAGAGACATGTATGACATATTTCCACCTCCATGATGCTACCTGAGGCCAAAAGTAATGGAGCCAGTGAGTCATTGCTGTCAACTTTTTGAAACCATGAGCTAAAATAGATTCTTCCTTTAGTGAACAAGAATGACATCATTTCCCCTCCTCCAGTTATTCCATTCACACCCTTCTAGCCTCCTCAAACTAATTAAATTCCTACCACTCTCAGGACATTTTTACATGCATACATACATAATATGCACATAAATATACAAAAACCTGTTGTGTCCACTTTTGTTGTTTTGTATGTATGAATTCAAGGCTGATCACTCCTCATTGAATAACCAATAAGAAGGCTCATCCCTTAGAGAGGCTAATTCTTCTTCTACCAGTATTTTATTGGTCTTTTTCTGAGATATGATTTACAACATGTCCCCAGATTTATTTCCTCAAACTAAGGCCCATTTCCTCATCTTTTATTGAGAATGTCATCATTAGTGAGTTCATCCACTGATACAATTAACACCCATCCCTACCATAGATACAATTTCATCAGAATAGTGTCAGTAGCTGAAGATCAAGATTACAAAACATTACTTATTTTTGAGGCAGTGCAGGGGACCTTTCATATCCAAACTTGATTATTGCAGAAGTAATTAAATATATAGCTGTTGTTGGTGACCTCATAAGAATGGTTCTATTAACCAGTAATGATGATCGGGGAGAACCGCATAGGGATTCATAGGGTCTCATAGGACCAATTCCTTCCTGTCTATTTGTTACTGATGGATTCTGGGTGAAGAGCAGCCAATTTCTTCAATTTTACAGCCACTAAAGAATAGTGAAGCCACTAGACTTTCGTGAATAATTCCAAGTCCAGGGTCTCACAGATGATCATGGTTAAATCAGTGGGTCTGAAAACTAAGCACATAGCCTACTCTTGTATCTGAGATGAGGAACCCTAGAGGACTTGCTTCTCTTCTTGGTACATTATAACATTACATGAACATAGAGAATGGACAGACCAGCATTCAGACTAACAGGTATACACATAGAAAAACAATGTAACATTAAATTAAATGTAATATTAATCTTTTTCAAGGTTCTCTTTGAATGATGGTTCCCAAATGCCTTAACCTCCCTCTTAACCCACCACCCACCAGAGGGCTGGAAAAGAAAGGCCATGGTGGGAGTAAACATGTTTAGAAATGGTTCTTTGGGGAAAATCCCATCTGCGTTGTCAGAAACTCAACAGTGTGTGTGTGGACATATCTGTATACATATCTGTATATGTATGCATTAACAATAATTAAGGAAAATGGCACATGAATTTAAAAGAGAGCAAGGAGAGATTATGGGAGGGTTTGAGAAAGAAACGGCAAAGGGAAAATGATGTGATTTATTATAATCTTAAAATTTAATTTAAAAAGACCACTTGGAGCTTGCTTTGCTAACCCAAACAATAGTTGATCATTTCCTGTTGCTTTTACTTATTTTATTCCATAAACAAATGATTTAATATTGTCTTAAGGTCAATAGCATGATGTGGGCAGCTAAGTTGAGAAATGAATCTAATTGGTGTCATGAACTTTATCCATTAGAATAAGATAGGTTGATTGTAATTTGCAGCTCAAATTGGTTAATAAGAGTGAGCAAACTCCTTGGACATATGTGTAAAACTCCTTCCATACATGCCTAATTATGGTAGAAAGATTATTTTGAGGGGGGCAGCAAAAATTACCTTCATCTTGGGGCATACAAAAAACCAAACAGAAGTGGATTAAGGTAATTGCTTATTCAATAGCATTCAGCCCGAAACCTCCAAGAGTGCAGAATTAATCATCTTATTGTAAGATTCATTTAAAAAAAATCCTGGGAGGGGTGAGAACTCAGCACAGCTGGCAATAATTTCCTTCCATTAAAAATAAAATAAATAGGCACTGGAAAACACTATTTTGAAATTATTTTGCACTATGCCTTGTCTTCAAAAACAAGTGTTTTGTTCATTCATGTACAGCAAATCACATTATTTCCAGGTAACAGGGGTTTGTGAATCATGAGAACCATACCTGTGATCCCTTTTAGGGATGCTCCTGTATCTCAAAAGAACCAATGGGTTCCTGGTTAATGTGCAAGAATCCTGGTTAATGGGCCAAGAACATGTGAAAACCTTGATGTTTCCTGACGTGACAAGGATTTTATTTTAACAATCTTTCTATGGTTTTGAGAACTAAATTGTTTTTAGTTGTTGTTTATAGAAAGAATCTCTTGTGTACTGTATGGAAGATTCACCTGCCCCCCCCCCCAACCCACCCAAAGGCTAATGGCCTATTAGCAGAGGCAGGAAATTGTAGGTGGGAGTTCCAGTAGAGACAGTAACTCTTCTGTAGAGTCAGGCCCAGGAAGAGATTCATCCAGACTTCTTAGGAGAAAGACCCCTGAAACTGAAAGGAGGTAACCAGCCATGTAGGACTCATACAGTAGAATAAACAGCTTAATTAAGTTATGAACTAGACGGTGAACATGCCCAAGCTTATGGCTCAGGCATTCATTAAAAAAAGATGTGGAATCATTATTTCTAGAGCTGTGGCATGGATGGAAAAGCCCTTGGTTACAGTTTGGGAACTAAGAGTTTAAATTCACATTTACAACTTATTGTCCAAATATAATGAAATCATTAAAAATGAAGTATTGTTCACTAGGGTGAAGAACAGAAGGAATTCAGCAATGTCAGAGAGCTACTGGTTAGAACACTTTGAGCACTTAAATAATCATTTCTAAACAGCCACTTATTGCTGGCTTCCAGAGAGAAAAAGACCATGGAATCAGTTTTGTGGAATGTCTGCTAGCATTGCCAAAGGTCTGTCATGGTTACAGCCATGTTAGTTATAATTCAACTTTAGTGTGTGTGTGTGTGTGTGTGTGTGTGTATGTGTGTGTATGTGTGTGTGTGTGTGTGTGCATGTGTGTTTGTCTGTGTGTATATGTATATGTGTCTATGTGTGTGTGCATGTGTGTTTGTGTGTGTGTGAATGTGTGTATGTGTGTGAGTTTATGCATTTGAAGGTATATGTGAAGAAAATTGTGGAGGCCAAAGGCCACTCTGAAATGCCATTCCTGGGAATCCATTGCCTTACTGGATGAAACCGAATGTATTTCAGGTTGGAATCTGGGTGTTTTCAAGACTCCTTTAATCTTTGTCACTGTATGTGCACACATGCGGTGATTACTACATTTTAAGATCGCTTATCAGGTATTGATTGACGCTAGATTGGATGGCCAGTGGACTCTGGATTTAAAGAACATGGCAGGATATAGCTCAATGTTAGGGCATTTGCCCAGCATGTACAAGACCCTAGGTTCAATTTCTACTATGACAAAAATCTGAATGACAAAATAAAGAATTACAAGGGCGTGGACCAACACTGATGAATTAGAAACTATGCCCTAAGACCATATGCCCTCCTGAGTTATGCCATCTTCTGTTCCCACTGGTGCTATGCTCCCATGCCAAGTTCTAATTACTCAGTGCACACAGAGACAGTACATATGTAGGAGCCAGATGCAGGACTAGAAACCTTTTCCTATTTGCTCATGCTTTCGTCCCAGCTGACATCCCTGATGAGTCTGTCACAGTTCATCTCATTCTCCGTGTCCATTGGCTACCCTGCCACACTAAAGTTTAGAACCTAGGGAAAGACCATTTTGTTCTCTTTCTCATAGACCCCCACTCCTTGCAAGAACGGACTCCTTCAGTATAAAAGAAAAAGTGCTAAACTGGTGGCTCAGTGGCTAACAACGCTGGCTGCTCTTGCAGAGGATCCGAGTTCGATTCCTGGCACCCGAGTGGTGGTTCATAACCACCTTAAGCAATCCCAGGATCTTTGATGCCCTCTTCTGGACCTTTTGGCCAATGCATATATGTGATTCAGATGCACACATATAGTACACATATGTTCATGCAGGCAAAACAAACAAAACCTTGCAGACTCATCTTTTTTTTTTTTTTCAAAAAAGAAGAAACAACTTCTACATGACAATAACACTGTTCTATATTGCCATATCATGGGTGGGTTTGGCAAGCTAATCTGAATTATGAGGCAAGAGTTTTCAGCTGTAATAAGAATCAACTGAAAAACTTTAAAAGGATATTTTACAGGGACCCGCCTCTTAGAGTCACTGCTGCAGCCTCCAGTGTAGTTGAGAAACCTGAACTTTTCCTATCTTTCCTCAGAGGAAACCAGATGATGCACAGAAATAGCTTGTTATATATCTGTGGCTTCCACTGTAGTATCTTATCTAAGTGGTTGCTAAAGTACCAGTATTGGCCAGACTGAAATGCCAGGTTCTAGGATGACAGATGTTAAACATGTCCAGACAATATCCTTGACTTTAAGGTATTCTTCTGGGGGGATACAGATATTGCTCAGTGGTTGCTCTTGCAGAAAAAGGTACTTGTTTCTCTTGCAGAGGTCCTGGGTTCAATTTCCAGCACTCACATGGTGGCTGCCAACCTCCCATAACTCCATTTCCATAAATCCCAGTCACTCTTCTGACCTCAGCAAGCACAGGGCATGCACCCGATGCTCATACATACATGCAGGCGAAACAGTGATGCGTTTGGAAATGAAATAAATAAACCTAAAGCAATTTTTTTTAAAAAAAAATCAACTTTCTGTCAAGTTTCGATTTGAGCATGTGAAGCTACTACCCGTATAGTATACCAAGCAAAATGTATGTGATTAAGTGTAATCAGCATGCTCACGACTTATGTGTAAGGGATTATCACTAATGTTTGCATCTATCTAAGATTCTGCTGCTGTTAAATGATATTGTGCACATCTTGCCTGGATTTCAAGGTGCATTTTTCCCACACTTTATTCTTTTAATAACGTGAAAAGCCTTAAGATGGGCGTGGTTATTTATTTGGATGTTTAGGTAATTTGTCTTCAAAAACTTTCTACAAGCACCATCATGATAATCCAAGGGGTCTGAAAACTCAATTCAGCACAATATTACTTGAGTTGTCACTAAGAACAGAATGGTAAATTAGTAGGACTTCTGTTTCCTCCATTTAAATAACAATGCAATTATGTCACTAAGTGTTTGCTTTTGGTCCCGCACGTCACACTCTGTGAACCACATACTGACAAAATTGTCATATACTTAAACTTATATTTATTGTAGCAAGGAAAATATGTTCACACCGTCTCCACATTTTTTTTTTAATTTTAAAAAAAGTTACATGCTTCTATATCCATGCACCATTCTTTTTTTCTATGATGGTTTTCTAAGAGGAAATACAGTGCGTTTAGCTTTAGGCATTCCTTCTACCAGGTGAAACATATGGTAAGCATGGTATCAGACCTGTGGCCCAGGCAAAGTGATCTCCATCCTTTCAATTTCTTTGTTTGCCTTAGAACGCTCCCCACCTAATACCCCGTGATAATCTCTGGCCCGTGAAACAACCAAGCTCTGCCTGTTTCTCTCAACCTGGTGGTGACAGCTTCCAGCTGGTCACCTGATCAATCATACCTGTCATTGGCCCCCAGGTCTGAAGCTTGATTGCCCTTGTTTGTTTGTTTTCTTAGTGTGTGCGCCCACGACTTGGCTGGCGGGCTTCCTTGTTTGTCCATTAAATGTGAAAGTCGCAGACCACACCAGCTGGGAGGAGAAGGAGTCTGGCAGGTCTCACTTGGCCTTGATTCTATCAAAGCTCCTGGAGCAGTCCCCTCCAGCCAGCTTGTTTTAGCCGCACTCTGTAGACAGGCAGGAGGACACGCAGTGTGGTTTTTATGTATTGTTGCTTTATTGCCTCTTGCTTCTAACTGGAGCAAGCATTTAAGGTGTTTTAGAAAAACCTCACCTATAACTGGATGCTTGTAGGTTTCACCCATTCAGATGAATACATGAACACCCCAAAGAGGTGACTGTTCACGGGACTGCCTTCGAATACAAGGGGCTCTCTCTGATTCCAGGAAGGAAAGTATTACAGGTTATATTTATTTATTCAGTGATCTCTAAGATATGTGACACGAAACACTCTCTCTTTAGCTCTTGTCATGTTTAAGCTACAAAACATGAGGGTTTGCAGTGAACGGGATGCAGAAGGGCTTACAGAGGTCAGTACTCTGGGTACTGGCATGTGACATGTGACAGGGAATATGACCCAACCATGTCTCTCAAACTTATAACATTTTCCATCTTTAGTTCATACATAGCTGGGAATTTTTAACAAGTCCCTAACAGACAAACCTCTTGGGTGTCTCTCTGTATTTGTTTCCCCTGTGTTTGTGTATCAGACCAAGCAAAGGTAAGGCTCACCTACCCAGCACCTCTACAATAGACTATGTGTCCAATGGCTGTCTATAAAGTTCCCGTAGCATGCCATGTGAGTGGATGTCAAGGAACTAGAATGTAATGAGTTGCACAGGGTCACAAGCCATCAATAGCTGATGCAGAAAAACTATCATCTCCAAGGAGTAATACTCCTTATACGATGACGTACATTCAAGGAAATACAGGGAGGACCAATGCAAACATTTATGGTCACACTTTCCAGAGAGACAAAAAGAACATCCCAGGAAACCATTTGTTTTCTATCACTTCTATGCTACCTATAACGGCTGCAGTGTTCGGGTAAATAAGACACAATGAAGAGGCAAACTCAGACAACATCTACACATCACAACCAGGGAAAAGATCGAAACTGTGTCACAAACACAAGTGTAAATCCCTCGGAACTAGACCAGTGTTTATGAAAAGAGCATCCCCAAAGATGCTTGAATCTCTGAACTTCCCACTCCACTGTCAGCACCTGCATTTTAAAATATTGTTTCTGTCCAGGCTTACCTCATGCTGGAACTAGATTCCATTCCCTGTCATGCTGTTTGGCTATTCATCTCAGTGAGTAGGTGATGGTCGGTCTGGAAAGCAGATGTGTCCATGATAGTTTACAAAGATGGGAAACGGTGTGTTCATCAGACACAAGAATGTTCTTGAGGAATTACAGTCATGCAAGCTAATGTGCCATGTCTGGTAGAAAAGTGAACATGCTTGAACTTGTCATCTGATAGAAGCATCCTTCATGTAAGTATATGAGATGCATTTACACTATTACTACAGGAGATTTTCATTGTATGTTCCCTATAATAAGACCTGGAAATGAGCTCCACAGTGAGATATGATAGAAAGGACTCGAGTTTTTTTTCTCTTCCGTTTTGCAGAGAAGTTTGGAGCATACATAACTCAGGTGACATGAAAGTTGTCACACATACCAGCTCCAAGGGACGAAAGACAGTTGTTCTGCAACTTGTGACTTTCTATTCACCGTCTTTTCCACAAACATTTACTAGGAAACTTAGTACAATCGTGGAGAGATTATCAAAGCATATGCCAACATTTAATGCAGAAGACAAGATCTTGTTGGCCAACTGTAGTTAGATACTCGTTAAAGTCTATGTTCCTGCAGGATTTACGTCATGTTGGTGTGAGAATGCATTTACTATGCTCAATAGTAAATACATTTTACTGAAACACAGATAAACCCTTGTTCCATATCCATAGAGTTCAATAATTTTCCTTTTAGTGGTGCAAGTGGGTATAAGTGATTGTGTGTGTGTGTGTGTGTGTGTGTGTGTGTGTGTGTGTGTGTGCTCGCGCTTACACGTGCACATGCACACATGTATAGGTCAGAGAACAACTTACAGAAATCTCCATCATAGGTATCATACGATTTTCTGGTTGGTGGATGGTTTGGATTATCACCTGGATTAACTTTTTCTAAATCCTGGATGTTTACTGAAGTATATCTAGGATGGTCTTTACAAGGATAATTCATGATGGCTTGAAGGTAGTGAATGAAATAATCCCTTGATAAATGGTGGCATTACTGGCAGGCGGCAAAAGGTAGGGTGTGGAATCTAGATGGGAGAAGGAGGTCCTTGAGACGTGTCTTTAAATGCTATCTTTTTGTATCTTCTTTTCTCTTCTTTCTATCCATCAAGATGTGCTTCCATAATCAACTGTTGCCATCATAGGGCCAAGAGACCATGGGTTTAACTCCCTAGAACTGCTAGTGAAAAATAAACCATTCCTCCTACAAAGTTATTTCAATTACCAATTTGGTTACAGCAATGACAAAAGTAAATAATATGATATGTCCATTGATGTGTGTTGTTCAAAGCAATATATAAAGTTTTAAGGCAGACTTACATCACAGAAATGAGGTAGAACAATGGTAGAATTCTTGGTTAGAGGGAAGGGGAAGTCCACAAAGAAAAGGAAAAAGAATTCATTTTCTTCGTGTAAAGATTACATTTACCAAGAAGGTGGAAGTAAGGGTTTTAGCATTTCTAAGTAGACAGAAATGGCATCCAAGGAGGAAAACTAAAATAGAAATATAGTTGGATAGAGGTTTGAAACCAAGTGAATTTATTTACAAGACACATGAAAATTTCCAATGTAAGATATTCGATCTGTATCAGTGGTAATATAATGACACAGATCTCTCAAAAAAATATCTGACAATGTTATTACCAGAATCCCTTACAGTGCCTTAGAGGAAGAATATACAAGATGAATATCTATTGTATAGCTCCTCCGAACACATTTAGAATTTGCTTTATTTTGTTTGGGATGTGTTTTTATTTTCCAAGTTCTCAGCCAGCCAAATTCATGTTTTGGTATACTGCCTGGGCCAAGTCTCTCAGAACAACTTCCTGTCTGGCTTGTTTAACATGGGCCTCTTGACTGTCTGGGAGCTTAGCTAAAGGGAGGATATAAAATCAACAAGTTTAAGGTGAAAATAAATAACCATCCAGTTTGAACAAACAGCTTGCTTCACACAACAGTACTGGGCCAAATTCAGAGGTACTCAACAAAGCTTCCCAGCTATCTTAACAGAGGGTTTCTTTAAAGTTGATTTGGCAAACATATTTTGACATTCTAGACATCACACACGCTAAAGTGGCTCAAGAATTATCATGTATTGATGATGGTTCATGATGCTCTTCTGGAAAACAAAAACCCGGTCATCTAATCAATAAAATAATTCCTAGTCTTTGAACTGGTTCCAGGTCAATTATCCTTGGCAGGATTTTAGCTCTCTGGATTATTCTGACCCAAACTGTGAATAATGGCCTAAAATTGCACAATATACAGAAACCATCTGTTTGATAGGAACAAGAGAGGTGATGTCATTGAGGCCATTTCTAATCTCAATTTAGTGTCCTGCCAGTTCTGATGTCACAGCTTTGGCAACACACATGGCAGAGTCTACTTAGTGAAGGATGAGCTTCTTCAAGAAGGATATTGTTTCATTCCATGAAGGACTTCTCATGTCTTCTGGATTGGAGGTAGACTAACCAGAAATGGCAAGAGCTGACTGTCAACTGACTAGCATGTCCTCTATAGCAACAACATCGCTATGTCATGTAACTTTCCAAAGACAAAGCAAGCTCTTGGTCTTTGGAAAAGGAAGATGCCACAGAAGTATGTTTAGGCATAAATACAAGGAGATGTTGCAGCAAAAGAAGATGGTTAGGAATAGTTCACATTGAGGGTTCCAGGGACAGAGAATGGGAAAATCAAGCAGAATTAGATGGTAATATTTATTCACAAATATAAATTCCAAGATGTGTTTACAGACGCGTGAGTGTTACATGTAGGAATGTTGGAGAAATTATCTACACTCAACTCTGGAAGATTTGTCCTTTTTGGTGGAAAGGGCTGTATTGTCATCAGCATCAGCATCCTGCGAAGCCAATTTGAAGAACTTCAGAAGAGTACAATAAAAATTATTGAAGGTTAGATTATCATTTCCAAGGCAAAAATGTTAAGAAACTTGAGTAACTGTTGGAGAGGAGGATGGTAAAGGAACATGAAGGAACAGACGTCAGATACCTTGCTACAAAAAGAATTACCATATAGCCAAAGATGCTGCAAAGGCTTAGGGTGTGGTTCAGTGAGTAAGTACTTTCTGTACAGTCATGTAAACCTGAGTTTGGGTCTCCAGTACCCACAGGAAAAGCTGAATGTGGCACAAACGTCATAACTGCCGAGCTGGAGAGCTGATACTGGAAAATGATAGAGTTCACCGGGTAGCTAAGCTTCAGGGAGAAGACCCTGTCTCAAAAGGTAAGATGGAGATTCATAACAAGAGACATTTGATGTTAATATCTAGGGTCTCCCTTCATGGACCTGTGGGGAACTCTGTCCCTCAATGGCATGGGTGCACACAAACATACACACATAGGTACACACATGCACTTACACATGCATACAATTAAAACACGAATGAATAAATGAATGAATGAATGAATGAATAAATAAATAAATAAATAAATAAATAAATAAATAAATAAATAAATTTGATGAAACTGTGAAATGTTCATGTAGGAAACACGAATTGGTCCCCTTATCTCTTAGAGTTATTATTATCTGAAATACCAATGAATAGAAAATTGTGTGCGAAGCCTGTGTATAACTCATATGGAGTAAATAAAGTTTGGCTCATTTTAGTGTGGAGACTTCCAAAGTGATTTTTGTTTTGTTTTGTTTGTTTTTTGGGTTTGGGTTTGGGTTTGGGTTTGTATTTGTTTGTTTGTTTGTTTTGGGGTGGAGTGGGGGTGGGGGTTTAGAGACAGGGTTTCCCTGTGTAGCCCTGGCTGTCCTGGAACTCACTCTGTAGAACAGGCTGGCCTCGAACTCAGAAATTCACCTGCCTCTGCCTCCCATAGGGAGTTTTAAATTGTTTCAATTAATGGGCATGGTAAGGTGCAGAGTTCCTGTCTGATTGCAATAAGGATTACATACAGGATCTTATACCAAAGTTAACCACGGTACAATAATATAATGATGCAGCCAATGACTGTGGGTTCCTGGGGAGATAATATATTTTGTCAGCCATATAAAATAACTGGATATGCATGAGAACTTTTTTTTTTTTTTTT
>NC_034603.1:78954859-78962243 GCF_900095145.1 Mus pahari
CTTTGTAGACCAGGCTGGCCTCGAACTCAGAAATCCACCTGCCTCTGCCTCCCGAGTGCTGGGATTAAAGATGTGTACCACCACCCCCAGCTGCATGAGAACTTCTTAAAGAGATTATGTCTATATATTCAATATAAAAGAACAAAGAAAATGCATTGAGATTGAGGTTGGAGGGATGGGATGGCTCAACAATTAGAAGTGCTTCCCATTGTTACAGAAGACCAAACTTGTGTTATTGCTGCCTATCCTGGGAGAATGGCAAAAGCCTATAGCTACAGGCCCAGGGGACCTAGTGCCCCTTTCTGGCCTCTTCAAGCACCAGGCATGCATATATAGGCAAACCTTCTTACATATGAAATTTGATTTTTAAAAACCTTAGAGAGAATCATGGAACAATCAGCAAATTAATGCTCAGACCAAGGGAGGGAGGACCTTGACGAAAGAACATTTTCTTGATTGCAAATTTGTTGGCAATCCAGTTGGAACAATGGTTGTCAAATACAGAAGTTGTCTATAGTTTGTGTGTTTTCTGGAGACCCATATAAATGCTATACTGGTGAGTTCCAGCCAGGGTACCATTACAGAGACAGAAGGCCGTTGGGTTTCCTCAACATAAACATATGTCTTCTACTGATGTCCGTTTTCTTGTCACTCCTTAAAATATGCTGACACAGTCTTCCAGTAAGCGAGAAGGAAAAGCATAGATTCACATCACACACACACACACACACACACACACACACACACACACCTTTTAAATGTTTTTCTGGAGAACTAAGTAGTCTATGATAGGGCCCCTCCAGTGTGACAATGAGATTGGGAATAAGAAATGATGTGAGCTGTGGGTGCAAAATATCCAGTTCCCCTTCTGAAACACACACAGACATTTAAATGCTTCACTTATCTTGTATTGTAAACTCCAACTTCAGGAGAAATATTCACCAGACAGGTCATAAATCATGCCCAAAGACAGGTGCAATAAATACCAATGTCAAAAAGTTACAAAGTAAAATTATATTGTTTTGACAAGGCTTCCAGATGCGCTGACAACTGGGCAAGTAAATGACCCTTTTCTTAGAGCCCTCATAGTTAACTAGTACATAGGCCCAGAAAACACCCCAAGACTTCATGAGAATGGCAGAACAGGGTTTTAACACTTGTCATCCTCAGGATATTCTCTTCCAAGACAAGACAGGTAAGATGATTTTTACACATTTAATGAGGTCGGTGTGCATTAAAATGTTACATGTCAAAAAATCAGAAGGCTACACAGTGCTGTCATGGAAAACCTGTTTGCAAGTCAGCATGTTCAAAATTTCATTTACATAAACTTACAAACGATGCAGCATAATATACAAGATATGACTGATTATTGAAGAAACCCAGTAGTTATGCTTAAATGAATAATATATTCATATCTTCCACCTTCATAGATTTTTGGCTTCACACATTCAAATCAAATCAATTTCATACTAACCAGGTAATTTTTTACATAAAGTTCTTTGACTCTATCAGTTTCAAAACTGTTCAAGCATCATGATTTTTCAGTAAAAGTACTGATTGTGATAAAAACTTTATTAAAAAAGACAGAGATCAGGCTGGAGAGGTGGCTCAGCGGTTAAGAGCACCGACTGCTCTTCCAAAGGTCCTGAGTTCAATTCCCAGCAACCACATGGTGGCTCACAACCATCTGATGCCCTCTTCTAGTCTTTCTGAAGATAGTTACAATAAAATAAATAAATCTTTTTTAAAAAGACAGAGGTCACATGTTTTACATAATGCTTGTACGTGGAAATAAGATCGAATGTCAAACACAGGTCTTTTCCTTTAGCTGGACATTTCTTCTTCAATCAACATCTTATGAATGCGCCAGTGTTATTTCATTTAATAATTAAATAGAAATTCTATGTTTGCATATACTATAGATTTTCTGTTTGTTTTGTTTTGTTTATGACTACTAAAAATGTACTAAGGGTCTGAAGGACTAGACTGAATAGTTCAAATCTCTAAAACTGTTCCGTCTGAATTAAATCTCTAAGATATATGCCTCAACATTTTAATTGCTGCTGATTAAAATCTCATGTTCCTGTGCACAAAAATATCGTTTGGTCATGAATGACTCAAGGTACAGTTGGTTTCATTAACAATCGTTGTTTAACTTATCAATTTATATTGCTCCCTCCAAACATTTAAAACACTTACTATTGGGACTGGAAAGACGGTTCTGAAGTAAGAGAATCCACTTCTTTCAAAGAGAACCCAAGTTTGGTCCTTTGAACCTCTACCAGGAAGCTTACAGCCGTCTGTCACCCCAGCTTCAGGGGATCTGATGCCTCAGATGGCACCCGAACAGAGATCCCATACACTTATGGGGAGATTGACATGGTGCCTTCTTCTTCCCACACCAGCTAAGAACCACATTAGACTGAAGTTAGAAGTACAAGGATTTCATAGCAGTCTAACTTGCAGAGTGCAGAGATGAACTCCAAACTCATTTTGTGTAAGTAACCCAGAATGAGACTATGGTAAAGATTTCCTATAGACTTATAAAAGGTTTGGTTTTTTTTTTTCTATTGTTCCCTCCTTTAGAAAAGGAAAACTATCGCAAACACGTTTCCACACCACTATCTACAATATTCCCCATGAAAATATCTGTGGTATTACAGGTTATCAGCCCTTGTGCTTCCCACAAGGAATACATACTTGTTTCTACTAAAGCGATGAATTCTTTGGGTTGTATGCTGTGAGTTAGTTAAACTTATGACCTAAGGGGAGCAAAAGTCAGGGCTGGTGGGCCTGGTAGCCACATCTTATAAACTGGACCAATGTGTTGCCCAGTAAAGGAATGTATGGCCATAAATGAAGGCACTTGGAGGGTAAGGGTCATGGTTTGTAATTAGCACAGACTATTTAAGGAAAAAATAAGAAAATAATGTTTTACAAGCTGGTAGAAAGAGAGGTAAATAAGCATTTAAACTTTCCAGTTGTGAGTTCTGTCCCTGTGTGTGGCTTATTTTATAAGCATTTTGTTTTAAAGTACTAAAAGCAAAAGGCATACGGAAACATCCATCACCCTGGAACAAGACCACATAGGCTATCAGAGTCTTTCCTTTAAGGATATTGGCAAGAGGTTTACTTCATGAATTCTTAATATTCTGTTCTAAAAGTCACTGTGGCACAGAACAGATGATAAGCAGAATAAAACAAAGTATCTGTAAGTGCTGATTGAAGAAAAAAAACTCATGTCCTGGTTCAGCAAGGCTGAAAACTAATTTTTGTAGGTTTGGCTTTTTTGTTTGTTTGCTTATTTGCTTGTTTGTCTATGTATTTGGTTTTGGTGGGTTTGTTTGGAGAGCCTTTTGTTTTGTTTTGTTTTGTTTGCTTTTGCTTTGTATTTGGCTTTTCCTTTTTGTTTTCCTTTTTTTTTTTTTTCCTGCACGGGCTATACACATAGACAGGCTTGCGTGACTTGCTAATGTCTGTCTTGGAAACACTCAGTTTCCCAATCTATGTAAAAGAAATGAAAGGACTTTTCAGCTCTAGGTTCAGCTCTGCAAGTGTCTTATAAGCCAGCCCAGGAAATGACTTCTGCGCAAGCACAGGTAATTTAGAGGATACATCAAATTTACGCTGCGCTCTCCCAGGCGTGTTTAAAACCATGGACCTTGTTTTCCACACAGAAATGGAAGAATATTAAAGTTAGCCTTGTCTTGTACTAAACATATTGGGAAATGATACTTACATATCTACAAAAATTACAAGTGAAGATTTCTAAGCAAGTCAGGGCATCCATCTATCTATCCTCAGGATGCTAAGAATTAGCTATCATTGTCATAGATCTGGGTACCAGCTACAATACGTTCTGGGTGAGCTGTAAGGAAGCTTTAGGCTATAGTAAAACTACACAACCAGTAAGCCTGCACTTATTTTTCTGCTAAGTACTGTTTGCAATTTGTTGTAATTTCATTTAAGAAGGTATATTTTCTTCCTCAATATCATTATCAGAAACATTGCAATATTGACAAATTGATCATAGAATGTCTTACTTTAAAAGATGTTATAAAATTATAAAGATACCAGACATCATCTTATTATATTCTACAATGAACAGGAAAATGACCAAAATCTCTCTTTTTTTTTTTTTTTTTTTTTTTTTTGGCTTTTCGAGACAGGGTTTCTCTGTATAGCCCTAGCTGTCCTAGAATTCACTTTGTAGACCAGGCTGGCCTCGGACTCAGCAATCTGCCTGCCTCTGCCTCCTGAGTGCTGGGATTAAAGGCGTGCACCACCATGCCCAGCAGTTTGAAAATGACCAAAATCTTGACAAGAGATTTGACCTCCTGGCTTCTCGATCCTAAGGCGTAGAAGGAGCATTTAATGATATACAGCTACTGAATATTTTCACCTAGATTTTAATTTTATGTTTTTAATACCATGTTTTTAAATTAAAACGGTGATATAAAGTCATAAAATTCAAGGCATGATACAGAAGACCTACTTATGCAAGCCATTCTTTCTCCTGGGTGACATTTCTGCCATGTCTATAATCCATCACAGAACATTTAACCACCGGTTCCTTTTAAACCTCTCCTCTGAACTTTATTCCTTCTCTGATACAGCTGTTTATCTTCACCCTAATGCCTGGTTGTATGCTTAATGGAATAAACTGTACAGTATTATTTTTACTCTTTGACATCCAAAACTGGACGGATGATGCTTCTATGTTTCCTCTTCAATTCAGGGCACAAACTTTGAACTGCTTTAAATACGATGTAATAAATTTCATTGTGGTATTACTGTATTTGTTCTTCTTAATTAACTCCACAAGATCCTAGCCACTCATGTGCTAACTTCAGATGGGAAGAATAAACTCAAGAAACTGACCACACAATTGGTTAAGACCACACAAATTCCCATTAATTATTCTACAAATCCTGACTTATATAGTCAGTCTGTTTTCTGTATCATGATTGTAAACAATGTAAGGGGCAGAGCTAGAGAGTATCTATAACTCTCAGCAAAGCCTGCACCAAGCCGGGAGCTTCTGTGTTTGTTAATAATTGGTTGCTATAACAATGGTTTATACTTTTAGTGTTATAAACCTCCCCCAAATGAACTGCAAACAGAGAATATCAAAAAATTCAATAGATTTGTGTTAAGGCTAAAAAGAAATTTAAGTATTGTATAAAGAGAGTCCATTTTAATTAGTTACTCTTAATAATAAAGGGAATGCATACATTTTGAAGTGTTTTAAGTTTTTATAAAAAGTATGTTGCAGGGTAAGTAATAAATAAGAAATGAAACAAGTTAATTAATTTTACATTTTAATTCTAGAATAATTTGAAAAACTTAGTCTTTATATAGAGAGCACAGATGGTTGAGTCTCATTTGATATTTAGTTTTAGTATTTCCTTTTCTGGATGATAGATAATTCTGTTGATTGTATAACAAATAACATGGACTCATTATCACATTTATCATAATAGAAACATCTGTCTTCTTCCTATTTTGTTGCATTTTTGTTTTTCTTCTTCCTCTAAAATTTGGGGCCACAGCATCCAAAGATTGCAACTGTGTGTATTTTTTTCTTTTTTTTTTTTTTTTATTCAGTGTTAGTAAATTTCAGAAATGATGCGCATGTTAATTGCTGAATTAATCTTGTTAAACTAGATGTTGATATTGAGAGATTGGCATGTCAGAGCACAGCATGGGATCTGCTCTGATTCTTCAGTAGCCCTTCTGTGTGCTTAGCTTATGCACAAGGTCTCTTCATTGTCTTCTGAAACCCACAAAGTTCTGCTGGAGATCCACCTCCCTCTATTAATTCTTCCTTTTGCAGTTTCCTTCAAAAGCTGTAATCATCTGGAACAGGTCCCTGCAGAGAGACAGGGCATTTGCTTTTAATCAAAGAGCAAAGTTTGCATTAAACTCCATAAACAAAATCAGGGGACTTGTATAAATAAGGATCGGCGCATAACATTTTGATTTTTGCGGACACTTGGTCTCTGGTATTGAGCTTTATCCGGGTCGTGAAAAATCAGAGGGCAAAGAGCAAAGTTCAAAAGTGACTACTTGCCTGGAGGTTTACTGAAAGCGAAGCATCCCTCGGAAGTCCTCTGGAGTAATCCGAGGAAACCTTTTCTTTTTTTCTTCCCCTTCAAGGAAGGATGTTGTTGTTATTCTGTTTCTAAGGTTAATTCCTCTCGGAGAAAAATAGCATGAAATGTTGGGAGGCGGGAACTGTCATGAAACCTTAGGGGGCTGGCAGAGAGCATGTCCACAGCATTACAACGTCACAGGTGTGCAACTTGTCCACCCTCTGAGCATCTCTTTATTCATCAGCCAAAACCATACACCAAGAGACTATACAAGTCAAAGGAAAGTGGTGGAAAAAAATGCAACATTGTTATTTATAATAAAACTGAGTTGTAATGACCAATCCAAGCAACTGACTGACACTATAAAGAAAAACTTTAGTTTATTACTCTCACCCTCCAAATTTGATCCCCACCCCCTTTTTTTGTTTTGTTTTGTTTTGTTTGTTCTGTTGGGCTTTGTTTTAGCTTTTATTTTTGTTTGTTTTGTTTTTAGTTTGTTTTCAGGGAGTTTAGTTTTTTGCTTTTGTTTGTTTTGTTTTGTAGGGTTTTTGTTTTTTTCTTTTTATTTGATTTGTTGTTTTTACTTTATTTTTGTTGATTTTTTTTGTTTTGGTTTTGTTTTTATTGGTTTTTTGTTTTGTTTTGTTTTGTTTTGTTTTCATTTGTTTTGGTGATTTGGGGAGGGGTTGTTTGTTTTTTTATTTATTTATGTATTTTTTACTTCAGTGTGAGCACTTACCGAGACTGTTTTAATATGAAAATAAGACAAAACTGAAGCACTACGGGTAGAGATGTTTTTAATTTCTAAAGGTAACCAAAAAATTTGCAGAAAAGTCCTCTGAGCTTAGCTTGAAATTGCTATATTTTCACATTTTCCATGCATTTTGTTATGAAGTGACCATTCAACTTACCAAAACTCTGAACAGGCTCCTTAAGTGCAGGCCTCAAATCAGGTCAGAAAACAGGGACTTTGGTAAATGTTTTCCCAGAGTCAGGTGGTGGAACCTGGTTATTTTCAACCAAATTGGCCATCCTCTGGGCTGCCTATGCTTCCTGCTTTTCCCCCAACCCTCCTTTTTATTGTTTTGTTCAGAACCTCAGCTTCCTTTCTAATTCTAAGTGACCAATGTGCAGTCTAATTGAAATCTTCATCCTATATGCAGGGGAAGCAAAATCATTTTGGTCATGAGACTCGAGCTTATAGCTATCCACAATCCACCAGAGTGTTTCTGAAATACACACACACACACACACACACACACACACACACACACACACACACACAC
>NC_034603.1:78962353-78982353 GCF_900095145.1 Mus pahari
CACACACACACACACACACACACACACACACACACACACACACACACGCACGCACGCACGCAAAATCCAAGAGTAATAATTTTGTAAAAAGGTGAGAGCTGTTGTTATATGGAACTGATGGGATGAGGTTTATGAGGTTCTGGGTTTCTTACAGGTTCTGCTCTCACACTGGAAGGATGTAGTAGAAATGTAAATCAATAAATGAAACAGAAAGTATTCACCACTGAAGAATTTGTAAGGCACAGGAGCGGTAGGGCTTAAGAAAGGGCATCTGGGAAGACCTCAGAGAGGAGACAGAGGCTGAGGGCATGGCAGATTGAACATGGCATGGCTGACACCACTCTCTTTTAAAAGACAAGACAGATGGGAGAGAAAACACGAGATCCTAGAGTGGGGATGAGATTTCTGTGTTTTGATCTGTTTTGGTCTTTTCCTTGGGAAAACAGAAGTTTTGAATTGTCAGCATGCAATAAATGCAAAAGTCAGGGTAGAAGTTAGCAGGAGTAGAAAGTCAACAAGGGAGAGATTATGGATTTCAGGTGCTAAAACAATAATGGCGGAGGCTGACTTCTGTTTAAACCATTAAGAAAATCCCACTTCCAGCATGGAAAGAAGATCCTTGGAGAATTGGGGAAATAGCTTTAAAATGTGGTTTGACATACAACTGGAGAGTTAGCAAGCAGGATTGACTTAAATGAGTTGAGAATGGTATTTTCTCATACACAGAGTGAATCAGTACAGCTTTGAGGAGGGTGATTGTGTTAACATGGAGATTGATATTTCTAGATTTGATTCTACCATCCTCAGTGGGTGGCAAAAGCAAAATACAGGAGAACAGAAAGAGAGGCCCCTGTCTTAGATTGTTGCTTTTTTTGTACAGTGTACAGCATTGAGTTGGTCCTTTATCCTGCCCATCATAAGCTCCTCAGCTAAAGATTAAGCAGATGTCACAGAAGCAGGGATGCCAAGAAGGGTGGGGCAGTGGAGGCGGGAGCTGGAGAGAGAACTAGCAGGATGGGTAAGAGTACTGACTACTTTTTTTTTATTAGATATTTTCTTCATTTACATTTCAAATGCTACCCCCAAAGTCCCCCATACCTTCTCCCCCCCCCCTTGTTTCCCAACCCACCCACTCCTGCTTCCTGGCCCAGGCATTCCCCTGTACTGTATCTTCACAAGACCAAGGGTCTTTCTTCCCATTGATGGCAGACTAGGCCATCCTCTGCTACATGTGCAACCAGAGACACAGCTCTGAGGGATACTGGTTAGTTCATATTGTTGTTCCTCCAAAACCCAGGATCAGTTCCCAGCAGAGGTTGGGTTCTGAATCATGCATTTTGGCAACCACATATCTCAGTAATATTGTGGCGCTCATAAGTGACTGGAATCCACACTTTGATTTTTTTTTTTCCTCTTAATGGTCTACTGCATGACATTATGGCTTAAGTACTTGCGCTCAGGGAGTCTGCAGATGAGCCTTTCTATTCTGCCTACACATATTTTACATGTGATGTAATCTTGCTGATTCCGTTCTTCATATGAGGCACGAGGACCGATAAGTTGACCTGTTTCATCACAGAATAGTAAAGCTGATAATTTATTCTTACAGAGGTTTTATGACAAGCCACCTTCTGGAGTAATTGATAAACATTAACTCTAAGCCATTGAGGGATCTGAAGAGAGAGTGAGCACTTTATTTCATTTGCACAGGCGAGGAAACCTAAACAAAATAAATGAAGCAACTTGCTGGTATCCACTTAGCCAGTAAGAGCTGGGGGCCTGGCTCTGACTCCGGGCTGTCTGGCTGTAGAATATGAGATTCATGCATTCTCCCTGTGTAGATGAAATATTGCCTGCAGAGTGTCTGGCACACAAGCATGCAATAAATGTCACTTGTTATTTTTATTTTGCATTTTTCTATCACTTTATTTTGACTTCAATGTGGGAGAGGTGATTATCCAAAGATGGGAATTATCCAAGGATTGTGATAGTCAGAGGCAGAGGAAATATTAGATTTTTCCTGAGTGGGAGGAGGATTTAAGACTCCCAGCACTTGAGCCAGAGCAAAGCAAGACACGAATGTCCATAAGCCCTCTTTGCTCCACATCTGTTTTTATTTTTCAGTTTATCAGCCTGCTCTTTCATGACAGAATTTTGCAATATTCTGCTCCCCTGGTGACTTATAGAATATCAAGGGAAGAGAGGGGAAAAAAAGAAAAGAAAAGCTTTTAGCCAACTTCAGCTTTTCCTTCCTTAAAACCATAGATAAGCTCTGGCTGGACACTGTGATTTTTGTCTGAAAAGGCTAATTCATACTTCTCCCTGTTATCTGCTCAAAAGAGGAATGCTGTCTTTACCAGTGCCCAGCAGGGCTGATAGTCCCTGTCCCACAGGGTCCCAATGGTGGTGTGTGAAGATAAGACAAGCCTGTGGTCCAGCACTGCCAAGATATCGAGCAGTTTTTTTCTCCATTGGAGATCAGGTGTGGGCATCTTTAGTATGTGATACCTATGTCACCACGTCAAGGTTGGGGTCTGACAGGAACATGAAGAGGAGAGAGTAGTGGTGTGTGGGTACTGAGTTTATCTCCTGCAGAAACAGCTGCTCTTTCAGAAATTATAATCAGGGATGACTTCTGGCCCTAGGTTTCTTTTAAGAATTTATTTAGCTGGGCAAAATGGTACATGCCTAATCTAAGCAATTGGGGTGGCTGAGGCAGGAGGATCATGTTTTAGAAGCCATGGTGGGATACAAAGACAGTTTTAGACTTGCTTTGGGCTATGATAGTGACATCTTGTCTCAAAGAAAAAATTAAGACTGGACAAAAAGGAGTTCTTGTTTGTTTGTTGTCTGTTGAAAGAGCCTGGAGAAAGCTCAGTAGTAAAGAGCTTGCCATTCAAGCAAGAACTGAGTTCCAGTCTCCAGCACCCCAATAAATGCTAAGTACAACTGTGTGTGCCTGGGCTGAAGACTCAGTAGAATTCCTGGAGGCTTTCTGGCTAGTGACTCTAGCAAAATTGAGGCACTGCAGGTGTGAGGCACTGCAGGTGTGAGGCACTCCAGGTGTGAGACACTCCAGGTGTGAGATACTTCAGGTGTGAGGCACTCCAGGTGTGAGACACTCCAGGTATGGGATACTCCAGGTGTGAGACACTGCAGGTGTGAGACACTGCAGGTGTGAGGCACTCCAGGTGTGAGACACTCCAGGTGTGAGGCACTGCAGGTATGAGTCACTGCAGGTGTGAGGCACTCTAGGTATGGTCTCAAAAATAAATGAAGAGTAACTGAGGAAGATATTAGAAGTAGATCTCTAGCAGCCTAGAAAACACACACACACACACACACACACACAAAGACAGACAGAGACAGAGACAGGGAGGAGAGAGAGAGAGAGAGAGAGAGAGAGAGAGAGAGAGAGAGAGAGAGAGAGAGATTGAAAGTGAGGGAGGGAAACCACACACATCTAGTGCAGCAAGACAAGTTCCTTCTGTAGCAAGAAGCTGCCCTTGAGAGTGGCCAGCACGCTCTCAGGTGAGCACTGGGAGCCTTTGGAAACGATGTGAGGCACTGTTCATCTCACATAAAATGTTTATGAGGGGTTACGAATTGCTGACAATTCTTTCCCAACCAGAGAATGACTGAGTCCAGATGTACCTAAGTCTGGAGGAGGGCAAACAAGTGTCCCCTCGATGGAAAAAGAGACCTCATGCTAGACTCAGAAGCAAGTGAAGCAAGGCTTCCCTTCTGCTCCTTCTGCAGAGCAAGCACTGGAATATGGAGGGACATATGTGTGTATGCCTGCCTGCATGCCTATGTGTGTATGTATGTATGTATGTATGTATGTATGTATGTATGTATTACCTCCAGAAATTCTTCTGTTAACTGATTTGAGATCATTTTACTCTGTGGGGTGGGGGGGATAAAGGGGGCTGTCTTCAGTGTGTGTGAGGTTGGTTCATAGCTTTTCCTAGTATTTATCATAGAATTCAGCTTTTTCAAATCTTATTTAATTAATTAAATGGGGGCTTTGGGAAGAGAGTGAAGCCCATTTGCCTGTCCTTCCTTTAGCCAGACTTAGACTCTAATTTTAAAGTTGTTCAAGCAAAAGAAATTGACATTAGTTAGGGTTAGGGTTAGGGTTAGGGTTTGAAATGCGAACAGAAGAACTAACAGCAACGTAAGCCCGGTCCCGATGGCTGGGTGTAAATGCTTGCTGTACAGAATTTTACATTAGGCAGGTTTAAGTGAACCGAAGCAGTTGTGGAACAAGAATCCACAGTCCTGGGACAATAATGTGAAACACCCTCTTGCACTAAAACCAAGGAGGGTAATTCTGCATCCCTTTGTTTTGCTGATTTTATCCCAAATGGTATATTAAGATGAAAATAAAATCAAAGTACTGTCTGCATCCATTCAGAAGTCGAGGGAGAGCGGATCCACTTTCCCCCTGGTTTTCCTTCTTATGCTTGAACACAAAACACATTACTGAGGCTCAGTTAGTGAAAACAAAACAGAAACTTCAGTCCTTTAGTTCATCATCTTCAGGGTCACACACGATTGTCCAAATTTGTCACGTAACCAAAGAACGTGGACTTGTTTCAAAGAGCCCATACAAAGCAGTCACCTTTATGCTTTGATGATAACTTGCTCGTTTGTGTCTGACATCTCCAGAAGCAAACAGGTGTGTTTCCTGTGCTTGTCGTCAGGACTTTTAGAAGCTGGGTGAGTGTCACTTCTCTTAGCTCAAGCAATGCAGATAGGAAAGCCAAATCAAGAATAATGGACATGGGGACCTTTCATCCATCCTGACGGTAGCATGTTAGCAGATGCTGTTAGTCAGACCTCATTTGGCCAACCATATTATTAATATTTCAAGTATGTAGCATGCCAGTTATGTCTAGAAGACACTATCTCACCTGCCTCATCCCAAGATGAGGAACTCTGGGAAATCAATACCTGCTGCGAGAGGAAGAAACAGATATATTGTCCAATCCCAAGTACTCAGTCCTAAATGCTTGTACAAACAGCCAACACTAAGTGGACTATGTGTGTATGCATGTGTATGTGTGTGTGTGATTATATGCATCTGGTAACATATAAAATAATTTATAGATAATATGTGTGATAATGTATTTATAAATGTACTATGTCTATCAATATTTATGTATATTTAAAGGAGAGGTCATTCACTAATCTGAGAGAAAGTTTGGGAGATGTAAGGAGAGTAGTAGCTGGAGAGGGAGGAATGAAAATGATGTAAATATAGTTGTCATGCATTAAGTTCTTTAAAAAAAACAAATATTAAATTAAAAAGTAGAATTAAAGATATTCAAGGTAATCATTCCAAACCTATAATAATTCTCAGATGATAGCAAGAACAATTCTGTTTTATTTTAAATAATTATAAATAGAATATAATTAGATCAAATTTCCTTTTTTTTTCCTCCCTCCAACTCCTCCCAGGCCCCCCTGCACTGCTTCTCAAACTGATAGGTTCCTTTGTTTCGTTAAATTTGTATATATATATATATAACCTGTTGAGTCAGTTCAGTCTTGCTATGTGTATGTGTTGAAGTTTTCAGATAATCCTAGCAAACAAAATAACAATCCCGAGTACAAAAAATGTTCTTCCACGAAGTCCTGAATAAGAAGCACCCTGCTAACATTTTTGTCTGACAGAGCTCAACAGATTGACTGTGGATTTGCAAGGTTTTGAAATAAGAGAAGAGATAGAGGAAGGAAGTGATTTAAAGACACAGTTTCTAATTTGTAGTATCCATTTATAATGTTCTGCAGGGCAATTTGCTGATGACAGTCAAGCTTAAGGAGATAGATCAAGTTAATTCATTAACTTCTCTATCTTCTTGGAGAGGATTAGAGAGGGAGGAGAAGCCAGTCTGCAGAATTTCAAGTACTGAGGGATTCCTGCAGATTCCGCCAGTGAACAAGACTCACTAAACAACAGATGGATCACTGGAATGAATTCTGTTTTCAGTCACTATCCCTAGTGAGAATTTTCAAAGCCCCAATAATAATAGTAACAGCAACTGCATGTGTATATTAATCACTCCCTGCATGTTAATTTTATAGATGGTTTTAGAGCCTTTTCCTTTATTCAGTCTGGACCTACAACTGAGAAACAGAGTAAAGACCCTGTTCACATAGAGGAGGAGAAGCTGAGAACGTCACAGAAACCAACGATATTTCCATGTATAAAGAAATACTGCCTCCTTCCGTAGTTTAGTCTCAGTTGTTTTTTTTTTTTCTTTAGAGAAACCGAAAATATTGCTTTCTCTCCCCCAAACAGAGGTATTAAGCTATTTTCCCACGCTAAATTTCATTATTTTTTTGTGTGTCTGTGGGTGTGGGTGTGTGGTTTTCTGTGTGTTTTTATATGAATATGCTGGTATGTGTACCCATGTCTGCTTATGTGGAAGCAGGAGGCCAATCACAGACATCTTTCTAAATGTTTTTCACTTTACTTTTTGAGACAGAATCTCTCCCAGAACCTAAATCTCTCTCAACACCACAAGGATACAGAAGAGAGAACACCCCTTGAGTGCTATAAAATCAATGGAATTATAGAGTACCCAAAGTGATCAGTAAGGTTATCATGGTTTCATGGCATTCTGAAAATCATTATTAACTGAAAAATACTCTCCATTTGGCTTTGCTTCTTTAATGGTGGTCCACAGAGTAACACAGCAGTATCCAGGAACTTAATAAAAATGTAAAAGTTTTGGGCATATTTCATATCTACTGGAACAGAATCTGCCTTTTAAAAATTGCTAGCTGAATTGTTAGCACAGTGGAAGAGCCTGATGGATAGACTTATACAGACCAGAATCAAAACAGAGCTGAGAGTCAAAAGCAGAGAACAACATAGTATATTGATCTCCTGACTTATTGTGATAACCATGAGAGCTAGGCCACCTGCCCAGGTCATGATTCTTAGCATCATCTTCATTTGATCCAAATCAAACATGATGGTAAAGAAGGGGAAGGGGACTCCTAAAAAAGGGGGGGGGGTTGAGGAGTTCTGGAACTGCCTCATTCAGAAGCTAGAAAGACCTGAGTTCAGTTCTCCATATCTAGGAACATGCTGCAAACCCAGTGCTAGGGAGGTAGAGACTGGACAGCCCCTGGGGTTTGCTGGTTAGCTAGTCTAGCTGGATCTATGAGCTCCAGGTTCAGTGGGAGAGTATCGGTGGCAGACATGCCTCTGGCCTCCATAATCATCAGCATACCTGTCCACACAAGGGGTGTGCTGAACTTCTTCCTAAGTGTTGTGTCAATATATAAGAGACACCTGCTTTACCACCCGTAAGGCACAGGTCCCTCCATATGTATTCTTTGGTTGGTGGTTTAGTCCCTGGGAACTTTGAGAGATCTGGTTGGTTCATATTGTTGTTCCTCCTATGGGGTTGCAAACCCCTTCAGTTCCTTGGTTCCTTTCTCTAGCAACTTCCCTGGGGACCCTGTACTCAGTCCAATGGATGGCTGTAAGCATCTACTTCTATATTTGTCAGGCACTGGTAGAGCCTCTCAGGAGACACCTTTATCAGGCTCCTGTCAGCAAGCACTTGCTGGCATCCATAATAGTGTCTAGGTTTGGTGATTGTGTATGGGAGATCCTTTGTTTTTGTTTTTTGTTTTTTGTTTTTTTTTTCCAGTTTGGTCATTGACTTCCCATTTATGAAGTCAACATTATTTGTTTTCTTTCCTTGTTCAGCATTCAAGCTGCTTCTTAATTCTATGACTCTCCTGTGTGACAAGTCAGAATCACACAGAAGCTTCTTGGCCATCTTACCTATAAACAAGAGGGATTCTTTATCAAAACGTGTTTATATAAAATTTGAAAACTTTTGACAAATTTCATTTCTGCAAAGTTTACAGTCCCTCCTCATAAGCATATAAAGGCATTGCTTCTATTTTTTCTCTCTAGCATTGAACTAACTAATATGTATTACAAACTTTATAGTTTTATTTTTGATAATTTTATATTAACATTCAATTTATCTACCAGTCCTTTGAGCATGTCTCAGCTGCATAGTTTTGCGTTCCTTATTGAATGGTATGAAGTGTGTGTGTGTGTGTGTGTGTGTGTGTGCGTGTGTGTGTGTGTGCCTGTGTGTGCATGTGCACCTGTGTGTGTGTGTGCACCTGTGTGTATGTGTGTGTGTATGTGCATCTGTGTGTGTGCCTGTGTGGGTGTGTGTACATGTGCACATGTGTGTGTATATGTGTATGTGTGTTTGCATGTGCACGTGTGTGTGTGCNTGTGTGTATGTGTGTGTGCATGTGCACGTGTGTGTGTGTGTGTGTGTGTGTGTGTATGTGTGTGTGTGTGTCAGTGTGGGCACTCAGCTACTACAGTGCAGTCAAAGGACAACCAGTTGTCAGCTGTCAGCTGTCACCTTTCACCGGGTTTGAAGCACAGTCTCCTGGTGTTCACAACTGTGCATGCCAGTCTAACTGACATGAAGTTACAGGGAATCTCTTGTAATCACACACTCTATCACATTCCAGGAACAGGAGTATTACAAATGCATGTTATCAGGCCTGTATTAATAAAGGTTCTCTATATTCAAACTCAGGCTCCATCGTTTTATGGGAAGCTCTTCTAATGAGCCTTCTCCCTAACCTCATTTTTCAATTTTTTCCAATGGTAAGAAAATTAGCTTTTTTTTTTTTTTTTTTTTTTTTTTTGCTATTTACAATTTTAAAATATATCCAAGAACTTATGACCTTCATTATCTGTCATTATGCCTTTTATTTTCTGGAATTGTTCCGTGCCTTACAGGTAAAACTTCCTCAACAAGGCTACGTGATTCCAGAGACTGAGTGTAAGGCAACCTGAATAGTTTTACCTGGAGGATTTGATACTGATGATAGCAGCTCACTAAGATACTTCCCCAAGCGCTGCCACTGAGCCGCTCATCAGTCAAATTGACGGGTGTAAATGGAGATGGACATTAGGATGAGAAGAAAGGACGATTGTGTTGGTACCAGTGCTAATGAGCTCATGTTTAATATTTCAGTGTTTGGTATTATCAGTTTATTTTAAGCTGTGTATCCCGTTTAGCTCTTTTATGGGAGGTAGACCAGATTTTAGTAGACCAGATTAGAAAATGACTATTAGTCTCTGAAAGGTATCTGTTCTATTCATTGTCTCTATATTTACTTGTCATGGTCTCCATATTCACTTGTAATAATTGACAAATACACTTACAGAAATCTATAACACACTGTGTTGTATTATCAGAATCTAGTTGAGGCATACTTTATCTTTCAATCATCTTCCTCTATTGATTTGAAACTATCTATGCCTTAACCCCAAATTTAGTTCATTTATAAATAAAAACATTCCCTGCCTAGAACCCCATTTTGTGGTCTTTTGCATAGTTGCTGTATTTCTTTCTGAAATCTGTGAACCTCTCATTCTGATTACTAGGCCCCTTAGCCACAATGTCACTGTTTGATGTTATGCGTAATCACCTAAATATCACCCGCTTTCCTATTTCACAATGCTTGGAAGTTTATCTTATTAAATTGTAAATGAGGTCAGCGTTGCAAGAATTATGAGCTCCATTCTGTGAGTCGATCTACCCGCAGTCTCTCAGTACCTATACTGGAACCCCCATGGTGCTGGGCACAGCATGCTTCATTAATCCCCAGATCTTGAAGTACATTTGACAGTTGTGATGCTGTAGATTATAAAATAGAGTCCTCAAACTCTGCCCATCTGTTAGTGATACAAGAAGTCCTATATATAGGACATACATTTCCTGCATTGCATACATTTGCTCTTGGCATCGCAAGGTGTCCCTACTGTCACAACAGACAAGCCATTCATTAAGCTGTCAGCACCTTACTACACTGCTTCTAAAGATGGTTCACTTCTGTGTTTTCTGGTTCTCGTTGGATAACTTGTTCACTTGTCAGTGAGTTTAGCTGTTAGCTTCATAGGAGTGGAACTGAGTTGTTCATGTCAACATCTGTAAACCAAAGCTCTGTTTCTTCATTTCCAACAATCCAACACTTGACTAGTGGAGGGCACTAATGGGTCATGGCACCACACTGCACTCTCAAGAGTCAAAATGGTGGAAGTATGACTCAAGTCTTGGCTAAGACATCTGAGAGCAGGAACGTTAAAAGCACTGATGTAGAAGAAGCAAGTAACAACACAAAATGTGATTAATTATAAATACTGTTTGAAAATCTTTAAAAAAAAAAAATCAAGAAAGGCAATTAAGCTACCCAGACCCATACATTGGAACTTTTTGGAAACAGATTGTATATTAAATTTAAAAAAAAAAATTTTAATCTGGTTTTAAATAAAGTGTGTTTTAAAGATGAGAAAAACTGAAAAGCAACTTGTGGGCAAGTGCAGTTAAGTTGCAGAGCATGACAATGGAGTCAATGTAGCGTAGGAACAGCACACGCACATGAGGAGGTCAGAGGACAACTTGCAGAACAGAATTCTCTTCTTTCTTTTCTTCAGCCTTGGGGGTCTTGGGAATCAAAATCCGGTCGTCGGACTCCACAGCAAATGCTTTTACCTGCTGAGCCAACTCACTACTCCAAGTCTGTTGATTTTTATCTTCTGTTTTACAGTCCATATTTTAAAATACCTTGTGTTTATGAGAACTTTATTGCTCATTGGAAAACTGGAAAGACAGTTCATTTTTAACTACTTAAAGATCTTAAAACGTAATCTCCGATAGTCCAAGTTATTTCCTTACATATTTTTCTTTGCCCTTTGGCCTAATCCTTTTTTTTTTTTCTTCTTTTACGGGTAGAAGAGAAGTGCGGGTGGGAAAATTTTAATTTCTCAAATTTGGAACTTAGTTAATAACTATAGTTCAAGCTTGACAGAAAGAAAGAAAGAAAAAAAAAAAAAACCAAAAACACACAAACCATTAACAGCAGAGAGAAAACTGATAATCCTCCCAGTGCAGTTGACTGTGCTCCCCATGTCATCATCTCTAATGGAGATTTAGAAGTTGATGATAAAATATTAAACTATGATAACAGGCAGACTCTCTCACACGCCGTCTTTCTAGGTTGCAATGGTGTGGTTTTACTCTCATGGGATGAAGGCGATGAAGTATTGCTGCAGGGGGCCGACTCTTCTCCTATTGGCACAGGACTGGAAAAGACACCTCACTAATCAGAGGAGTCGTTGCCTGAGGTACGACAGGCTCTTAATCTCACTCCATCGTTTCCGGCCATTAAAGCCGGTTGGCCTACCCCTCAGTCTTATGAGAGATGCCTGGAGAGAAAACAGGAAGGGTCTCACCTGCAATATTTTCCCCATCTTTTAACTTCGTATGAAAACAGAACCTATACAAAGCTAGTCATTAACTTACTGATTCGACACTGCATTTCTGTACATGTTCTATAGACAATATTGCATTACCCCTGTAGTTTATGACAAAAAAAAAAAAAGTTTCATTTTATACTGAAATGGTAAAGGCACTCTTTACAAGCAGTTTTCTATCACCTGTGTTTTATAATATAAAAAACGTCACAAGCCACCAGTTTTAGAAATGATATCTCCCCTCTTTATTTCATTGTATTCTAACATCACTACATGATCCAAAAGCACGAATCATCTCTGCTTTCTAGTCTGCATATGTATATGTGTTATAATTGCTTTATGCTTTATGGGTCAGTCAGAGTTTCTTATTTTGCTGAAATGCACGGGTATCTGATCAAATAATTTTTTTTTTTTTTTTTTTACTTATGTGCTGGCCAGAAATTTCATACATGGGCTACATTGGGTCCAGCTCAGAGACTGAAATCTTTCTCTGTGGGGAAGTTGCTCAACTTCTTCTGCCATGTGTCTGAGACTTTTTGCAGCTTAGATGGAGAAAGGAAGAGAATGCGAAAATCATCAATGAAATATTAACTCACTCTTTAAAAAAAGTTTGTGAAAAATTACCTGCTGAAACTGAATTAAAAACAAAAGAGATCTGGGAATGGAAAGATGTAGTGGTAGGACCATGGTTAAATATGTGTACTGTACTTACAGAGGACCTGGATTATCAGAATCCAGGCCATGCAACTCACAACTATCTGTAATCCATGCCCAGGAGATCTAATGCCCTTTTCTGGCCTCCAAGAAAAGAAAGTGTGCTCTCTCTCTCTCTCTCTCTCTCTCTCTCTCTCTCTCTCTCTCTCTCTCTCTCTCTCTCCCTCCCTCCCCCCTCTCTGTGTGTTTCTATCTCTCTGTTTCTATCTCTCTGTTTATGTGTCTGTCCGTCTCGCTCACTCTCACACACACACATGCACTAGCATACACACACACACACACACACTTAATAAAATTACTTTTTAAAGTAATGAAAATGAAGAAAGACCAGAAGATTTTTTTTCTCTGTTTGGCTTCAAGTCATCGTCGTAAATACCCATACACTATCGAGTAACTCTACTTTTGTAGAAGACTGAATTGGAAATGAGCTTAACGACAATTATCAACTCAGAGGGATCTCTCCCTCTGTCTTGGCAGAATATATGTGTTTTTTTTTTTTTCATGTATCTGCATGTCCTTATATTTGTGGTACACATACAAGTTCAGAATATTGAGAATTACTGAATATATGGATTATTGCTGCGATGACTCATTGATTTCCAGACATGTACTATTTTTAAAAATACACCTTTCCCATTTCTGATATGCCATCCAGAAAATATTTACTCTTAGACTTATAATTTTGCCATAGGTATGAATAAGAAATTACTTTTCATCCATGTATTATAATTAATAAACTTTATCCCCGAGAGTTTAAATCACATAATAGAAAGCTGATTCCTTTTTTAGGGAAGTAGGCTCACTGTTTTATCTATTACCAAATCTTCACTTCTCCAGAGTATGGTAGACACTCAGTAACTAGAAGCCTAAATTAATAAAGCAATGAACAAGAGCTTAAGACATTTTTGTCTTTAAAAATTATCAGTCTTTTCTGAAATGAAATTACATTAAAAATCATATGATTTCTAGCCTTTTTAGCCTCTATTCTCAGATTCCAAACAATAATTAATTCAAAAATATAATTGTGTTTAAGCTTGCTGGTCATTTAATCTCTCTGGTCTTTTTCAACCAAACCCTATAATTACAGTGAAGACAGACTGTAGATTTTCCCACATGATCCAATTTCAAATAACTCATGTGTTCTTCCAAGAACTGTATGTATAATGATCAGATTAGAGGAATATGTTTTTGAGAGTTCAGAATATAGGACTTAAATTTTTGCACATCTAAATAAATACCCTAAAATAATTGCAAAGTAATTTCTCAGAGGGGGGGGGGAATAGTTCCAAAATAGTGGGAGGGACAAGATCAAGAAGTAAAAGCTAAAATGGTAGTATAATTGAAAGAGGACACAAAATTTAGGGGAGACTATTTTGAACTCAACACATCATGTTAACCAACTTTGATATGAGCTGAGCGATATGCCTAGCCCTATGAGAAAAATGTATATAATTATTATGAAAAGAGAGATAATAGCCATTCTGTGTAGAAAATAAAACAAAGTATAAAGTGCACACAGACAGACCAGCTCTTTGTAGTCTGGAGAAATAAAAATATACACATTGATTCTCCTGAAAGAGAGCTGTTTGAAGAAGCTGGCACAATACAACATAGTAGGCACTCAACAACAATGTGATAGGGAAATAAAGAAATGGGCTTTTACAAAAGACCAATGCTACTTGAATTAACCTATATTGTTATAATTCTTTCCAAAAGAAACTTGTCAGATCCTTCACAATTCAATTCAACTAGCATATGTAAAAGATATTATGTAGCATTGAGCCAAGTCATAAAAATGTTAGAATGCATTCTACAGCTTGCTTAATAGTAACTATTTATCAGTGATTGGTGATGGTATTTTTCTTTGAAAATATTTTTTAGACAACAGAGTCTGATCACCATTTACTCCACCCAAATTTTCCTCCCCTCCCTACCTATTCAATTTCATTCCTCTTTTCTGTCTTGGCTGAGAAAAAAAAAATCAGACAAAAACAAAAATAAACCAACAAACAATCAAAAAAAAACCAAAACAATAAAAAAGCAAACAGAGGAAAAAATTAAAGAAAGAAAAACAAAAAAATATCAAAGAAGGAACATGAGAAACACATATGTGTGCACACACACACTATAAAAACATAAAACCAGAAACCATAATAAATAACTGAAAGACAAGTAAGGTACAAAAAAAAGTAGTACGGAAACAAAGCATTGTGAGGCAAACTCTCAAGAGACACCATTGAGTTCATTTGGTGTTGGCCATCTACTGTTGTTCGTGGGGCCTTTCTTAAAGTGTGGTTTGTATACCCTGTTATTCTCTACTGGAGCAAAACAATTTTTCTTCGTGTTTGCCGGTTGGAGACAGCCTCTGGGTTGGGGATAGGGGAGAGCGTCCACTTCCCCTGTCCATGCTAGGACCCCATCTGTCTTGGACCTGTGCATGTCCTGTCCGTGTTGCCACAGTCCTCTGTGAATTCATGTATGTGACAGTCCCATTGCCTCTGGAAGATACTTCTTCCTTACCCCCACTGGCTCTTACAATCTTTCTGGCTCTTCTTTATGTAGTTCCTAGAGCCCCAAGGCAAAGGGTTTTATGAAAATGCCTTATGTAGGGCTAAGCACTCCACTGTATGCCACTCTCTACACAGGGATCAGTTACGGCCCTCTGCTACAGGAAGAGGCTTCTATGATGCTAGCTGAGACACTGGTCTATAAGGATAACAGGATGTCACTAGGACTCATTTCATCGCTACATTCCTTTAGCAGAATAATAGTGTTTGCTTTTCTCCTAGGTCCCTGGACTAGTATCAGGTTCTCAGCCATCTAAGTAGTGTCAGGTATAGGTTCCATCTGATAGAGTGGACCTTAAATTCAATCAGGTTCCTCCCATAACCTCTGTGCTACTACTGCACACCAGCATATCATGCTGATTTATCATCAGTGTAGATCTTTGTAGTTGGTTTATCTCCTCTAGTAGAGCATGGTACACTCCAGTACCATAGATAATGGTCAATAGGGGTGAACCCTCTAGCTAGACACAAGTTTGACTTCCTCGTGTTTAGTAATATATGTAAGCATTGTCTTCAGAAATAGGGTGCTAGCCTTGGTTTGTGGAGAGCACATAATAGCTGTAGAACTAGCCTGAGTCGTCCAGGGATTTTCCTTGGTCCCTTTTGGCCAAGAACTCAATTAGATATAAACCATTCCTAGCTCTGGATGTTTCACTTGGTGTTGAGAGAAGTCTAGCTGGGGCCTTGTTTCCACTGTTATTTTGTGATTCCATGGGTTTTGTTTCTTTCTTTGTTTCTGTTGTTGCTTTGTTTTTTTGGTGTGTGTTTGTGTGTGTGTGTGTGTGTGTGTGTGTGTGTGTGTGTGTGTGTGTGTTTTAAGAGTCTTCTTAAAGTTTTCATATGACCCCTTAAATAACCTTTAGTGTTAACTGGTCCTCCTGATACTCCCACCCTATGATGTCCCTTCCTCCCCTCTTTGCTCCATTTAATCCTCCCATTCTGTCCCCCACCCATTTCTACATATATTTCCCCATGTTAGGAGTTCTTTTCCTACCCTTTGCTCTGTTACTTTATTCTTCACCTCTATGATTATACAGATAGTAGTATGCCTATCAAAGTCACATCTTATTTTAATCAGATCCCATTCTCCAAGAAGTAGAGAGTGCTAGACAAAAGAAAAAAATAGTTACAGATATTTAGTATTATGTGTGCCCATGATCACAGTTTTTAAGAGTTTTTAAGTAAGAATAATACTCAACTCTCATCATTGACACCTTAGAATTTGCTTTCTTTCGTGGGGATCACAAGTCACCCCCAAAAATGTAAAATAAGATCCCTTAGTCTAAAATTCCATGCAATTAATATTCAATAACTTACTTTGTTTACTTAAGGAGGAAGCTCTCCAGGACAATGTTCACATCTATATTTTTAGGTTGAACTGAAAAAAAGAGCCAACCGAACTTAGCAGTTAAGTAGTTAAGTGAACAAACTCGGTTTAAAATGGCCTCTGTCTCAAAGCCCTAGACCAAGCCCCTCCCTGAGCTCCCACCAAAAGAGCTCTCTAAAGACAAAAGTGATGTAAATTTATGACCTTATAAATGAAGATTGACAGACAACCTAAGGCCTGAATCTGGAAGGAATTTTCCATAATTGGAAGTCAGACAGAGCTCGGCGTATTAACCAATGGTTGCTCTGCGTGCTTGTCATCTATTGAAATAGAGTAACTCTGACAGAATGAGAGATGGTAGAGAGATCCCAAAACTGATCAACACCCCCAGGCCCAGAAAAAAAGGGCCCTGCAGATTCTGAATATGACACTCTTGCTTCACACTCTGTTTATTTATTATTTTATTATTTTATCATAGCTTGTCTAAACTGAAACTTCCAAAGAAAGCAGGAGCTGGCGACTCATTTAACTTCCTTGGCAGAGACCACACAGCCCAGAAGAACAAGTGGGTCCCGGTGGAATGTGATAATTCTTTTTTCTTTTACTCTGCCTTTAAGAATTTCATACGTATTTTGACCACATTTACTCCACTTCCCCCCAAACCTCAGGGATACCTTCACTTCCCTACCCATTCAGTTTTGTGTCATTTTTTTTTTAAACCCACCAAGTCCTGTTTGTGCTAGTTGGGTTACTCTTGAATGGATAGATGGCCTTCCAGTAGAGTATGGCCAACCTACTACAAGACAGACCCTTAAAGAAAACTGATTCCCAGCATCTATAAATTACCAATACTACCCACGATAGGAGTGAGACTTTCCTACGAGGTTCTCCATGCTGGGATTTTGCCACACTTAAGCTTCTGCAAGTTTTACTCATACTGTTGGAGTCACTGTGAGGTTATATGTGTGACCGTCCTGCTGTATCCAGAAAATACTGTTAAAAGACATGTACCGCCACTGGCACTTACAGTTTTTCTGCACCTTCTTCTAAAATGATCCCTGAACCCTGGGGAGAGAGAGGGGGGGGAGTCCTGAAACTTGGTAGGAGAGAGCATACTGTAGATGCTATTTAGGAATGGGCACTTGGTATTCTCTTATTCTCTTCATGTTGACCAGTCGAGGGCCTCCATGTTAAGCACCATCTACTGCAGTGATAAACATGCCTTGAATGATCAACTTGTGGAACAGTTGAGATCAGAGGTTCTACTTCTGTAGATTATTATATTGCCCTGCCTTGGTCCCCTCCAGTGTGCCCCTTGCTTCTTTCTTCTGGGTCATCACTGTTCCCTAGCTTGAGATGGACATTTATGACTCACTGTAATCAATCAGTGTGGTAGCAGAGAAGCTGTGTGATAATCCGCACCCAGTAGATAGCTTTTGGAACTCCCAAAGTATTAGTAACAAAGATCTCATTAATTTTTCAAAGTAATAATCTCACTCCTCCTTGATATCTCTCACTCACTCCCTTCCTTTTAGTTTAAGAAATAAAAATCACTTTGCCTAATACTTTCATATAGGAAGAAAAATAAACAGTGCAATGTGTTTACTGAAACCTGGACTGAAGACTTGGAAACTGTAAGTAGTCTATGTACAGATGGGAGCATCTATCAAGTACATGAAGACAGGTTTCAGGAACTTACAGATGTGGCACTCAGTAGTCCAATGTATATATTATCTGCTTCTGACCTTAATTTACTATTGTTTATAAGAAACTGAAATACGAGCCAGTATTGCATGTGGGTACGCTCCCTCAGTCCCAACATCAGACAAACAGAGTCTGGAGGATCATTCCAGCCAACCTGGGTTACATAGGGAGAACCTGTCTCAAGAAACCAAAACAAAGGAAAGAAATGAAACAGAGAGGAAATGTGTGCTACTACCATACGGTATCTTATTATAGCACATATAGTCAAGATTTGTTAAATTAAAATATTATAATTAATTAGTCATTCATCCAAACTGTATTTTTTATTCAATGTCTTTAATAATGAAACAAAATATAATCCACTATTAACATGCTTCTCTAAAGTCTATTTGCCCTTTTGTTTGAGAGAGAGAAAGATAAACAGAGAAAGAGAGAAAGACAGACAGACAGACAGACAGACAGACAGACAGAGAGGAATTGGATGGGTGGGGTGGCAGGGAGGACCTGAGAGGAGATGAGGGAGGGAATCCCATGATCATAACCTCTGAATGAAAAAAACATCATTTTAATTAAAATCTTTTAATTAAAAGAGCATGGAAAAAGTCTGATAAAAGTCACTTATACTGCCTTCTGGGACACCATGAAAAATGCTTTTGTTTTTGTGATCCAGACATTTACAAACTGTTCATAGCAATGTCATGGTGGGTATGGTTTGGATCCCATTTTGGGGTCCCTAAACATTCTAAACACCTGTGTGCAAAACTTGTTGTCCTTGTGAAGGGCAACAATAACCCTTGATTTACAGGCTACACTTTACAATGTGATATCTGGTCAGAAAAAAAAAAATGGGCAAGTAGACTTTAGAGAAACATGTTAACAGTAAATTATATTTTGTCTCATTATTAATGACATTGACTAAAAAATGCAGTTTGGACGAATGGTCAATCGATTATAACATTTGCATAACTTTGCTCATTCATGGGATCTACAAGCTTCTCTTCTCTTCACAATCACCTCCTCAAAACAGATGGCAGGGCAAGCAGGCTTGTGATTAGCATAGAAGGATTCCAAATATATAAATTTACATTCAGCTAAAACATATAATCTATCTATAACTACAGCTAAGTGGCAGAGTCTTTACCTTGTGCATACATGAGGCTGGGGTTCTATCTTTAGCACTTCAAAAGAATTAATAGTAAATATATTGTATAGGAAAAGTAATTTATGTTATATTATACTAGCTTGTTTATTTAATAACTATTTACTAATTAATGTTCTATATTATATATTGTTCTAGATGTGATGTAGACAGAACATCAGAGAAAGAGACAAAAGTCCATCCCTGAGTGCAGATCACACCCCTGTACCGTTCCCTTCTAGTACAGGGTCAAAATATCAGTCTTCAACTGAATCCTGTCCTTCTAACTGGAGTATCTGTAGTTAAACATTTTTTATGTTGTCATATCATATTCTAGTTCCTCCCAGTGGTCCAGATAAAAACACTCTGACAAAAGGCAACCTAGAGGAGCAAGGGCTTGCTTTAGTTCACAATTCCAGGTTACAGTCCCTCATCGGAGGAAGCAAAGTCAAAAGGAACTTAAAACAGCTGGTCACATCCTATCTGTATCAAAACCAGAGAGAAAACACTCTATCACCTGACCTATGTTCCCTGCCCCCATAGATATTTGCATTAATATACTTCATATACTGTTTAAACATGTAGCACATGATATATAAGAGAAAACTAAATACACACGAATGGTCAGATGTCAAAAATTAAATACACATAGGTGACAGGTAGAAAGATACATAATCCCACAGAATTATAATGTTGTATATGATATAGCATTTAGAGAAGCTTAGAAATTATAATAAATTTAAGCACATATCCCCTGTGTGGTCAGTGGACTATTGTATAAGTGGCCTATCTTGCTTGGATATTTAGACACCAGCATCAACAAGCCTTTTATTGTCCTGTATATCATTGTGTGCTAGATTGCAGTTTTCCTTCAAAATCTCCCAAATAAAAGAAGCAAGCTCTAGCTTTCAGCCAGACAAGAAGGCTGTAAGACTTCAGACAGTTTTCATCACAGCTGGTCAGGCCTGGCCAGTCTCAGACAAAGGACTTCCGCATTTATCTCGCCCTTATTTTGATGTCTCATTCAAGTGAAGATAAAAGGAGAGATGTGCTTTGAAATTTAACCATTAGGGCCACAAAGAAATCAGCATGCAAATGTCACCCATACATGAATTTCAGATGAAGTCTACATTTGTCACTGCAGACTTTTGAGATTTGTTGGGGGTGTTTGCCTGGAAAAGCCATAGGAAGTGTGGGTGAATGAGTGCTGGATGGGAGCCAGTTGGA
>NC_034603.1:78985107-78986927 GCF_900095145.1 Mus pahari
GGAAGCAAGCCAGTAAAGAACATCCATCCATGGCCTCTGCATCAGCTCCTGCTTTCTGACCTGCTTGAGTTCCAGTCCTGCATCCTTTGGTGATTAACAGCAGTATGGAAATGTAAGCCGAATAAACCCTTTCCTCCCCAACTTGCTTCTTGGTCATGATGTTGTTCAGGAATAGAAACCCTGACTAAGACAAGTGTCCTTTCAGCAAGAACTTGCTGGCATATTCAATAGTGTCTGGGTTTGGTGGCTGATTATGGGATGGACCCCCAGGTGGGGCAATCTCTGGATGGTCCATCCTTTCGTCTTAGCTCCAAACTTTGTCTCTGCAACTTTTTTCATGGATATTTTATTCCCTATTTTGGGGAGGAATGAAGTATCTACACATTGGTCTTCCTTGAGAAGAGAGAATCTTAATTAACATAATGCCTCCAGAAGATTAGCCTGTAGGTAAGGCTGTAGGGCATTCTCTTGACTGATGTTTGATGTAGAAGTGTCCAGGTCACTGCTAACAGTGCCACTCCAGGAGGTGGTCATGGATGGTAGAAGTCAGCAGGCCTGGGAAGCCTTCAGGAGCAAACTGGTGAGCAGCATTCCTTCATGACCTTCATCAGTGCCCGTATCTAGGCTCCTGCCTTGAGCTCCTACCCCAACCCCCCTCCGTGACTGAATACGCCCTGAGAGTTGTAAGTCCAAACAGACCCTTTCTTCCACAACTTGTTTTTCATGGTGATGATTTACCACAGCAAGAGAAACCCTAAGACAGACAGTTATTATAGTAAAGTCCCTGAATGGCACACCTTTGAGAAACACCACCCTTTCTTGGCCATCTTCAAAAACCAATTTAGTAGCTTTTATGCATATGCTATGTAACTCTCTTTCTTTATGTAAAGGATGCTGGGAGGTTCTCTAGTCAGCAGAGCACTGAGCTGACAGTGACTTCATGTCACACCAGGTTTCTGCTATTGTCGTTAATCAGGAGTCCTTTATTGAGATAATCACGTTTTGTCTGGTTCCAACTCAAAAAACAAGGCCCAAATCCCACAGCCCATTCAATAAGGCAATAACTTAATTCAAACCACATTCTAGGCTCTGTGGGGTCTGATGTGTTCAGCTGAGCTGTCTGCCACGTTGTCTTGAGGTCTGATGATAGTTGTAGGATAACCTTTCTGATGGTGCTTTTAGTCTCCAAAACCAAGAGAAAGCTTGTCAAAATAAATCTGAACTTCTGACCATGGTAGAAGACCTACTATGGGGTATGGACAAGTCAGAGCTGTCATTCATTGCCTGATTCCAGTGTTTGTGTAATGAAGTTCAACGCTGGTGGCATGAATGCAGAATAAAATCGTCGTAAGCCATATGAGTCCAAAGAATACAAATCTAAAGAGCTATCTGAGGCTGTAATGACGTTATCCATGTCTGAGGTCCCTACTCCGACTTTGAAACATGAGACTTTTATTCGATTATTTCTACTGCCAAAAAGACATAGCTACTGTCTGACCACATTTGTGGCTTTCTCTTGAATTAAAGCAAATAAATAAAAGAAAATTCTAAATCTGTGAAATAAAACAAATGGGAATATGTTCTCTTATTTGTTCCCCTGCTGACTGAACAAATTCTGTACTTTTAGATAGATCTGTGAGCCAGGTCTGCTGTGTACAGGATCTAGTATAAAATTTAGGCATAAAACAGATAGAATGAACTCTCTCTGTCTCTCTCTCTCTGTGTCTCTTCTTCCTCTTGTCTCTTTCTCTCTGTCTCTCATCTCTGTGTCTGTCTCTCTGAGTCTATCTGTTTCTCTCTCTCTCTCTCTCTCTCTCTCT
>NC_034603.1:78987142-78997328 GCF_900095145.1 Mus pahari
GTGTGTGTGTGTGTGTGTGTGTGTGTGTGTGTGTGTGTTCAGGTACGTTTGCACCTGTATATGGAGTTGTTGAATGCCTTCCTCAGTCATCTGACTTTAATTTGGGGAACAGGATTTCTCTCTGAACTCTGGAACTTGGAAGCAAGCTCTTCCTATGTCTATTTCCTAGGTGCCGTGACTTCGGGTACACAGCATGCACCCAGATTGTATGTGGGTACTGGGGATTGCTTTCAGGTAGTTGTCCCTGCAAGCAAAATCTTCGCAGCACCTGTGCCATCTTCCAAGACCCTTAAATGAGCATTTTAAATCAATTACTTGTCTTCTGTCAAGGAACTTTATCTTGGGAACTGAAGTGAGCGGAGACACGCACCCATCTTTCCTTTAACCCTTCCCCCTTTCCTTCCATCCCTCTCACTCTGCTCTCCTTTCCTTTCCGTTTTATTTCTTCCTACTATGTAAGATGAAATAATTAGAATGTCTCTGTTTTTCTCTGACTCTCTCACAGATAGGTAAAGACTCGGAGCTGCTGGAATATTCAATCTATTCTGGATGACTGAAAGACCTTCTGAATTATGTTTATTTTGTCTTGCTGGCTGATATTTTCTCTGTCTGAGCATTGTGCCTGTAGGAAAAAAAAAACATTTTTGAAGGAGAGCTTTTCTATAAATCTTGCCAACAATAAAATGGCTTCAAAGCAAAGCACATAGAAAATAATTCCAAAGGCTTTTATTTACAACAGTTCCATCTCCCAAGCAAATTTTCTGAGAAAGCCTTTAGTCTGCAACTTGAATTAGACCAGGGAACACAGACTCCGATAATGGGAAGTGTGTTGACTTGGTGGCTGTTCTGTGCCTGTTTCTCAGCATGCGTGCAGTATCATTATTATTTCCTAATAGTAATCAGTACCCATAGCTATTATAATTTGAATCATTAGCTAAAAGAATAACCAATATGCATGCATTCATTTCTCTGCTGTAGACTGGGTGTGCTGTGGCCAGCCATCCCTGACCATTGGTCACATACAGTGATGAACTGTGACCTAGAACTGTAGGCTGAAATAAATCCTGTTCTCCAACCTGTTTGCTGACAGGAATATCGTTTTTTAGTAACTTTTCTCTTTCTCTCTGCTGTGCAACACTACTGAGGTATTAGGTGCCTTGCATTCTGACTGCCCTGACACCCTGACACCCTGACACCCTGACATTGGTTGCAATTTCTCAGCCTGGGACACTCCACAAGAGAACCTGAATTCTTTCTTCCAGACATGTTTGGTACTCCACATCTTTGATCTTGGTCAGAATCCTCAAGTGTGAATAATTCCATCTCCATCTCTTTTCTATACAACCCCAACCTATCCTGTGATCATAAACTAATTCTTTGTATAACTATCTGCTTCACTGAATGTGAATAAGCTGTGATGGAAACAAGTATTTTTATTACTGATTGTTTATTGATTGAGAATTTCGTGTATACATATATGATTTTGACCAAGTCTACCTCCATTTCTCCCTCTCCAATACCTCCCCTCCATTACCAGAGCTCTTTTCCATTTTCTATGTTCTCTCTCTCTCTCTCTCTCTCTCTCTCTCTCTCTCTCGCGCGCGCGCGCGCGCGCGCGCGCGCGCGCGCTCTTGCTCTTCAATTCAGTGCTCCAAGTATATGTACAAATGTCAGGCAACCATGTCTTATTTATACACTACCCTAGCAATGCCCATCTTTTGAAGGGCATACATTGCTTTGTATGTGTTATTAAGTCACTGAAATCTATTAATTTAAATCTGTGTTATTTTAAATAACACTTGGCTGTTGGGTGTAATGACATAGTCAGCAATAGTTTATAGGCATTTGCAGAATGTTTTTTTCTCCTCTACTAACATAACAACTTTAACTCATACAAAAGCTTTTGAATATGGTAGAAATGTATCTAGACCCGTATCCAGACTACTAATGTGCTTGCCACACATGAGTTTAAATCTCTAGCATCCACGTAGCATAAGCCACATATGCCTGTAATACCAGTGTTGGGAGAAAAGACCCAGGCAGATTCCAAGAAATGACTGGTTAGCTGGCCTAGCTGCATTAGTGATTTCTTGGGTTGTAATGTGAGATCCAGTCTCAATAATAAAGTGCAAACAACAAGGAAGACATTCCACATCAAGATTGGGTCTACTCATTAATTTATGCACACATTACATGTGACTCACAAACAGTAGTGCACACACTCATGTAAACAGGTACATTCACCACTGCCATACATCCTACACACACACCCCCAAACATGCATTCACACACATATGTACACACACACACACGCACACAAACACATGCAACACACATGCAATGAACATATATCACATACATACAAACATAAATACATAACACACACACATGAAATGAAGGCCGCAGAGAAGCAATAATTGCAAGATTTATATATTAAATAACATTCTATCATACCATTGCCCAAAAGCCATTTAAGCCCTTTTTCTTATCATACTACCGTACTTACCTGCATGGGACATTTAAATAATATATTCATGTTCGTTTATCCTGTTGTTGCCAACATTGCTTTTAGCGTTTTTTTTTTTTTTTTTTTTTTTAAGCCATCTTGGTAAAATCACTCATCTTCTACTCTATACCATTCATTATTGGGGATATAGATCATATTTTACTTCCTGGTATTCCTTATCACACAAACAGTTCAGAATTATATAGATATATCCATTTCAAAAAATGTTAAAACCATCATACACAATGTACCAATGTGTCACCTCTACACTATTTTATTTACAAATAACTTGTATCTGTTTGGTAATGTTGACAGCCACTTCTATTTCATATCTTCTTAAAATTAACCAAAGTCACTCTTGGAGTTTGAAAGAGGTATATAATTGTGCAATCTCTTTTTTTTTTCACCATTATAAAGCATTTTGGCTCACTTGTGGCTGGAGTGCCACCCATCTAAAGTAGTGTACACACTTTTGTTAACAGGTTTGGCGTTTTCTTATTGTTATCGTTGTTTTGACTATTGTTGTTGTTGTCCAAAATCATAAAATTCCAATGACACTATAACCAAAAAAATCACTCTTAAAGTGGAACCTGTGTATGGGCAATCAGAAACAGCACTGACTCTCTTTTATATGTGCACATTTTGAGTTCCAGTTCCAGGAAATAGGGTTATGCAATGATAGAAAGGGTCCAGGCCTAGAAGGGAGGAATCTCAGATTTCTGGTTCTGAGAGGCACTGTGGATCACAGAGAATATGATGGGTATATATAGTTTCGAACTGCATCTGTATTTTCTCCTTAGTAACAATAACCAAGTGTCTTTCCTCCTATTGTTTATTGTTTTCTTTTAACCACAGATCCTGAAAATTAACTCCATTATCAGTAGGCCAGTGTGTGTGTGTGTGTGTGTGTGTGTGTGTGTGTGTGTGTGTGTTTGAGATATACCTTATCTTTTAAACACAGTGCATTTTAGAAAAAGGGTCTCTCTCTGGGTCCAGAGTTCACTGATTGATAAGAAAACTTCAAGAGTCCTCCAGCCTCTAGCTTCTTAGCCCTGGACTTATGAGCACATACTATCATGACTGAACTTTTTTTTTTTTTTTACAAAAGTTTTGTGGCTTGAACTTGAATCCCCATGCTTGCACAAGGCAGCAAGCGTTTCTTTAAGCGTCTCGTCCCCAGACTCCTGATGTTTTTGGTACAAATTTTTCTGAAGCTCTTCAGCACACATCAGGATATTATTCCCTTTCACATAGTAATCATAAATTGCTAAGGATTTTTATGTGTTTATTATCTTTGCCAATGTTCGTTACTTTCTAAATGATGGAGAATTTCTGTAGAGTAGACATATGTGTCTCCTTTATGCACGGTTGTAGCTCCAGATATCTGCTTCATGCTCTAGCTATGCCATTTAATAGTGCCTTCAATAATCTTCATGGCCAGGGTTAAGTGTAGAATATAGAGTGGATCAGTCAAAGAATTCAGTAAAGAATGTTTTCTGGAACTTCAATAGTTCCCAAAGCAGTCAGGAAAAACCTCAACTTACGTCAGACTCTAATATTTATTAGGAACATAACCCTGATGTGGTCACTTTCACTTGGTTGCTGTTCAAGTGTAGTGGACCAAGATTTGAAATGACTAAATTTCATTCACATGGCTAGTCATAAAGGTGAAAGAGGAAATCAAAACCCTGAAGATAAATGACCAGAAGCATGGAAATATTTCAGGACCCATCGTTTGATTTCATCCCCTTACGAAGAAGTGAACCTGGGCCTATGAGATCGTTCAGTAGCAGTGAGATCCTTCAGCAGGGAGATACTTGCCACCAAGCCTAAAGACTGAATTCAATCCCAGGGACCCCCACAGTAGAAAGAGAAGACTAACTCAAGACAGTTGTCCTCTGACTACCACATGTGTGCAGGGATGTGCACACATATGAATGAATAAGCATATAAAGTATGTCTACAGTGAATCCATTGCTGACTACTTTTCAAATAGATATTTAGATTATGCGACTATGATAAGGAAATAACATACATCAAAAACTATTTACATACCAACTCTCAAGGAACTTGAGACTCTGTCACTAATTGTAGCAATCACATCCTTTTTTGTTATCAAATCTACATAAACTCAATAAAATTGCCTTTGCAAACTGAACAGATGTGGCATGTGACACAACATTCTTAAATGATTCAAACAACGGAAGGAACAACCCGGGGATGGGCCCTCAGAAGGAGCCTTAAAAGGCCAGAAGGTTGTCATTAATATTGTGATAGGGCTGCGCACGAAGCAAGTGCAGCTTGAACTGTGTTCTACCAGAAGGATTACATTCCTGGGGATGATGAGTGACTGCTAACACCTACTCAACACCAGCACTGTCATACCAAGCGTTCCAGAGCTCCTTCATTCTCTCAGTTAGAAGCATGTTCTCTCAGCTAAACACAGCCACAGGGATATTTCTGTATAAGGAAATCCCAGTAATGTGCAACCAGGAGGTGAAAGTAAACAGAACAAACAAATAAACCAAAGCAAGCCAACCAACAAGCAAAAGGAATATTGGCTTACTGCTCTATAGAAGGATTTGATCTGGTTTTACCAATAGTTTGTATCACTGCATATGTCCATTACACATATACACATAACACACACACACACACATATATGTATATATATACATATATATGTATATATATGAATGTGTGTATACATATATGTATATATGTGTATATACATACATAAACATATATATATATATATATTTATATATATATTTCATTTATATGGGTACATTGCAGCTGTCTTCAGACACACCAGAAGAGGGTATCAGATCCCATTGCAGATGGTTTGTTAGCCACCATGCAGTTGCTGGGAAATGAACTCAGGACCTCTGGAAGAACATTCACTGCTCTTACCTGATGAGCTATCTCTCCAGCCCCAGAGTCACACTTCTAGTTTCATGTCATGTATACAATTAAAGATTTTCGTGTATCTGTACAAAAATCTATGAACCATAAGTAAAAGAAAAGATAATATTCATCTTTCTGAGATTAACTGCATTTATTTAATATGAGCATCTCCAATTGGATCCATAACTTTGTACTTCATTCTGGCAAGAAAAAAACCAACTCTGTCATGTATGTAACCCACATTTTCTTTATTCATTTCTCTGTTGATGATTGGTTCTATAGCATAGCTGTTATAAATAGAGGCACCACAAACATGGATATGCACGTGTTTCTTTAGATGCATACGTAGCAGTAGTCAAGCAAGACTAATTTGATAGATCTACGTTCAGTTTTTGAGCGAGCTCTGTATTAACTTCTGTAGAGAGTGGTTCCAGTTGCATTACAACCACAGAGTATAAGGTAACTCCTGTCCACAGCTTACCAGCATTTGTTGTTATGTATTTTCTTAATAACTGCTATTCTGAAATGTATCATTCTCATAACTCCAGCGTAGGAGTGATGGCTAGATTTCTGCTATGTTGCTATTTTTTGATATGAGACATTCTCATTAGAGTTGAGAGAATGTTTCTTTCACTTAGGTGCACACAACCAGAAGCCAGTGCAGGCTCAAGTTGAACACAGAGAGTCGTGGTGTGTCAAATGGGTCTCTATCTGACGACTTCAGATCGCTTCCACTTCTTCAGCTAGAAATATTGCTGAGGGCTTGTTAAACACACAAAGGCCTTGGCTTTTTACTATTTTGCAAGCAAAAGAAACACCATTTTAAACTCCTTTGAAAACTTTCTCTTCTTTCACATTAAGAGGCTGCCACACGAACAGAACGTGCCATAAATAATGCGTGCTAACATTTTCCAAAAACTGGACATCAATTAACGTTAATTTATGAGAACACTTCTTCAGAGGAGCACAGTTCAGACTCATAACTACTGAAAAGACTCATTAATAGAAATGTGTAGGGAGAGTGGTTTTTTTCTTCTAAAGGGAACATGAAAGTAAACACATATCATTGCAAGGAAGGCTCATGATTTATTGCAAACTCAGTGGAAAGGAGACTTTACGCTGTTTCCAGGGTAAATTTTGAGCAAAGGAATCAAGCAAACAAAATGAAATGAGGATATTCTCTTAGGAAAGGCATCCTGTGAGAACCCGGACAGATGATAGCTAATACTAATATAATAAGTACTACATGTCAGGCACTATGTCAACATGATCTTGTGTGTGTTTCAACAAGAACACTGCCAGGGAAATTTGTTTTGCTGCCATATAAAAAGTTAAAAATCAAGCCCCCCCCCATGTTATTATGGAAACTAAGACCAAAAAAGTGTGTCATTCAGGTGGAAGTCCCATCTCCTGCTCACACTCTTTGATACATTAGACAGTATCCACAGTAACCAGATAGAGGCATAGACAGCCCTAGATGGGCTTGTACTGTGCCTTGTGTTTTAGAATCTCTAAGTGGAAGTGGATGTACTTTAGGCTTTAACCTGAGCCATGTATTTTTATGTGCAACAGATGATTGTGTAAATAACTTCAAGTTTATGGAAATAAGCTATTTCTACCTTTAAGTCTTCAACATGGCCACAAAATAACAAACTCATCATTTGTTACATTTTTAAACCTTCTAAACATTTTGAGGCGCTCAGACAATATCCATATATTAATTGTAAGATGAAATTTCTGCTTCTCTTTTAAATTATTTTATTTATTTTATTATACATATATGTTTATATATAATATAAATATATATAATATAAATATAACCCTAACCAAAGTCTGGTCTTTTGCAAGAATAAAACATCATATATACTCTTCGCCACTGAGCCATGCCTCCATTTAAGGTATTTTTATTTCTTTGAGAGAGAGAGAGAGAGAGAGAGAGAGAGAGAGAGAGAGAGAGAGAGAGAGTTAATGCTTGCAGACCCATTCATATATTTTGCTAAAGGAACTAGGATATATAAAGCAGAGTGAACTGGGAAAATTCTACACCACTAGCCTCTTTGATGTGCTTTCATGATTCCCCTCCAATCAACTCCAATTTACGAAGTTCAAGGATCTCATTAAGGTATTGAATCTCATCAATTAGCAGAGATGGTAGGTCCAGCTTTTCACACAGCAATGATTCTCAGTTTTAATCATGCTTCAGAAGGTTGGAGAGTAAGTTAGCATGAAGAGCCGAAAGCCTTACTCCCAGGTCTCTCTCACTTAGTTCTCCAGTGAGGCCTGTGAATTCCACTTCTAACAGATTCCTCTAGAAACCTCATTTCTATAGCCACTGCATTAAGACCTGTCTATGGATACAGCTAAGTCCTTACCATCCTGTGACAGTGCCAGTTTCTTTCCAATGAATAAGTGTACTGTTTATTGTGTCCGTACTAAGTCAAACATGCATTGGTTACTTTCCAAATGATTTTTAAGTAATAGCATTATCCAATCACCAGAAAAACCTTATAAGTAATATGGAATAGTAACTCAAAAATTATTATTGAATAACTTCATGTTTTAAATCAGCCAGTACCTACCACTGACCCAAGTAGACACTTATTGTCACTTTGGGTGAAAAGTAAGTCAATGTTCAATACAGACCACCAATCATTTCTCAGTTCTCCATCGGAATTAAGAAGTTTCCAGTGTGTTTAAACCAGAGCAGGAAGAACAGACGCTAGGAAAAAATATTAAAGCATGATCTATAGGTATTTTGTGAGGTGATGTGTGTGTGTGTGGGGGGGGGGTTATATGCTTGCACTGGGAATCTTCCTCTATTAACATAAACATATGTTTTGAAACAGAGTCTTTCTTTGAGCCTGAATCCCACCAATATAACGATAGTAGATGGCCTGTGAGCCCCATGGATGCTTCTGCTTTTCCTAGCACTTAACTTACACGAAAGGTATCACTGTGCCTTGAATTTATTTCATTAACATAGATTCTGGACATCCAAACTCAGGTCTTCCTGATTATTCTCAAAGCACTTTACCAACTAAGCCATCTCCCAAAGCTTAAGATTTATGTTTGAGAGAGAGAGAGAGAGCGCGCGCGCATGTATGTTGAGCAGGAAACATCCGCCAGGAAGATAGGAGTGTAGGAATTGAGGATGAACATACTTAGAGGAGGAAATGATGTTTTTTAAATTATGAACATTGCTTGCCCAAGGACTCATTTTTACAAAAACCTTTCTTGGTAAATGTTTGGTGACAGATGGTTGTTGACAAAATTAAGTCTGAAATACCTCCGAAGTCTAGCTAACATTGATTCCTAAAAAGGGAGCCCACATCCGCGTTCCGGATTCTAAAGGAAACGTTTGTGTATTGGCCCTCTAAAGTCTTCCGTCACAGGAGGAGGGAGCCTGAGCCTAACATGCAAAACTCGCTGCGTGAAACTGTGTGAAATGATTCAATTATTTCCATAATAACACTTAACAGATTCCAGATCTACGGCATTAAGCACGCCGCCAAGAAGCCCTCTGAGTCTGTGCTGTTTCTCATTTTAGAATACTGTAAGCGCCCGGAACACATGTTAGGAATCTAGTTCATATTCTGCATTTGTAAAATATCAAATTTATATCAGCAGAAACCACAGCAGCAGCACAGGAGCTGCCCCTCCACCCCCCAGAGCCCAGCCATTGTGCAATCAAACTCTTAACACCAGCTTATCGTTTCTGAGAATTTTCTCCTGGTTGAAATGGACAAAATGACTTTCACAACTCAGGGCCATTTTCTTTACCTATTTATGACACGGGCTTCAAAACACATACTCAAGAAGGGCTGCTCTCAGGTTTCTATTTTGTAAAGTTGTGTCATTGACTCTTAAAGTACATATTAAAAATATAATTTATTTTACCAGAGTGCTACTATACTGTTTCATAACACTGAGATCTAGCTTTGCCGAAGTCCCTGGAGTTTGTGTCAATATACTGAGGTCCAGATTATTTGAAAGTATGAGTTTATTAAGAAAGGATTTTCCCTCCAGTGACCTAACTACATTTATTTTCAAACACACTTCCATTTTTTTTTCTCATTACATTTCCCTCACCAGATAAAATGTCAATGAACTTATTATATGTCGAATGATACTACAGAAGTTGCTGCCTTGGCTAAAGATCTCTCCTGGAAAATGCGGATGATATTAATGTATACTATATTGTGATTTTACCATAATTATAGATGTTGTAGATGGTGTAACATCAACATGTCTTGTATTTTATTGAATTACTTTCTAGACATAAATACTGTGGTAGCTGGAGTCTATTGAGATATAGTCAGATCTGCAAATCTTAGACTAATAATCATGCTTGTAATGCCATGTCTGCTCAAGATGTCTGACATTACTGCAGTTCCAAACAGAATCTCATTACCCATCAAACGTACACCCTCTTCTTTCACTTTGATTGTTCTTATGGCCACTTACAGTTAGCCTACAATGTAAGGAAGCTTACCCTGAATACATTTTAAAAGTTCATATCGAAAGCAAGCAGAGTGTCCCAGAAGATCCTTGCTGATCCCGTCCTTAGACCTCCCCTTCGAAATCCTTCAGTTAGAGAAAATCTTTTGAATGCAATTTTTTGCTTAATGTGTAGTGTGTGTTTCTGTTTTCCTTTCCTAATACTAACATTTTTAATCTATTACTGATTATGTGTATATGTGTGTGTGTGTGTGTGTGTGTGTGTGTGTGTGTGTGAGAGAGAGAGAGAGAGAGAGAGAGAGAGAGAGAGAGAGA
>NC_034603.1:78997338-79046876 GCF_900095145.1 Mus pahari
GAGAGAGAGAGAGAGAGAGAGAAAGGGAGGAAAGAAAGAGGAAAGAAGGCATGCATTTGCATTTGCATATAGGTTTCATAGAGGTCAGAGGTATAAATCTCACGGAGTTGGAGTTATGGGATATTATGGATGTTGGAAAGTTGGTGTTCTGCAGGAGCAGCAAGTTCTTTAAACCAAGGAGCCACCATCTCCCCAAAGCTGTTTTCATTTTTTTAAATAATATGTTTGCTCCTGAATGTATTGATCTATAAACAAAAAGATAAATACTTTATGTTTTATATAATTACATTATTTTCTCTCTATGACCACAGTTGATCTCAGAGTTAATGAATTTTTCATTGTCTATATGATATTTTTTCCTCCTTTCATACTTTCATACTTTTCTGAGGTATGGGTGTGCTTTAGACTATTCTAAAACAATTAGATAGACTATATTATCTCTGTCTTTGACTAACTACACCTTATTGAATATTCATGTGTTTGCATACCCACTGTCCAGGGGGGCCAGGAGATTGTGTTGGATGCCCTGGAACTAGCACTACAGACAATATAAGGAATCATTTGTGTTATCATTTGTGTTATGGGAACTGAACCCAGGTCAGCAGTCAGTGCTCTTAACTACTGAGCCATCTCAATGGCCTATTATATATATATATATATATATATATATATATATATATATATATATATATAATCACAAATTTCACAAATCCTACCTAACTTTTTCTATGAATATAGGTTAGAAGTTCATCCCTCCACGTCTCAATACTCTCCTAAATCTGTTAAGCTAATTTCCAAGAACATACAGTGTTTGTTTTGCTCATGATCCCTATATATGGCCTCCAATGGATTCCCCTGAGCCTTTGCAAGGCAGCCTGTGGCCATGGTCTTTGAGATGCCACCATCCCTCTCTCTTCACTGCCATTACTGTTCCCTCATGGACCAAATCACACCTGTGCTTCCAGTTTTTTGGTTTTGTTTTTTGTTTTTTGTTTTTTTGTTTGTTTGTTTGTTTTTTGTGACCTGTATACTGTTCTCTCAGTTGAGAGTGACAGACTCATTCTTGTGGAGACCCAGAGCAGGCAACTGCAGTTGCTGTGAGTTTGTTTGCAATGGCTCTTTATTGCCCAGAACACAGTATTTGCCAGCCTTTCATATGGTGTCAGGACTTTTACATTCTGCACTCTCTTTTTCAGTGTCTTAGAGCCTTAGAAAAGTACATTCTTTAAGCCTAAGTACCCAATAGTCCATTATTTTCAGTGCCTTCACACAGAGAGGAAGTCTTGCCTTCAGTGTTGTTGCCCCTGGTGACACCGTCAAGTTCCAATGGATAATCTCAATCCAATAGCAATACAGATGGTGCTAGTTAAATGTATTACAGGACAAAGCAAAAGTCATGAATGACCCTACTTTCTAGCCCTCCTGTAGAATGCTGTTCCTTTTAAATGTCATGACCAATTAAAATATCTACTCTGGCAGAGCTAATACACATCATTAGGTGCTATGGATAACTATAATCTTATGTGTACCTGTGTGTATATGTAAATGAGTATATGTGTGTATGTATACATGCATGTGTGTAGGCACATATATGAATATATATGAACATAAGTATTTGGATATATACATACATGTGCATATATGTGTATATTTTTGCATGTGTGGATATATATGTTTGTGTGAGTATATGTGTGTTTGAGATTATGTGCCTGTATGCTCATGTGTAGATAGATAGATAGATAGATAGATAGATAGATGGATAGATAGATATAGATATAGATATGTATGTGTGTAGATGTAGGTATATGTATATATATATATCTGCATATATATATATACATATATAATGGGTATATGGGTATATACATGTAAATATGTATATTTGTATATGCACATGCATATATCTGTATATGTATATATGTGTTTGTGTCCATATGCTCGTGTATATGTATGTGCATGTGTTTATGTTAGTGTGTGTAAATGCATCTATTATCTGAATATGTACCTGTGTTTTTGCATGTATGTCTATGCATGTAGATATGTGTATGCATGACTTTGTGTTCATGTGGATGTATACATGTATTTTGTGTGTATGTGAAGATATACGCATGTTTGTGAATGTCTATTTTCTTTTACTCAGAAGAAATGGCTTAACCTAAATGTGAATGTACATGGCAAGATGTGTTCATTTCACAAGTGTCTAACCAGAGTAGAGGATCCAGGAGCATTCTGCCAGCTGAGCTCAGGCTGAGGCATCCTGTAAGAGACTTTGTCAAGTGTTCCCTGACTGTAAATAGTTACCTCACATTACCTCAGAGCATGAGGCCATGTTTGCACACGAAAGCCAGCCGCCACAGCAGGGCTTAGCTGAAATGCTGCTGGCTTCTGGAAGTCATTTCTACCACGTGCACGTTTTTTGATAAATCTGCAAAATAACTTAAGCAAAGAGACCCAGGGTGATTTTTCTTCTTTCATTCTCCTTCTTACCTCCGGCCCAACTCAGCTGTAAAACTAAGTCCCCTTTATCACTGCAGTCTCCACTCCTTAATCCAGTTGACTTTTCTGAGCTCGCTTTTGCACATGTTTGTCTCTTCCTGCACCACTAAATTGTATCAGCTGCCTTGGATTTGGGGTTGATGGTGATTGCTGAGGTGGGAAAGACAGTGGTTACATTTGTCGGCTACCTTTTCACAAGATGTAGGGATCAAGGAGTGGGGCTTTAGGTGTTAGTGGAGTTTGCAAGGTATATAGATTATGTGGTTCGTTTTTTATTTTTAATTTGTTTCTGACCATTTACTCTTAGATATAAATCTTGAAATAAGAGCCTTATGACAACTTTTTTTTTTATTTTGTGTTTCATAGAACATTAAAACAGCCAAAAATACTTAGTGTCTATGTACACATTGAAAATAGAGAACTGCCTAAACTAGATTTGTATGTTAATTCATAAGGTAATTCTTCTAGCATGGCCAAGATATTTTGCACATACCTCTGTGAGCATGTCACTCTAACTAGACCCAGAACATTAGAGAAGAAGCTTAACTTTCATTCATTCTTTAATAATTTTATATGACACATTTTGATCAAATTCACCCCCATTAATTCTACAACGACCTCCCTTTCCTACACAACCAACTTCTTATCCAAAAAATAGAAGAGAGAGAGAAAGAAAGGGAAGGAGGGATGGAGAAGTGGGGTAGTAATGCGAAAATAGGAGAGGGAGAGGGAGCAAGGGGAAGGAGAGGAAGAGAGAGAGAGGGAGAAGCATCTCTGATGATGCTTGAGAGTTGCAGTGGTCTGTGGCTATAACTGTAAGTCATTAGGATGTCAACCCAAGGTTTTAATTGTATTCTGTGAGAAAAGTGGTGGGTGTTTTACCTTAAGCTTTAGTTTCACTCCCCATGCCCCATACAGGCCTTCCAATCACCCAAGTCTTTCTTAGAAAGACATAGTCCATTGTGGGTGGCACCATTCCCTAGACAAGGTGTCTTGAATGGTGTAAGGGAGGAGATAGCTAACAGCAAGCAAGGATGCACAAATTTATTCCTTCTCTGTTGTTGACTGTGAATGTGATACTTTCAATTCCTGACTTGACTTCTCCATAATAAGACTCTGTAAACTGGAGCTATAAGCCAAAGACATCCTTTCTTTCCTAACTTGCTTTTTGTTAGGAGAGTTTTATCATAGCAACAGAAATCAAGCTTGGGCAGGGGTTAGTATTGTAGATCAATATTGTTAACATTATTAGAATTATAAGCACTCTATCATTATTATTTCTTCTATTACACTCATCTTCATATTATTTTTCTACTTTTACTTTTTGGTAATATATCACTGACTATCCTTTTCCTTTCTCAAGACTGGGAATTTTCAATGTTTTCCTATAATGGTTGAATAAATATTTTCAGCTTTGCTTGGTACAGAGTTTCTGGTACTACTATGTAGCTGTGTTGTAGTATCCAAAAGAAGACACAGCTGACAGCAAAGCAAACAGGAGAGTGGCACCTGTCACCAAGTTCCAGTAAAGCCTTTTATTTCCAGGCACTAACATATTCAGAGATTTCTCATGCACGAGCTATTACCTTTCTTTAATTTCTTTTACATTTGATTTTTCTTAGAGTTCCATTCATGGGCACTATAGGTCCTTTTTCACCTTATACTCAATGGCCCCAATTGCTTTCCTATCCCACACTCCTCAAGTTCATTACTTCTCCTTTTTCAATCAGCAATGTCACACATATGTGTGCATGTGTGAGTGTGCATGCATGTGCACGCATGCACACACACATATATACATACACCCCATGATTCCACTTTGTGTTGTTTGTATGTATGTGTGTAGGGCTGAATATTTGAGATGAGATGACGTACTGGGAGCTCAATTCTGGAGAAGACTAATTCCCCCTTTCGGAGTAGCCATGAGTTGACATTTCCTCCCTAGCCCTTCATCTACAGGTGGATCCTGATGAGAGTTCTTTCCTCTCAACTGTTTAAAGATACAGAGGGAAAAAGTAATAAAGACCAAGGCTGACTTTTGACCATTCAAAAATTAGTAGTAGTGTCCGTCCATATTTTCTCCAATCCCTGTTCTGATCTGAGACTTAAGCCTGGTGCAAGTGAGAGCAGTTCTGGGCTTAGATGAAATGGACTGGACAAAGAAATAGTAAGAAAGAGGGCGAGGTTATTCGAATCCCCAGATTTCATATAGAATTTAATTTACAGAAAGGATGCTCAATAATGCGGGTTTTAAAATAGAGTCAATAATAACCTTTTTTTTTTTTTTTTTTTTTTTTTTTGCTAACCAGTAGACAAGAAGTAAACATACAAATTGCAAGTTTAGACACTGAGTGTTCTACATGCACTCAAGTATCTGAGTATGTATGTCTACAAACACGCAAGCAGAGTCTAGAAAGGACTTCAGGTGTCCTGCTCTGTCACCCTGACCCCTATCACCTTGAGAAAGGGTTTCTCACAGAGTCAGAAAAAAATCATTGTTTCTCCTAGGCTTTATAGTCACTGTCTTCTCAAGACTGTCTTGGATCTTGGATCATTCCCCACTGCTAAGTTTGTTAGGAGGTATAGCCATGTCTGGTTTTGATATGGGTACTGAGGATTTCAGCTCATCCTCCTCCTGATAGAGCTAGCAAATTCTCTTATTCTGAGCCGCCTCTCCAGTTTTAATACAGATCATTTATAAGGAAGTTGAATAGTTTGCTGAAAAATCAAAATGTTAGAGGCAGACTGCTATAATGACCACACAGTTACAATCTTATTGACCGTACTTCTAAAATCTTCTGGAAATTCATCCACAACAAAATCAGAACCACAGCAACCAACTCTTTGATACTTTGTTATTCCCCTGTTAAAGATATTGACTCAGATATTTGTCCCTTGTTTTAGAGCTTGGTGTATGTAGAATTTGTAATAAGAGATATTTATCTAGATGGCCACAACTTGCCAAGTAGACCCATCTTACAGGTGAAGGTATGAAGGTGAGACTTGTTGTCATAGTCGAGAGATTTCTTTGTTCACACCAAACATATTGGTCAAGCCATAATAAAACTTTCTTAGCTCATTATTCTCAGAAACGTGTTCCACCATCACAGGGGTTCCTTTTGGTTTGTCTAAAGGCCCCCACAGTAGATTTCTCCAGGCAAACAAGGACCAAATCTTTTGAAACATCCATAGCTACAGCATCACTTCAGGACAGCCGTCTTTCATTCCCATGCAAACGGACACCAGGATGGAAAGGTGGTGCATATATTACCCACATCTGTCTGCTACAAATCTGACTCAGTTTCATGCTTTTAGGACAAATTCCAGGCAAAGGGCCACTGGGAGAGGCTCCGTTTCTCTATACCCCATGCCCAGCCTTGTCAGTTAGGCAGCAGAATAATTTCTTTCATAAGGTCTGTCTTAGCCAAAGTAAACAAACCCGTGCCCCGTGGCATGAGACCTCGAAAGGGAAAGGACTGTGTTCTGAATTACACTCCAAGGGGAGTTGACCTGAGATCAGATGCCTTAAGACCTGGAAAGCAGTGAGACAGGCGTATATCAAAGATGGACTTTATCATTTGGTATGGTTGGAAAATCGATTTTCTATATATGGAGCCATGGCACGGATAAAGCCCACCTCACAGACCCCCGCTTTCCTTCCCCCATGGTACAAATTAAATGGATGCCATTTGGTCGTGAGTACCAAAGCAACCAGCGGCTCCGAGTTGGAAGCAACCATTGAAAGGGATAGAAAAACAAACTTTTAATAAAGAAATGGAAAGATGTCATATACTCGCACTGATTAAATTAGCAAGAAAATATAGGCCTGTCCAAGGCCCCGTGCCGCTTCCTTACGCATCTAATGGAAAACTTGTTCCTGATCCAGGATTTTATTATTATTGTCATTATTTGAAATGCCACTTTCAGAAAAAGAAAATTTCCATTCGATACCCACCTTACTAGGAGAGACTCGGTATGAAAATAAATAGTTGAAAATGTGCAGTGACTGGAGTAGTGTGAGCCAAATTAAAGCTAAATTTCCATCTGGACCTCAGCATGCTACCACCCAGAAACATTTTCTGTGTTTCACTTTTATCCATTTTAGCAGCATATATTTTGTTTATTCTGTGATAGGTTTGTATTGTAAACAATGTGTAGGCAATCATCCTGATCGTATGCACACTGAGATACACCCTCCCACTCTCCCAAGACCCCATCTTCTCCCTCCCACCCTTCCCCAAGAACTTCCAAATCTGTCTCTTAACTCCAAGCAGGTATCCCCCATCTTCTATCTCTCACATGAATACACAGGAATTTCTTTTTCTACCCATGTCCAGGAACCCCAAACTTTATACTCCACCACAAATCACCAACGCCTCCCTCCTACTCCCCACAGGAACCTCCAATTTCTCCCTCACATTTTTATAATAGATTCTATTTGTTCATCATCAGAAGAAATTCAGGTGGTTCTTAAAGGTAAAATGCTATTCTGTGAATATATACATATATATATATATATATATATATATATATATATATATATAGAGAGAGAGAGAGAGAGAGAGAGAGAGGGGGGGGGGGGATAAATCTATTCAAACATCTCACAGCAGGGGGCTCCCTGTTCTATCTTCAGCATCACATGATTCTATCTGCTAGAGACAGGAGATTGGCCTAAGATGTTCACCACACCAAAGGACTGTATTATTTTAGTGAATTGGAAGTAACAGCTGTCAGATAAATTCTAGACAGACAGCTGCTATAGAGAATTCTGGGTATCCAATGAGGGTGCTAAGCAAAAGTTCCTTGTCTGCCCCGATTTGAGAATCGAGGTTTAGAGAACTGGAAGCTTTTCTGGTGCCTTGGAATAAGAGATGAACTATAAGTGCAACTCTGAAAGGATATGACAAGAAACCAGAACATTCTGGTTACTGATTCATTGGAAGAAAAAGAGGAAATGTGACCATTTAGTCCAAGACGAGGTCTGAATTGTGAGGCTTATCTCTGAGAATGAGAACTCTTGGGAGTTGGGACAAGCCCTTGTCAAGTGAAGCTTATGAGAAGCAACTGGGGCTGAGGCAACCCCAGTGCTTCATTTGGTCATTCACGGAAGGGGGTGAAAAAGCTGTCTCTGCTAGGTGCCATTTCAACAAAATAAAACAGGCTGAACAATTTGTAAGAAATTTAACTTTCTGAAGGATGAAAAGGTCCAGTCCCCTGACCCAGCAGACTCAGTTCTCAGAGTTAATATAGCGCCTTCCCTCTCCTCGAAGGAAGAACTCCCGTGTCCGTGAGAGGCATAAAGTCGCAGATCAAACTAGCTCTGAGAAGTCTTTTTTGGAAGAGTTCAATTCTCTTTGAGATAAAGGAGCCCTCAGCTATAATCTTGCTTATTGAAAGCCTCTCAGTATTAGTATCCTTAAAAACATATGAATTCTGGAAAGCTAATGTTCAAACCTTCTGTGTCAGAGCCCTTCTCCCTGAACTATCCACTGCCCACAGCAAAGCACAAGGCATTCTCACTGGAGGCTGAAGGCGTTTCTTCAAGTCTGTCCCCTGAAGCACTGGTTTTTGAATGAAAAAAATGTAGACCCAGGGCTGAGATATTTGAACAAGTGATCCCCAGTTGATGATACTGTTTTAAGAAGCCTTTGCTTGAGGATATGCATTCCTGGGGAAGGCTTTGGTTGTTTATAGTCTTAGCCTCCCCTCCCCCTTACACACACACACACACACACACACACACACACAGGTTCACATACTCTGCTTTCTTCCTTCCTTTGAAGATGTAAAGTCAGAGTTTCCTCTTCCTCCCAGCATGCTTTGCTTCTTATCGTCTGGATGGGCTCTAATGCCTCGGGGTTACAACCCAGAATAGACTCTCTATTTCCTTAGTTGCCTTTGGCCGTGGTATCTCATTACAGCAACAGAAGAATAACTAATACAATCAGGTTTCATGAACATGATTACCCTTTCTTGTAATCAATAGGACAAAGCTCTTACAGGCTGATGGCAAGGGGCTGGATTTGTGAAATGACAAGTATTTTAAGGAAATTCATTGTTGTAGGAAAGTACGTTGTCAGGTTGTTTACTCGAATTAAAAGGAGGAACAACGGGGAAGAAATCCCCGGCCTCTACAATGAACGATGAAATGATATAATTAGGTTTAATAGGTAGACTAAATAAATAGCGACAAAGGGGAGGAATTAAGTCCATTAACTCTGAAAATTTAATCACTGTGCATTTCTTTTTTAGCCTTTGAAAGGCATCTCTGTAAAGAAGTAATAAGATATTAAATGGCATGTGTAACCTTTTATTAACTTGAAGTCAAGTGATTAAAATGTGCTCATGCATTATGATGTAAGTGTTTGGAAGGGGTGCATGCTCAGAACAAACAAGCACACTCCAGAAATATCCTTAACCCTTCCTCTGTCCCATTTCACTGCATTTACTATACCCTTAATTTCTTTGATCAGTTCTTTAAGGTAGAAAAACAAATATTGCACTCAAAGTTAAAACTGAAGTAAGAGTTTCCCATTTGAACAAATCATGACTTTTGATACATAATAGAGTAGTCTCACCATGAAGATGGGTCCTGAGCCTACCAGAATAATATAAGTCAGGAGATTTTTTTTTCTTTAAAAATATTTTAAAAAAAATAGAATTTAAGTTCCACAATAAAGACCCCTTCAGGGTATGAACAAGAGAGGTGACTTTAAAGAGGAACATGTTCACTATTACAGGAAAAAAAAAAAAAAAAAAAAAAAAAAAACTCATTCTAACCCACTGAAAGCTTTTGGCCCTCCAGAACCACAGGGTGGGGTGTGAGTCTATAGATGTATCTTTTTTTCTTTTCCCTCCCGAACACCCACAAAGAAACATTCAGTGGTCAGCCCTAGCTCGCGAAACCACAAACCCAAGGGAGTATGTCAAAAGCCCCTTTACGGAGACTAGACGGAGGGGTTCGCTGGGCCCCGTTTTCACACTTCTCCTTGGGTTACAAGCTGACCCAAGCAGACATTTACAGTCCTCTGAAGAGGCCACAGCACCGAGGGAGCATCAGAGCAGCAACCGCACCTTCTGAATTACCTAACCGAGGCTCCTCAGCACTTAATCTTTCGAGTTTCCCTTGGCCTGGCGACATGGACGAACCATCAAATCCATTCCACTAGCTGGCTTTTGAATCCCAACATCCATTAGTCTGGGGACAGAAGCCAGAGATACAAACTAATTAGGGACGCAAAGTTTCCTTTTCCTTAAGGTTAATGAAAAGCCGCTGCTGTCGAACGATCCTCAACTTTTCCTGGGGTTCCAAATCATCTGCCTTAATTTGGAGTTTTAAGAATGTGAGGGGGCATGTTCAAGGACTCTTTCTATAGGAATCTGATAATTGCATAGTAAAAAAATTATTAAATATCAAAAGTTTAGTCTCTATTTTAAATTACGTTACAATATACAGCATGACATTATATTTGATTTTTGCTGCCTGAGACTGAGCAGATGACGGGACTGGCTCTCATTCCAGTAGCTGGAGCTGAGGGCACCTCAACCATGCTTGCTCAGCATGGCAAGGCCTTGAGTTCAAACCCCAGATGCTCAAAAACAATAAATAAATAAATTCCAGGATTTGACCTCCGCCAGGAAGGTGGCTTCAGTCCGGTACTGCCAGCTCTGATCTGAGTATTCTACTCAAGCTTCCGTGCAGGCGATTCCTTAGGAACATCCACGTCATAAGTGCTCTTGACGAGAGGCAAAATTTACGGTGGCGAACTGAGATTCCCAAAAATGAGATTTCAGGGGGATCATTTGCCTGACAGAAGAAAGAGCGCATGATTCATTTGCATGAACTCATAGCAGCATATAAACATATTTATATACACATGCACACACACAGCTTGCCCTGGTAACAAACCTCTCTCTTCGTGGGTCTAGTATACTTACAATTATTGCTCTTTGGTTAATTGTTTAAATATCTGCTTTACTCATTCCTCTGCTTTTATAGTTAAGAGTCCCCTGGCTTTTCTCTCATTTCAGACTCTATGTCAAGTCTTTAAAATGTCTTTAGAGTCCTCCACCGGTTGTCCATCAAACCCTGAGCACGTACGGAGACAAAAATAAACATGTATATGCACCTCGATTTAGGCATCAGGGAAAATATATAGTTGCACTGTGCTTGAAAAGTTGACTGAGTCAACATCTCATCTCGTTTTAAATAAGATTTAATTATTTCAAAGGTTTGTCATACTATTAAAGTTTTAAAATTTGAAGTATTCAAATGGTTTTTGCCATGTTATGTCTGTATCTTTGGGTTTTTTTTTTTATTATTATTATACAGAGAATTTTCTACCTCAAGTGTAGAATGTTTAGAAACTTTTTATCACAGAAGTGCATTGATTCAAAGCCATGTAAGACTCTGATATCAAGGCAAGTACAATAGTGTAGTATATGCCTCTAATCTCACCAGTCTGGGGTCTGGAGCAGACTGTTGGAGAGTAACTAGGCAGCCAGCTAGGTCTACAAAGCAAGAAGCAGCCAGGACTCTGCAGTAAGATCTTGTTAGAAGAACAAACAAAACTAAACACAAAACTAAACTAAACCACCACCACAACAACAACAAAACAATAAAACCACCAACTCTTTATCCACACATGCGTACCTCACACATGCATGTGGGCAAACACACACACACACACACACACACACACACACACACATACTCTTTTACAAAAGAAACTATTATTCTCTTTTAGGATTTAGTGAACACAAAAAAATCCAAATATAAAAATCAACAAATTTTAAAGTAAAATCAAGAGCTAAGATCTCCTGTACCCCAAGTTTGTTTATACAATGTTGTCATTAAGTGATGTCTCCCCCATTTAGGGTAACTTAAATATCTAAAATAGGTAAAGGAAGAGGAGTATCCCTTGCATCACAGTGCTGAAGCATACAATCTTGTTTGCATCACGTTTTTGCATATATTCACACACTGTGATTTTGAAAACAAAATGAGAAGATTGGGTGGATGGACAGATGTCGTCTCTAAGGGTGGAGAAAGGGGGGGGTCATCACCATTTTAAGGTCTTCTTGGAGTCTTCTCTAGGAGTTGTTTCACAATAAAATCATATTTATCTTTCCATCCGTTTTGTGATTGCTTTAATGTTTTATTCAGTTTTGCCTTTCTTTGCAACACGAACCTGCTCTCATGCAGTGCGGCAGGGATACCTATAGGGAAGGCACTGGCTGTGCAACGTCGCTTTAATTGGAAAGGGAAAGGTGGGTTGAATTATTGACCAAGCCTGACTTCCATGCTCCTCAAAGCTGTCACGAGAAACTGAACTTGGTTTTAGCCACACTCTTGTTTTCTGTTCTTTCTCTCACACCTGATCCAGTGAGAATCAAGGTGTGAAAAATCTGAGCCCACTCAAGCTGTGGAGTTTGGGAAAGTGGTTACGGGGAATAGGTGCCAAACAGAGTTGCGATTGTAAGAAAGAAAAATATGACCACTCTCATTTTGGTACTTGAGCCTTAGACAGATGTTTGTTTCTTATTACATTTCTCTTTTTCATGTTATCTGTGCATTATTTGACCCAATGTAGAAGACAATGTATTTCAGTTATGATTTGTGTTGAAATATAATGTCTAGGTAGATATAGTTAAGTCAATCTGACAATTTAAATTATGTCAAATCATTTATATAACCTAAACATCATCAATATTATGTTGATATTCCCCATAATATTTAGGATATTCTTTAAAGTTATCTGCAAATAAAATCTGAGTGAATTTGTCACAAATATTTACAAGGCCACTCAGATTTCACTTTTCCCTCCATTTTTTCTTGAGAAAAGAAGTCGATCATTCAAGATAAACGAATTTGAATTTGATTTGTCTATGGTGTCCTAAAACTTTAATTTAAATTTAAATCTGATTACAAAGCTATACATGTTATTGAGGAATATACAGTAAAGCAAATATATTTTATAGAATGCAGAGACCTTGTCCTCTTGGCCTGGGACTGTTCTTGGGAGCTAAAAATCTCTCATTCATATCTTCTAGAGGAAATGTGGGATCTTCTAGATCCTGTTGATCTTGGGAAAGTCCCAGAAGAGTCACCATATAGAATCAAACTGTGATATTCGGGTAACCATTGAGAAATGAATGCTCACACTTTACATGTTGTTCTATTTTCAAATTTTAAGAATCGAGACGAGATCTAAGAACACACGTGGAAATGAGAGGAGTCGCCATATCTGACTAGGGAGCCAGTGCATCTGAGCCAGGATCACCCAGTGAGAACGCAGTAGTGAGCAGAGCCCAGCGAAGAGACAGACTGGGTGTCTATGTTTACATCTTACTATCAATGAATTAATATGTGGTGCCATTCACCTTGAAGCAAAAAGGTATTTAATTGAATTTACTTTTGCTTTTATGGGTGCTAACAGTTGAAGATTGAACTTTTAAAAGATATTTTGGAGTTTTACAGACTTTGGGCTTTAAAAGAGACTGGCTATTTGGAAGATACTTTTTTTTTTTTTTTAAGTGTTTGACATTAAAGATGGTGGGACTTTTAAATTTTGGAATGTTTGTATTGCAAGGTTGATATTAATTCATTATCTTGTGGGTGAACAAGAAAGACAAGGTTATGGCTTAACAGCGATATGCTTGTATGTCAGTTTGATAAGAGATTAATTGTGCTGACAAGACTTATGTCAACTTAACACAGGCTAGAGTCATCTGAGAGAATAAAACCTCAACTGGGAAAATGCCTCCATAAGACCTGGCTGTAAGTAACATTCTTGGGTGTTTTCTTAATTAGCGGTTGATGTAAGAAGGCCCAAAGCCTTGTGAGTAGTGTCATCTCTAGGGTGGTTTTTCTGGGTTCTGTAAGAAAGCAGACACCCCCACATCAGCTCTTGCTTCCTGTTTCCTGCCCTGCAGGCTGAGATTTTTCGAAACCTGCTTTAAGAGCAAAGTTAGGGGAGGAAATGGTTAAAAAGACGTGAGGGATGTGGACCTGTTTAGAAGTAGTTCTTCGGGACCACACCAAACTTCACTGTCAGGATACCAGCAGTCCAGTCCAATCAGCAAACACCAAACATGAATCAGTAGCAGAGGCTTGATTCAGAAGGAACTGCAAAACTCCACCGAATCGGCTCAACTCTTTGAAAGTGACAAGAAGCAGCCAGACTATCGTGAGTTTTTTGCTGCTTTGCTCTCTACAAAGTCACAGCAAGAGAAGATCGGCGAAGACCAGCAAAGCACTGCAAGTCGAATGTCGGGTTATTTTAATGCCCTTTCAGAGATCCTCTCAAGTGTCAGCCTCAGAAAAATATCCTTTCGCAGATCTGCTTCAGCAAAATATCCTCTCATTAGACAGCTTCCAGAAAAACATCACATGATTCATCTGAGTTTCCATAAAGAAACTAGAATTTTTCCACCTCACTCTGCCCTGTTGAAGTTCCTGTCCTGACTTCCCTCAATGATGAGGGACTATAGAATATAGTAATATAGAAGTGTAAGCCAAACAAATCCTTTCTTTCCCAACTTGCTTCTGGTCATGGTGTTTCATCATAGTGGTAATAACTAAGACAGTGTTAGTGTGAATTATGAAATCTATTTGGAGGTTAGAGTTATGAAAGTAGCTCTTCTGAGGTACTTCAGTCTTTTCTTATCAAGCTATCAATTGGTCTGATGAAACCCTACCACATAGTGGAAACTAATATGCTTTGCTCAAAATTAATCAGTTTAAGTGTAAAACACATCTAAAAATTTTTTTTCTTAGTACTATTCTACTGGTGTTTGACCAGACATCTCAACACCATAACATAGTTAGGACAATACTTAAAATTAGCAATCATAGCCAAAAGTCACAGAATACACATCAGAACTAGTCTCCTGAACTATGATAGGCTATTATTTTTATTGATGGATGATAATTCTGTTGCAAGTATATATGTAGCCCAGTTTGCTTGTTCTTTTACTGGTAGAAAATAATCTTCACTGTTTTCAGCTATAGGCTATAGCAAAAGCTGCTCTAATACCACAGATGTATGCTGCGACATACTTGTCATCCTGTGTAGTTAATACCAAGGATGATTGCTGAGTCTTAGGATAAAAATATTAGTCTTGCAAGATAACGTAACAGTGATGTCCAACGTAACTGCACCAGTCTGCCCTCCTGCTGTTAACAAGTGAGCATGCCCACCATCCTCCTTTATCAACATCATTGAGAAACATCAACATTCCACACTTTCGTTCTTATTATAAGTATATATTGCTATTTTATTTTATTGTTTTATTTGCGGTTGGTTACTGATATATACTGAGAAATTTTTACTAGACCCATTTTTTTTCCAGGAAGCATTTTTTAATTTATTAATGGGTATGATGTTAATTTCTCTTGGGAGAGACTTTTTCCACACCCAGACCGAGACAGACAGACAGTTCCCTGTCTCCACACGCGGTGGTAGATGGAGTTCTGCCTATTTCCATTTTCTAAGGCTTGGGTTTCTTTCAGAGACTTGATTTGTGTAGGAATTTCAGCATGAACTCTTCTCAGCGGACCCAAAGACATTCATGGCTTCTGTTCTTGGCTTGGCGGTAAGGCTCTGTCAGGATGGACAGTATGACTCCATGATTGCTCAGTTTGATAACCATCATGACTTCTAGAACACGGTAGCACGCCATTCACCATTCTTTATATCACGACTGGGTACTTCCTAAATGTCCTTCAAAAGTAGTCTTGTTTGTAATTTAGTACCCAAATATTTTTCAAGATTTATAGGAATATGTTGGTTCTAAAATAAAAATTAATGTAGATGCTAGAAAGGAAGAAATAATTTTTGGAAAAAAATAAATATCCAAGTTACCAATCTTCAGACAAAACAAAATAAACAGATGGGAGGAAGCCATAAATAAGAGATACAGCTTTAATTTAAATTTTAAAAGTATAGTAAAATAACATAAGTAAAAAACTATATTTCAAAAGAATGTATAAACTTATATGATTGTGTGCATATATGTGTGTATATACATATGTATTATTGATGTTTGTGTATATGGGTGCATATATGTATGTCTAGAACTGCCAAGACACAGAAGAGGCACAGACTTAGAAATAAGAATAAAATCTATGATTATATCATAGATGATCATCCCAAGAATATATTAAAATTATATATGTATGTATATAAAAGTCCATTTTAAAAGAATATAAAAATCTACTTAATGCTTATAAATTAGACAACTTGGATGTAATGGGCAGAGGTAATATAATTTTTGGAAAAGATCCTACCAGAATTTAGTTTGAGCCCCACCTGAAAGCCAGTCAATCCTCTTTCTTGAGTAGAAGATAGGCCCATGCTGGACTCGGCGGGGCTTTTACTCTACTCACTACAATCTGCCTGTCTAATTACCTGGGGCCAGGTAACAACTAAGGAAAATTTCTGACCTATTCTCGTCACTATGGAAAGTTTTGTGATAAGATATGTCACGAAATGAACCTAAAACTCAAGGCAATGCACCATGGGAAATAATTCATAATGACCCATTGTGTTGAGTATAAATACATAGGTAAAAATAAATTTCAGGAGGATAGAACTGCTGAGACTACTAATCAGGTAAATATACATACACTCTCACACTCTTTTTCATACATACACACACACACACACGCACACACACACACATACACACACACACACAAACACACACTAATTTTTCCTCTTATTAAAATCATGTAATATCTTTGTAAAATTGGTCAAACAAAATGTCTTAGTGCTATATCAATAACATTTCCCCTTAGAAGAAAAGGAACTGTTGAGAGAATGTTACTGAAGTTTAGAAATGTCTGTTCTTTAAATAGTATTTCAGTAAGAAAAGGCTAGGCTACATATTAGAATAAACAGTTTATTATATAACACAGTGCTAAAATGCTTCTGATATATATTCATTAATATATAAGGAGATAGATATATATATATATATTATATATAGGCATGTGCCTCCACCTGGCTAGCCTTGTGGTGAAGGCACACACCTTTAATCTCAATATTTAGGAGGCTAAGAACAGAAGATTTCTGAGTTTGAGGCCAGCCTGGTCTACAGAATTTGTACCAGGACAATCAGGGCTACACAGAGAAACCTTGTCTAGAAACAAAACAAAACAAACAAGCAAACAAAAAACAGAATACTGGCTATTAAAAATAAAAATTATACCAGAATGAAGCATCCTGTATGTCTGTCCAAAGAGCAAGAAGCAAAATAAGCAGAAAAGTCTGGCAACAGAGTACAGAGGGTGAGAGGCTGTTGCTCTGATTGGCTGGCAGGTGTGCCAAACAATGGCCCAGCTTGCAAAGCTGGCAGATGCTATCTTACCAAGTCACCATACACATTAGCAAACATACACAAAGGTTTATACTTCAAAGAAACAAAAGTCTAGAGTTACACAAAAATCTGTTTGTGTGTGGATTTTTCTTTTTAGCTATTTTCCTTATACTTCCTACAAAATGGAAAGAAATAAAATGTCCTTGAGCTCATGGATGGATAAACCAACTGTGCCCATACAATGGAATATTCCAGTCATGGAAGAAGAGCAGCTACTGACATGTGCAAAGATAGCAGGAAGTTTACACACACATACAGTATGCAGTCTTTAAAAGCTGTAGGCTGTGGAAATATATAACTGAAGGGATGTAGTGAAACCTCGGAGGGCATTGGAGAAGAACGAAAGCTGAGCAAAAAGGAACCGAAAGTAGAGATCTATTGAGATCACATAAGCCTGTGTTTCTCGTTTGTGATGATATTTTGGTTTTGTAAGCTTCCTAGAACTGTCTACTAAACAGTTAATATATGCATGTACACATGCATACATGTGCTCTCACACACACACACTAGCAAATGCACACATTTTAAAGTAGTTTCATGCGTTTATACTAATTTGTCAGATTTATCTTATCACAAAGTATATTTTTCTAGCCACCTGTGCAGCACAGTAACTCTCACTCAAGAACTAGATGACCTTGTTCACAGCCATCTTTCTCATGTTCTAACCAAGCTAGTATTACATTCCTCAACTCCTTAACCAAGATGGATGTCTACAGCAATCGTGTCCCCTCATCCCATTTCCAGTAACATGGCCACATTTTCCTACATCTGTCCCGTCCCAGGGCAAAGCCAACCTTCTGTGGGGACGAGTTTCTTGGTGAGAAAAGGATGTTTCCATCCACCTCTGTATATTGACACTTGCTCTGCTCCTGGCCATCAATCACTTGATGACATCACATTGTTGCTATAAATCCATGAACAAATAAGCTATCCTTCCATTAGGGAGCATAAAATGGTCCATTTTCGGACTCAGGCTGCGTACTGTTTATGCGTTGCTTGCTGCTTTCAGGGTTTTTGTAAGAGAGCACCCAGTGTTCCTTTCTGGCCTCGCTCCAGAGAGCCGTGTTAATACTGCCCAGTTTCCAAGATATTTGGTGGGAACAGGGCATAACAGAGCCACATTTTCCATCAGGGACCTGCCCCGTTTTAGTTTCTTTTTTTCCCAGATGAACTAAACCCACTGTTTTATGAGCATCTTCAAAGAAGGTGCACAGTAGCTTGCTTTATGGAGTATGGATTCTGCCACTCAGAAGAGAAGTCACATGGTAGTGAAACCCAGCGCTTGCAAATGCAAAAATATACATTCATAATCAACGTCAGTATTTGACTAGGAATTACATACATACATATCTTAGGGAAAGTGGGTCAAGGGGCTAATCTGTGGGCCAGGCATAGAAGGAATCATGAATTCACATGGTATAGCTGCTGCTTCTACAGTGCTGAGACTGGCTGTAAGCATCAAGCATTCAGAGCAAGGCGAGTGTTCAACCTGCCCATCCTTTATTGAAGCCTTTGAAATATGAAGAGATGTTCCTGTTCCAGCGGTTCCGAACTTCGGCCTGGTTATTTCATTTCATGGCTTTCTGATTTAAGAGCTAAACCAGAAGAGAGTTGCAGTGAAAACAAGTCATGGTTTCAATATCTATCGTTTTGTTAAAGAAAATACAGGTAGGAGACAGTTGATTATATATACATATGTATAGATATATATGCATATACATATATGCATACATACAATGAGTATATACATATATACGTGTATATGCTATATATGTGCATATATACATGTATACATATATGTATATATAAATCATACACATACATATTTTTATTCAAACAAGGTAAATAATTATTAGTTACTGAACATAGTCAGTTGTGGCTGAAAATTCCTTCAGGAAATTTACTGGGTTTTGTTGTCCTTTGTATTGGTTTCCCTCTTGGTTTTGGGATTAAGTTCCTGGGTACTACACATACCAGATGTATGTCTTGTTATTTTTATGGTTCTTGATTTCACCTTTTTATGTAACAAAAAACACTTAACTAGGATGAATACCTTCAAGTGCAAAGCTTGGCTATGTGTGTGAATTCTCACATCAAAACATCAGTAACTCACTGGCATGCATATTGTGTGCAGAGAGTGGGTTTGGCTAGCCTGGAGCTTACCGTGTTGATCAGGCTAACCTCAAACTCGCAAGGCCATCTTCTGCCTCCCGAGTCCTAGGATTAAAGGCACATTCCACTATACCAAGCATATACTATTTTCAATTCTCATTTTGTATATTAGGGAAATGGGCACCTATTTAATACTGCTCAACTTGTTCAGGGGATTTCAAATGTACATTTGGCTTATTTTCAGGAATTCTCTTTTTAGCAAAGTCTAAATTTACTCTACTAATACTTTTAGAAGAAAATTTACAAATAGTTTTTCCAATCATAGGTGGTTTAATAACATTTTTCTTAAGGTGATTTGCAGCCTATCCCTCTCTTGATGCCCTGTCTTTCTGCTGGAGGTGGGTTCTACAAGTTCCCTCTCCCCAATGTAGGGCATCCCACAGTCAAAACTGACCCATAATTGTTCCTGTCTGAAAGAACTGCAGGGATGGAAATGGAGAGGAGCCTGAGGAAAAGAGGGTCCAGCGATAAGCCCAAAGTGTGATCCAGCTCCAAGGGAGGTACCAAGGCCCGACACTATTATGTAGGCTATGGAGTGCTCACAAAAAGGGACCTATCATGACTGCCCTCCAAAAGACCCAACAAGCAGCTGAAAGAGTCAGATGCAGATATTTGCACCCAACCAATGGACAGAAGCTTCTGACCCCTGTGGTTGAATTAGGGGAAAGCAAGATGAAGCTGAGCAGGAGGTTGAGCCAGTAGGAGGACCAGCAATCCTCCCCCCCGAGGTCTCTTAGACACTGGACCAGAAACCAGGTAGCACACACTAGGAAATATGAAGCCACCAACACATATACAGCAGAGGACTGCCAGGTCTGGGTTCAATCCCAGAAGATGCACCTAACCCTCAAGAGACTGGAGGCACCAGGGAATTTAGAGGTCTGATGGGTTGGGGATGGGGGTTGGGGACATCTTCATGGAGACAGGGAGCAAGGAGGAGATATGGGATGTGGAACAGTCGGAGGGTGGACCAGGAGGCTAATGTAATCTAGAATTTAAAATAAATAGATTTAATTAATTTTAAAAAGGTATATTGCAACTTTACCTTAGACATGAGGGTGCTTTTGTTTTTAATCATGCATCATTAATGTAATATGTTGCTTAGGACCTGATCAGCCAGACAACATCTTAAGAGAAATGTCTTGATTTATTGGTGAGTCTTGCAGTAATAAATGATACAAATAGAAATCAATAACAAAAACCATGTACACAGACACTCTATTTACAACAGCTAAGAAATGGAAGGGGCTAGATGTTCATTAACTGATGCATGGATAATGAAAATATGGGACATATATACAGTAAAATTCTACTCATCTGTAAAACAAATGATATAGTAAAATCCTCAGGTAAATCAAAACAACTAGAAAATATTACAATGTGTGAAGTAGCCTAGACCCAGGAAGACAAACATCACATATTTTCTTTAATCTGTCTATCCTAGACCTAAAACTTTAGGCTTGAGACTATAATACTTGGTGTAATAGGTGCAAATGGGCCTTTCAGAAATATATAGAAGGAACCCAGAAGAGGACGCATGACATGAGTGCTAGAAAGAGAAGAGTGGGGAGTGGGAAGAGAGAGGGAGAGTGAAAAGGGATAGAAGGATAAATAATACTGAAATGTTGGAAAAGCCAACAAGGAACTTATTATTATTTTATAACTGTATTTATTAAACACGCAAATCTATCAATAGATAGATGAGAGAGAGATATGATAAATGGATAGATAGGTAATAGGTAATGCAGATATATATATATATATATATATATATATATATATATATATATATATATATATATTTATACACACACACACACACACACACACACATGCATATAATTTTAGTGGTGTTACTATCAGACAAAATCCCTACTGCCATGCTCTTTGAGGTTTGGTTAGGGGAGGGTTCAGGTTGTCACTGAACCAATATGGACTGTTATCCTTGTGTCTGATTGCCTACTGGAACATGAACATAAGCCCCTATGGCTGAAGATATCACACACCTAAGTCACACAACTTGGAGAAATCAACTGGTCCTGACCTTGAAGCCTTCCATTCACTGATAACACCCATAGCCTTAGAAGGCTATGTACAAGCTGTCAAGGAGAAATATATTATCAGCAGTCCTACCTGTTTATCATCTGTAAAGCCTCAAAACCTCACCAATAACTAGATGATAAGATATCACCAGGAATACAATAATGGCAGTTGTGTCTTGGGAGTTCGGCATAGTTGAACCAAAGCCTTGTTCAGTAGGAAGGAATTCATCTCTGGTAAGGTGAACATAGCCACAAAACAATGGCTGAAGAAGTAATAAATCTTAGAGGAGAATCTAGTACTACCATGCTCCTAAATTAACATACTTTTTAACTGTCTTCTAAACACATACTCATAGACAAACTCAGATCACACTCCTCATTAAAAAACAAAAACAAAAACAACAAAAACAAACAAACAAAAGCTGCATTTTACAATAGACAGAGGCTACTACAGAGATATGCAACTGGTCAGAACGTAGAGGATTTGTAACCTCGCGATGCCCAAATGGAACATCTATAACACAATCCCTGTACCTAATGCTAACACTGTATAAGAAGAGGTAGGGTGGATAGATTGCAGCATTGTTAAGACTGGGATAATTGCCGCACAGTAATGTCTCCTGGGTAGGGCAGGGGTGTTGCGCCTTAGGCCCTAAACAGTATGATTGCCTGTGCAAGTCCTACAAAGACCAAAACGGTCAACATGTTAGCATCGAGAGATGAAAATTTAACAAGATCCACCTCTACACAAAGAGCCACAGACAGCCAATGGCTGCTGAGGGGATTGAGAGCCATTGTTTTCAGGGATGAGACCCCAATCCCCCAATTGTGATTAGCATTAAACGTACGTGTATAATGGCAATAGTGATATCTCACTCCATGTGGTGTGATAATGTGGCCCCCAAAAAGCCATTGACATTCTAAAAAAACCCAAGTGCCAGGCAAGAGAAACTTCCCTTCATGCTGTTGGTCTTAGGGGTCCAAGAGACAGTCCCCCTAATGAACAATAAAGACGATGGCTATTGTTCTTTGTTTTCTCTGGGAGCACCAAGCTAAGACCTCCTTGCTGAAGACACTACAATATCAGGCCAGAGGGATTTGAGAATCAAACTCATACTAACCTGAACATTCTCTTTCCTAGAACAGCTCTGACAATTATAGAACAGTTCAAGGATTTAAGAGATGATAAGGCAGGGGACAGAAGGGGTTGGAGTGGCAATGTACAAATACAGTGTAATCATGGATAAAATTCTCAAGAATATCGGAAAAAGAAAGCTATTCATTGGGAAGTCTATGGAACAGTCAACGATGCTAGTCATAGCAAAGAGACTGGGGATGGGACATTATGCTTGAGCCTAGCATATCCTACACAGGCTCATGCTATATAGTACCTAGGACACTAACTTCAAGGCTGTGGAGCCTTTAGGGGATTGAACCTGGCTGACAGGAAAAAGTCACTAGGTGAACACTTTTGAAGGCTATAGTCACTTTGGGTCTACCTTGTCTATTCCCATGTGAACAGATAGTTCTCCCAGGTTCCCAAATCCATAATGGCAAATACCTCAAAAACCATGAGCCAAAATAAAGTTTCTCTCCTGTTATCGCTGTCAGGTATTTTGGACACACTGAGGTAAAAAACAGCTCCGAGTAGGGATAATGGCCATAAGACTGAGAATCTTCGGTGGGTGGGGTGATGACCAGATACAATTTTGACTTCCAGGGATATTATCACAAAATTTCCAATTCAAATGGAATCACATAACCAAGATTACTATTTCCTCTCTGTGTCCTCCATGTGTGTGTGTGGGGAGAATCCCCCAATTCTAACACAGCAAGGATGTCACTCAGGGATTTTTCTTTTGATTTGCTGGTTCATTTTGTTCATCTTGTTTTCTGTCTTGGGGATTGAACCAAGGGCACCATGCCTTCAAGACTAAAGTCCACCCACTGAGCTACAGTCCAAGCCTGACTTAGTCTTTGACCTGGGAATCTTACTTATCTCAATGAAACTTGTTCTTAAACAGACACGTGTGAACATAAATCTTGTTCACAGGGATGAAGTGAGGAAGGTATAACAATATTCTAGTACCACAGTTACGTCTAGTGCATAGGGTTTGGAAGCCACTGGAGAATTTTTCCATGTCTCGCTTTAAATGAAGACTGACTTTGATAGGAAACTGTGTCAGGTGTCTATCAATATTTGAATTAAGATTTAATTCTGTTTTTAGGAAAGACTGTTTTTTTTCCCCCTATATTTGTGGACCAAAGCAGCTGGACAGCATACTCCTGAAGGAAGAGAGGGGCTCAGTAGTTCATCAAGCAACTACCAGGCTGAATTTGCTCCAAACTGTTTTCTTAGACGCTTCATGTTGGCCTGACTTTTGTTCCAAGAACCTGGTGTTTTGATTAAAAAAAAAAAAAAAAGTTTCATATTTATATGCCAAGTGTCATCAAGGAAACATAATTATTACCCAAACTGAAGCAAGTACTATTAAATGTTTTCATTTCAATCTGAAAGTACAAGATGAAGAGTTTAATATTAACCCAGTCAGTTTCAACTTGATCGCCCTGTTACAGGCAACGGAATTAAGACATCCCCAACATGGCCCCGCCAAAAACAAGTGAAGCATTATGGAGTCTCCTGGTAGACTCACCCTACAACGAGTTGATTATATTTATATGTTTTCTTGCAAACTCTAGTGGTATTTCTCAAAAATTTTTAGGTGTCAACATATGGTTTCAATTTCTCTGAAACATATAACAGAGCCTGTTCTCAGAGCAAATGATGCCAAACAGGACTTATAAATGAATCTTGAGGTGAAACTTAGCATCCTGTCCCTTCCTATAAGACTCCTTGGCAAATGCCTGAATAACCATCTCGGATGGAAAACTCACACCATTACCCAAATGAAGTTTTCTCAACTGCAAAAGGAAACAGGCTTCCCCTTTTTTACGCACACACACAAATGTGCAGTCTGACAGAAGTTTGATTATCAAAATTATATATGCTAGCCTATATGCAAACAGAGTTTTAAATATAAAAACACTGGTGATTAACTTCTAGAAATTGTTACCTTTCTGCTCGATTTTGTGCCAAATTAGACCAACTAAATCAGGCTATAAAAGTGTTTTAAAAAACAAGACATGATTTTTTTCATAATTCTAAACATCCCCTTTAGAATGCTATTGCTTCATAAACAGAAAAAAATATTTAAGGCTAAATATGACTTCTAATAAAAATATTGACTGAACATCTGATTATGCCCTATTTTCCTGGAACACTGCATATTTTTAAAGAATTATTTTATCTTCAAGATATATTTTCACATTCACTATTTGCTCAGTTATTTAACATGTATGGATTTTTATTTTTCTGTGTATCAGTAGGCGCACACGTGTATATGCACAAGTCCATAATAGGTGTCTGGTTTTAACGGATGGACTCAGGGATGTAAATGTAGATTTGGTCTATCCCCATATCCATATTGTGTGTGGATATATTTTTATGACTTATAATTGGTTGCAGTCATTCTGTCTAGTTGTAGATTCTCAAGGAACACAGACCACCCGTCCCATTGTTTTCCCGTCACGTGTGTCCTCGGATGATGTGTATATATCTCACGTGGCTAAAGAAGCAGCAATGTGTGAGTGCAGAAATAGCAAACACTCTTTTCATATTTGCATGAAGACATGGCTATATTAGTGAGGGGGGAAAACACATTTTTGTCGACGAAATTGTCCTCTAAATTCCAAATGATTATCTGGAACTTGTAAACTATGATAACCCATTAAACACTATCCCCAAATTCTGCAAGCTTTATATGCCTGGCCACCTTCCGACAATGGCTGTTTTGTCTCGTTCCCCTCATTCCCATGGTGTTTATAAAACACATAGATAGAAACAGACCAAATAGAGTAAGGCAGTTCTATGCCTGAGCAGCAGTGCTGAGTGTGTCGACTCCCTTCACCAAGCCAACAATGTGTTTGTTGTAAGACCAGCAAAATTCAAGTATATTTGTGTATTCTCCTCTGATTAGGAAAGCAAATGAGATAATATGCGTTTTATAAACCACCAGCAAGCCAACAAGGTCAGCTTAAAACATTAGTAAATCCCTACACTGAACAGGAGTGCATGAATGTGTGTGTCAATGAGCAGCTTGGAATAGTGTCTCTCTAACTTAGTTATTGTCGAAATAAAAACCAAGAACATCTCCCTAGGCTAGTCGATGCTTTCCAAGGTTAAAGTACCATATCTATGTAATTAAAAATGACTTTATTTCTGGATCACTTCAAGTTACATTCGTAAAAGGACTGGATGTTAAGTTATTTCCCTTTCTATACTTATTTGTCAAATCTTACAATGTTAAAGTTACAAGCTTGGCTGTTGTCTGTGGTTAAAGCTGGAATGGCTGAGTTGAGCAGCTGAAAAACAAAACAAAACAAAACAAAACAAACCACCACATTGACAATAAAACATTAAAAGTCTATGTGATTTTAATATAAAAAGTGTATTGAAGAGATGGAGAGATGGCTCATCAGTTAGGAGCACTTTCTGCTCTTCCAGAGGACCTGAGTTCAATTCCCAGTACCTGTGTAACATCACTTACAATCACTTGCAACTCCAGATTCTGGGGATATTATAAACTCTTAGGGCTTCTGAGGGCACCTATTCTCATTCACACACACACACACACACACACACACACACACACAGAGAGAGAGAGAGAGGGGGGGGGGAGAAAGACAGAGACAGAGAGAAACAGAGAGAGACAGACAGACACAGACAGACACAGAGACACAGAGACACACAGAGAGGCAGAAAGAGACAGAGAGAGACAGAGAAAGAGAGACAGAGACAGAGAGAGGGAGGGAAGGAGGGAAGAGGAAGGGAAGAAAAGAGAAATGGAGAGAGAGAGAGAGAGACAGAGAGAGAGAGAGAGAGAGAGATGAGGTAGCCACTGTCTGTCCTTAACCATTGAACACCTAAAGTGTGGCTGGTATCTTTAAGGAATTTCTAATCTCATTCAAGTTTACTTGACTTAACTTTTAATTTAGATAGTCAAGTATGGCTAGCAGTCACCCTATTAGATAATGCAAGTATAGAACCCCTTGTCTGTCCCAGGCCAGGGTCCTCACCATTCATGGTGACATGCATGGCAAAGTGTGAAGTGTTTACTCTATAGTGGCTTAAAGTATAACAGTGGATTCTCTTTTAGTCATTAGAAGAACATTAGAGATGGTTCAGGAGTTAAGGATACTTGATGTTCTTGCTGAGGACCCAGGGTTCAATTCCCAGCATTCACATGGTGCTCACAACCTTCTGTAACTCCAGGTCCAGGGAACTCGATGTCTTTCTCTGAACTCTGTGAGGACCATTCACACACATGGTACATATACTGGCAAAATACCCTTACTAGCCCTTATTTCTTCTTAATTAGTATGATCTCAGAGCATTTGAACATCCCTTAGTTGGATCAATAGATCCTATTAGCTTGCTGCCCATGACAAGGAGAGAGTAGCAGGCATTTTAAAGTAGGATTGAGGCAGCTTTTGATGACTAGTTCCTGACCAGCTCTAAATATATACCATTTACTTTGAAATCCTCCCTGCTATTGGAAAAGTACCTCTGTGGGATGGAGTTAAATACAATCTTTACTATGCTAATATTTTAAAGGCTAGATAAATAGAGAAATTAATGAACTATGATTCACTTGAATTACTGAATAATTTTATAGCATTGCCTCCAGAGAACATTTCTTGTGAGAAAGACATAAAATTGTGTTTGGGATTGGTCAGATAAAGGGACAAAATCCATTAATAATGGGAGACTTTTGGTATTGTTGACTGCATGCATGGCATTCTTTCTGCAGCTAAGAGATTTCATGGGGAGCTCTTTCGCCTCATTTAATATATAAGACTGGTCTACCATGTACCAGGACTGCTGGTCAATACAACCGAGTGCAACCCAGGGAATAGGTCCACCATCCCGGTTAGCATTCTCCTTGCCTCTGTTTGGAGCTGGGCTCCTTGCACATGTTTCCATACTGCTCATTATAACATTTGGGTTGGATGAATTAGCAATGATCTAAAATAAGATAAAATGAAATAAAATACTCTCGCTAAATTGCCTGTATACAGAGCACACCCCGATATCAGTCTCTTTCTGTTGGTAAGGCTCTCTGTGGACTTAGAAGAATGAATCCAATACAAGCCTGGCCTTGAGCAACTCATCCTCAGCCCATGAGCTTGTTCTAGCTTTTATGTGCACTTGCCAGAAGTACTCACTTGGGCCAATTAAGGATAATTCTGATTTTAGTAATAACAACAGGAATAATAATAATAATAATAATAATAATAATAATAATAATAATAGCTATTCTTCATTTTTAGGAAGAAAATAGTGTTCCCATCTAACTTAGTCCATTTTGTACCACAATAGCAAAACACCTGAGGATGTAAACATATAAAGAAAAGAAACCACCGTCCTAGATGAAGACAAAGTCAAGATCAATAGCCTAAGCTCGCAAGTTCGCAAGGGGAGCAGCATTTCATGGTGGCAGTGTATATGGTGTCAGGTTGATGTGAGCACAGGTCTCCTAATAACCTGCTGGCATGGTAGCACATTTGTTCCTGTGAGACCTGACCAAGTTCATCAGGGTCTGATGAGACCTGGCAAGGTTTGTCGGAGTCTTATTCAATTACTCATGTTCACATACATACACATGAGTTTGGTAACCCCTGGTCCAGTTACCCTCTAAAGGCCCTGTCACCTGATAGGACACATTGCTTTAAGGAACTACAGCTCAGTCTGAGTTTTAGTTGGATGAAACCATATACCCACCATACTCCAGCAGAGAAGGGTTAGTCATTAAACAGGGTCTTCTGTATCCAAGCTGATCTTAACTTCACTGTGTAGCTCAGGCTGTCCTCGGATATATAACCTTCTAACTCCTATCTCTTAGGTACTAGGCACACTCCATTAGTTTTCAAAGGGGTAGTCCCATATATATTTCATAAGGCATACCACCTTCAAAGGTGACACGTCAGCCATAGGACCCTGCCTTGCCTATGAAGCTGGCTCTAAAACATAGGAAAGTCACCTATTGAAGGGAAATGAAATTTAAAATGAAATTTAAGGCCTGGGATTCATGCAACTTATGTCCAAAGAAATAGTTGTTTGTAAGGTTGGAAGCCTGAGACAGAGAGCACAGTGAGACAAGCCTGGGCACGCCCAGGCAGGCCATTGTTGGAACATTCCTGGGACTGAACCAAATGTTCCGCTGACTCGCCCCTCAGGTCTCCTAGCATTCCCGCCTTTGCACGTACCATTCTGCAAATGTGTGGTCATTCTGCTGAGTTTAAATGAGCCAATCACGGGTAACCATGCCAATTCTTGCTAGCCCCTCCCCCTCCCCCTATAAAAACCCCTAGCTTTCTGGCCACGAGGTCGGTGCCTCTGCCTCCTGTGTGAGGTATGCATCGTCCCAGAGCTCCGCCATTAAACTACCTCGTGTTTTTACATCAAGATGGTTTATTCGTGATTTTTGGGCGTTGCCTTCTCGAGACTAAAGTGGGGAGGGTTCCCCATGAAAGTCTTACACTATCTGCCCATCACCTCTTTACCATGGCAACGCTCCTGTGAGGAACGTCCTGCCTCATACTTGAAGAGTGAGATTGTCATAGACACACCAAGAAGAATTTGAACAAACGAGCTTTACTCATTCCTCTTGTCTGTTGGGTCTGGAGCACATCCTGTCTCCCAAATCACACATCTGCCTGACTCCCCGTGCAAAGACAGTTTTCCCTACACCTTGGATCTTCCTTTCGGAAGAGGAATTTGTTACATAGAACTTCTATTAGGTAAATATCTTTGCCTCTCTCTCGTTAGTCTGCTTTTTGTTCATTGCACTCTCTGAGTCCTGTGCTGCAGGAGGGAAGGTGTTATTTTCTCTTCAGTCTTTTAGACTTCATCTTTGGTCTGCCAATCTGAAAGAAAATCACAATCAATGTTTGTGTGTGTGTGTGTGTGTGTGTGTGTGTGTGTGTGTGTGTGTGTGTGTTTAAACAAACTAATGGTTACACTTAAAAACAAAAATAAAGCCAGTGAGATGAGAGGGTGTAGACACCTTCCGTGCAGACCTCGCACTCTGGGTTCAAAGCAACGTCCTGTTAGAAGACAACCAAATCCCTATACTTGTCCTCTGACCTCTATATGGTCACTATGTTACATGCACATGCACACAAATGCAAATACACACACACACACATCAATTATTAATATATTTCATATAGTTTATCACTTTTTACAGCAAGAATTCCATTCACTATATGCTATTAATTGGCCATATTTTTCTCCCAGGCAGAACACTGATTTTTGTTTGCTTGCTTGTTTGTTTGTTTTGAACTACATCCACCAAAGGAATAGTGACATTATTAAAAGGGCAGAAAAGGATAGGTGAGAGGCCTTGGTTATATTTTGGAAGAGGTTCCAGCTCTCCTTAGATTCCTTCCTGTTGTACTGAGCTGCTGCAGTGCTTTTTGTGATGCATATTGTTGGCATAAACCCTGGGCTTCCTTAGTCATCTGGAAGCTTGTCTCCATTTGCTTCAACCTGCCTGCCACAAGCAAACGGAGGCAAACAAATGCTTTGTAAATGAAGAACGACAAAAAATGGCCTCATCCATCAGGCTGGCCATTAACAAATGCTGTCCCCTGGGGCCCATTTACAAAATTACTGACAATGCAAATCTCGATCAGGAAAAACAACTTCATAAGGCACAATTCTTTAAGCTTACAGTCTGCCCACATAAATCTGTGGCTATACCTGGCCTTGAATATATGCACACTAAAAACATCTACATCTTTATCAAGCTCCTCTCTCCTCTCTGCATTTCATTTCCATAGCTGCAAACATCTGCTGGAACTATACCAGTCTGGGTTTACTTGAGTTATAGCAAAGATTCAGGTGTTTATTTTCCTTTTTTTTCCATTTCAAAACATTAGAAATGGAAAATGTGCACCACTAAATTAATATTTATGTAAATGGATTTTCTCCATATAGAACCAGTCAAGTAAATCATTTAAGACTTAAAATGTATTCCTTAGGATCAACAACCACGCATTCACATGCTAGATTTAAATATCATAATTATTCATGAGTATTACTTTTCCTGATTTACCAAAAGAATTGTTTTAAATCAGCTTGGACTCATGAAACTGCCATAGAAGTTAGGTCTGATCGCATTTGTTTTAATTTGTGAAGAATCTTTTTTTGTTTTCTTTTTTGTTTGATTGTTTTGGGATTTGGGTTTTAGTTTTTTTTTTTTTTTTTCAAACAGACTTGTAACAAGAGTTCTTAAAAAACACACTTAGCTAGATGTGGTTTTTTGACTATTAATTCCCCAAAAATTAAAAGTATGAATCTCACAAGGTGACAGAGATGAAAGATTCATAGGATCTAACAAATTGTCCCACTGATCCGTTTCATTTAAAAGTGTTTTCGTTACCTGCCCTATAGAGACACATTTGAGGCAAGGGGCGAGGGGCGAGAGGCGAGGCAGGGTGCCATTTTAAGTCAGCCCTTGATTAGCGAAGATTTTTTCCTTGAAGACATGGATTCCTGTTGAGTTCATCCAATTGATATCACAACCACATAGAATTGGTCTTGCCATACTTTCTTCACTTTAAAATATGAGAGGCCTCTGATATCATCAAAACAAAATCACAAATCAAACCCTGCTACCTATGTGACAGAGGACTGCCTTGTCTGGCCTCAGTGGGAAGCACTGTGCTTGGTCCTGTGGAGGTTTGATGGCACAGAGAAAGGGGGATGCTAGAGGGGTGAGACAGGAGTGAGTGGTTGGGTGTGTGGGTGACTGGGTGGGGGAGAACCCTCTTAAAGATGAAGCGGAGGGGGGATTGGGTGGGAGGGTCATGGAGGGGGGACCGGGAAGGGGGACATTTGAAATGTAAATAAATGAAATAATAAATTAACTCTGTCACTATGACTAGAAAGGACTACATAGTCCGTCTGTTGCTCTGTAGAACAAGCCAGCCGATTTTTTTTTTTTTCTGTAAAGTCCCGATAGTAAATAGATTCCCTTTTTAGGAAGTCACGTAATCTCTTCCTAAACTAATCTAAGGCAAGGGTAGCTATAGATTTTACATAAACAAACAGCATAGCTGTGTCGCAATTAAATTTATTCCAGACGCTGAAATTGGAGCTTCATATAATAACGCGTTATTAAACACTGCCAGCATTAGAGACCCCATCGACAGCTCCTAATACCTCAACCACACTATATCCAGAAGTGAACTTCAAGCAACTAGGCTTTTGTTTGCCTAGTTTGCTTCTGTACCAGACATCGGAGATTATCTAAGACCAGTGTCAGGGGCTACAAATGTTACTTTAACGAAAGTATTTAATAACAGGGAAATGCAATAAAACTACATTTCTAGAAATTAATTGTAGAGTTGGCATCATTTAGACCCCACCATAACCAAATCAATTTAATTTGCAGACATTTGTCTGAGGTAGATGGTGTGTGTGTGTGTGTGTGTGTGTGTACCTTTATGTATGTATATATTTATATTTTATATGTATTTATATTATATATAGTTATCAGTAAATATATGTGTGTTATATATATATTTATATATATATTTTTGAAGGGTAATTGATAGCTGTACATAGAAAACCTAAGCCTAATGTTTGGAAAACTATAAAAGTTTAAATAGATATTGCATTTGTCATATGCAATTAGGTGTGTCCTGAGTGATGAAGTTTGGGTGTGCCTCTAAAAGCCTCTATAGGTAAGAATGTAAAGGATGGAGAGTTCCTGCCTATTTTAAGGCAAGTTTCTAGGGAGAGATCTTGTGGTCTTCGGTCTAAGACCAGTCAAAGCCAATGGGGTAGCCTCAAGCTACCCTGCCATACAGGTAAAATGGTTTGGCCCTTACTGACTTGACTTGGAGTTCCCCCCACTGCCCCGTCCACACACCCCCAAACACACACCATGACAGTGACCTGGATCAGCCTGATGGCTATAGGAGATGAGCTAGAGACTTCTTTTATTAGCCGTCGGGCCTTTGACAGAGCTCTCTCTTTCTCTTTTGGCTTGGAAGACCTTTTATGAAAGGTGCTCCGGGTGAGAGCGAGGGATTTTCTCTTTGGGTTTGCAGGAACAGCAGAGAAGCCGCTGTCGGGACCGAAGTAAAACAGAATTCTATCAAAGAGAGCTAAGGAGCCCGCTTGGGGTTGGACGGCTTAAGAGAAAGGTAGACTAGCTCAGGAGAATGGCCTGGCCCGGATAGACTGGTTATTTCTGAAGAGCTAGCTGGTTAGTTGTAGGATCAGGCTTGTAAATAAGTATTTGTAAAAAGTTAATTAAGTAAAGTTACCTTGCTGAGGTAGCAGGTTTTACCCCAGTGTATGCCTTCTGCGTCTTTATTGGTATAAATATAGTAAAGAGTTAAGAAGGTTCCCCCCCCCCACTCTTCCCAGCTCCCCTCCCCTCTGAAAGAGAAAAGCCTCTAAAAGGCTATAACTAAAGGTGACAAAACAAGATACAGTAAGACAAGGCAAGATCCCCATCCCATAGGCGGACGAGGTAAATCCAGTGGGAGAAAAGTAAACAAATCAGAGACATGCCCAGAAATATGTTTTTTAAAAAAGAAAAAAAAAATCAAATATACTGTTAGCATAAGTCTTTTTTTTTTAATTTCACACTATGCTTCATAAAGTGTATGTTTTCTTATAACATTAATACTTCGAGGAGCAGTTGGTAAAAGATGATCATTGGTGAAAGTTCTCCTGTGTGTTGTCATGTATTGGGCACTGTTTACACAATTTGGATTTTTGTCAGGAAGGGTCTAAGGAAAGATGCAGAAGAGAATGTGACCAGTTGGGGCAGATGAACATGCTGGGTGAAGAAGGGGCTGGGACAGGAGGAGAGAATGCCGTGAGGGCCAAGAAGGAAAAGCCAGAGTTATGTCATACAGTTTATTTTATTATGTGAGGGGAACAACAGTATAAACCAACCAGTACCCCCAGAGCTTCCAGGGACAAAACCACCAACCAAAGAATACACATGGAGGGACCATGGCTCCAGCTGCATATGTAGCAGAGGATGGCCTTGTTGGGCATCAATGGGAGGAGAGACCCTTGGTCCTAGGAAGGCTCCATGCCCCAGTGTAGGGGAATGTCAGGACAGGGAAGTGGGAGTAGGTTGGTTGTTGAGCAGGAAAATGGGGAATGGGCTAAGGGTTTTCAGGGGGTGGGGACCAGGGAAGTGAATAACATTTGAAACAAAATAAAGAAAATATCTATTAAAAAATAAAATTAAATTTAACCATCCAAACAAAAAAAAAAGGAAAAGAAAAGAATATGTCTTTATAAAAAAGCCCTTCGACAGTACTTATAACACATTGTGCTAATATAAGCACTAGAAGCTTTTGTAACATATGACAAAATAATATAATAAGTTCAGAGGTAGCTTACCAGATGCATGATATCGAAATACGTCAAAAAAAAAAAAAAAAATCCACATCCTTAGTAGGATGTGAAAGCAACCACTAGTTCCTAAACAATTAAATAACAATTACATAATAAAGTGTTCTTAAAATAAGCGATGGACCATGTGACTAGAACCCTGGCCTGCTTTACTCTAGTTATAGCATAAGGCAAGTTGTTATCAAAGGTAGAGAAGAGAGCTGCAAAGTTTAGAGATGTTCAAGTAATTCAAGTCACACGGTCAACTTTAAAATGTTGGAGCAAGAATCAGGCTAAACTAAATCATCGTCTTAGCTATTCTTGCAGAAGCCTGGGGGTTGTGTTCATAGCTCACATATCTGACTATTTACAACCACCTAGGACTCCAGTCCATCAGATGTCCTCTGGCCTCTGGGGGGACGGGGAGCTGCACGGCTGCACTCACACGCACATAACAACACAGAGACATACATAAAAATAAAAATGAATCTTTTGAGAGAGAGAGAGAGACACACACACACACACACACAGACAGAGATAGAGAGAGAAGAGGGGGTGGGGGAGAAAGAGGTCCTAAAATGTGGCTTCTTCTAGTTCTGGAACATGGTAAAATGAATGAAGAACCTACTTTCTCCTTATCCTACCTGTTATCCTGTGGAAGGCAAATACAATCATTGTTTTGGAGGTACCCTCCTTAAATCTGAAGGGAAAAAATTGTGAAGTCCCAGGACACACAGGACACAGAGGGTCTAACCACTAAGATCTCAGAGCCTTCCTCCCAGGTTATCAATATTGCAAGGTACTCTTCACTCTCCACACGTCTTCGTCATGACTGATCACTCTTCACCGCACCTGATCACAAGAAAAACCACGAATTTGCCCCGTTCCTGTGGGTCATTTTTTTTTTTTCCTCTGAAAATTTCTGTCACAAAAAATCCTAGATTTAATATTTGCTTTCTTTTCTCTTGCTCCTCTGTATTTCCTGGTAAGGCTCAGTCAGGTGCCTTGCAAAGGGTGAGAACAGAACACTTTTATTCCCTAGGAATCCGTCTTCAGCATTCAATTCACTGCTTAAAATTTTGTTTTCTAGCGAAGCATTGACAAACACACGAACAATGGCAGCTTCCCGATTCCTTTAAAAATTGCTTTCATCATTTTACTGTTCTTTTATCTGCCCCCAATATTCTAAAAGTCTCGGATTTAACCTTACTTGAAAAAAAAAAAAAAAAAAAAAAAAGAAATCTCTTGCTGATGAAAAGGGTCTCAGGAAAAACCTAAAATCACAGTTACTTTTCCCTCCAGTATTAAGAGCCAAGCTGGAACATTTCCTTTTTGGTTTGTTAAGAGGAAGGCGGGTGTCGGTGATTACCCACGGGACGCCACTGGGACAACACCATTTGCATATCTTAACAGCCTCCCACGGAGCCCGGCAAGCAGAGAACAGTCGAGGGATATAGAGTTCCTTTTAAGGAGCATAACCAGCGGAAATTACCACTGATGTTAATTTGAAACAGAAAGAGATAGCCACACTGCTGGGCCTTGAGCTGGGACACAAAGAGGGCCTTCTCTTGTTCACAAGGTGCTGACAGTGAGGGTGAGGGCTCATCCTGTGCAGCTGATGTCAGGAAGGACACATCCTTAAATCTCAACACCTGGACAGAGCCTGGGAGACTCTGAAAGAAACCGACACAGATGGTTTCTCACACTGCCACAGCAGAGAAAAAAAAAAAAAAATCCCCCAAAGCAACTGCAGCTGGTTCATTTAGACACCAAGTTTTAAAAGGGAAGGAAAAAAAAAATCTTTTATTTTCCTTAAAGAAAAAAAAAAAAAAAACTCATTAATCAGTACGAACAAATTAAGCTGATTAATAAAGTCTTTCTGATGCCCCCTTGTTGGATATATTTGTGTCACTGTTCTAGCTATGACCTCGGAAGCTTTGTGTTGCCCAGAGTAACCATGAGATACATCAACCCACTTTTGCTCCCAGTGCTCTTAGAAAGAAGAAGAGAGGTTTAAAAAAAAAAAACAAAAACAAACAAACAAATCATTTCACAGCTTCGCAGAATTTTACTCAGTTTTCTCTCCTAAAATTATCCTGTGCCCAGCCCCTGTATGACCTGGCATAGAATGTACTGGAAAGTTTGCAGATACATATTTAAGACTTATAAATCTATTCATCTTTCCATGACTGTGACTGTCCCGGTCAGCCTGCCTGTTTTGTAAAATACTCAGGTTCTGTGCATTCTGCGCAACTGGGCAATTGATGTCTGAAATGTATACAGATTGAAACTGTTGTGTTTTATAAAAAAAGAGAAGAGGACAGGATGTGTTTTGGTAGAGGCGTGGCATGGGTCCTCTAAGCCATCCCTTCCCCTGGAGGTACCAACCATAGGATGGATATAGTATGGAATAGAGTTTATTTAGGGCATGGGAAGGGGAGTTGAGAAGGGAGTAGAGATAGGAAGGAGAGAGGTAGGGAGGGAGGGAGGGAGAGAGGGAAGGAGGGAGGGAAGAGAGAACAGAGAAGAGAGACAGGCCAGGAACACATGGAAGGGAGATGGGAGAGAGGGAGAGAGAGTAGGAGGATAAGAGAAGATGAAAGAGAGGAGGGGACAAGCAGCCCCTTTTATATTGAGTCAGGAACACCTGGCTGTTGCTAGGTAACTGTGGGGCGGAGCCTAGAAGGAATGCTAACAGAAACATTGACCTAAGGGAACAGCAAAACATTCTTCTCAAAGGAGGAGACACATCAAAAGGAGGCTGGACTAGAAAGGAAGGTCACTATCTCATATAGAATCCAAAGAGCACTGACAATCTGCAGGTGCAGAGTAGTGAGCAGAAAGGAAAGGTATAAATGCCCTTTGCCTAAGTGTACAAAGACACCTTTGCAAAGTAACATATTGCAATGTAGGGTCAGGGTCAGATATACTGACTTGGCAGGAAGGTTAAATCAATCTCTCTCTCTCTCTCTCTCTCTCTCTCTCTCTCTCTCTCTCTCTCTCTTTCTCTTTCTGTGTGTGTGTGTGTGTGTGTGTGTCTTTGTGTGTGAGTGCTTGTGTACATGCTATGTGTCTGTGTGTGATACATGTTATATGTATGTGTAATACATGTATATACAGTATATGAGCATGTGTTTGTGTGTGTGCAGGTGTGCAGGGCCATGCATGTGTGCAAAAGCCAAATACTGTTTTGTTCTGCCATGCTATGTCTTATTTTAGATATCACTATCATCATCATCTATGAATCTGGAGCTGGCTCCTTTTTCTCTAAGTTTCTGGGCAGTGGGAGGTATTTTGCTAGTTCCTTCTATGTATGGCCCTGAAATATTTTCACGCAAGTGAGTCCGTACCGGATAAAGAAAGAAACAGCAATACAAATGAGGGTAAACAGACAACAAGGGAAGGTTCTAGAACATGTGTGCAACTTGATGTTTTTTAATTTATTAATTATGACAATAGAGTTTCAGGGAATGAAACCAAGAAAATAATTAAAAGTTAGAAAATGGTGTTATTAGGTTATCTTCTGGGTGTGAATACCTGGCCCCATCTCTTTCCCTGAAGCCTACACTTAGACTTGAGCATAAAACAAAGACAATAACATTTAATTACTGGGCTAAAGGAAAATTCAAAACACTGAAAAAACAAAAGTTCACAAAAAGAAGGCTTCGTTTAGAAGTAGAGTGGAAGGTGACCGACCTCTGTTTCCCTGGCTCCCGGGACCTCGACAGCTTTCAAATTGCTTAGTTAGTGAGGAGACTGAAACACTGACCAGAAAAGGACATAAATCCAGAATTAATTATAAGGACTTAAATGAGCAGGAAGAAAAAAGGCTCAGTGGATCCGAGTTTATTGTGAGATGTTGGCATAATGAAATTTTCATTGTTTTTCACTTTAAGGAGGAATTAATTGCATATCACATTGCAGAAAATATAGTACTGGTCGAGTTACCTTAAGTCACAGCAGTGTTTGTAGATCACTGATGTCTTGTCTTAGACAATTTATTCATCACCTCACTGCTAACTATTTAAGCAATTTGAAAGCTGTTGAGCTCCTGGGAGCCAGGGAAACAGAGGTTGGTAGCTTCCACTCTAGTTCTAAACGAAGCCTTCTTTTGTGAACTTTTGTTTTCCAATGTGTATATTTTGGTTTTTATCAAACCCGTGTCCAATTTGACACATTGCCTAAAATTAAGCAACATTTAAAACTGCCTCTTAAGAGACCTTATTCTTTTAATATGGGACGGCTATCTCTCCCATCTTTTTTACTTTCCCAAAAGCCATTCCTTTCAACTAATTACAGTGCAATAATTACAAAGTCATTACTTTTAGGTTGTTTTCAATTTATGAAGTGATGTCCTGGTTAACTGGACACCCTTTGATGGTAGAGATTAATTAACCGATTAATTAACTTTTAACTTTCTCTAGCTAGCATAATTTAATTTATTTTCATGCAATGCAAGTGAGGTAAACCTTTGAAAATACCCAAATTTTCTCACCCATGTTTTCTTAAGTATATTGCACTTGAAAATTAATCATTTTATATTAATGTGGTGCAAATTGAGGTTGGTGTTCTGTGGAAGAAAGAATGGGACATTTCTGTCTAATGGTTGAATTTTTACATTTTGTTGATCATTTCTAAATCACTTTTTATCTGTGGAATGATTGTTTAATAGTCATATGGAAGATTAAGATTCTATGAGAATGTCCTTTAAAACCAAAATTAATTAACTTCTGAAGTTTACTCCTGAATCTAGTGTAAAAAATGAAATAAGAAACAGTGATTAACTATTACTTAGTAAGGACAGCAATCTCTTCTTGACATAAGCAGTTGTCTAAATTTTTATTTAAGCAGAGATGTACTGAAATCCATACTCAATGTGGTAGTTGTTGTTTAGTCAAGGAAACATGGATGTCATAAATAGTTAGCTTTGTTGGTTGGCACAACCTGGAACTACCCAGAATGAGTTGCAATGAGGTTTTTTTGTTTCTTTTGGTTTTTTGTTTTGTTTTGTTTTGTTTTGTTTTGTTTTAATAGTGGATTGGTCTATGGGCATGTGTGTGAGGCACCATCTTCATTATGAAGTTGGAAGATACAGTCCACTGTGTGTGGTACAATTCCGTAAAGCAGATGACCCTGAACTCTACAACCGTGGGTAAATTGAGCTGCAACAGTGGGTAAATAGAAGCAAGTAAGGAACTAAGTACATATTCATTCAGTTCTCTCTGCTTTTGACAGTAGATAGGATATGATTGATATTTGAAGTTTCTTTCATGACTTCTTCACAATGAGGGACTGTAACCTGAGATTGCAAGCTGGAATGAACATTTTTTTTTATGTGATCTTTTTGTTGTTGTTCTGGAATTTTAATCATGAGAAAGGAAACTAAGACACAGTATTATCCTTGAATATTTTTTAGGTGTCAGGGAGACTGCTTTATATGGGTTATGACTTAGTCTTCAAAGTCCCTTTATAAAATGCATACATTGTCATGCAAATTATAGAAACACCCATGTGATACTGCCCCTAGAGAAGTGTGCTGCATTCATCTTGTGTCTTTTTTTTTTTTTCTACTTGACGATATTTTGCTATCATAAGGCATTTGAAATTCATCTGAGGACCGTCATATCATCCCCTGCCTCAACTTAGCTCTGTCAAACAACTACTGTCTTTTTTAATATTACCACAAGATATTTATGTCACAAAGTAATACACCTCTGATTTATTTTATTTTATTTTATTTTAATTTTTGGTAATTCACTACTGTTGTCTATAGTTTAATCTAAACTCCTCTGCTTCTTTCTCTTTACTACTGATTGGCATTCAGTAGTGTGGAAGAAATGGAATTTTAACCCTTTGTTCATTGAAGGTTATCTTAGTGCTTTCAGTTTGAAGCTATTATGACCAAAGTGATATATACATTTGTTTTCCCAGTTTCTGTGTGGTACACCAGTGCTTCCAACAAAACATGTCTGCCGTCTGGCTCAGGCTTGTGTCATCTCTCTCACTCGACAGAGTTTGATTCTGCTTCACATAAGTGCATGAAAGTTGACAATAGCCACTCTGGATCCACTCTGAGCCTGGTCCTTAGGAAGCCTGGCTGTGTTAAAAACCAGTTTCACCAAGTAGCCAGTTTTGCAAGCTTGCCATAAAGAGAAGAGTTAGGTGGAGAACCTAGAAGCTTTGAACACAGGCTGTAGCTTGATGCAACAGTCATCAACTCACTTGCTCTTGACATCTGAACTCACAACAGTGTATCCTTAAGTCAAGTCAGCTCTGTGAACAAATTATTGGCCCTTGGGCAGTGGCATGAACAAATTAGTAAAGTGGCCATTATTTCATATTGCACACTTTGTGGAGTATGTGACACACCAGTACATGACTGGAAGAATGTGCAAATGTTCCCACCCGTTAGAAAATGTGGAAGGCAGAATTTGACATTGTATAGCATTCTTTATTCATTTCTCCATCTTATTTTTTAAGATGTATTTTTTTACTGTTAATGATGAGTCTGTGTGTGTGCCTCTGTATGTGTGTATGGGTATTCATGTATGTGTCTGACTGTGTGTGTGTGTGTGTGTGTGTGTGTGTGTGCCTGTGTATGTATATGTGCATGTGTGTACGAAAGCATGCCCATGGAGGTCAGAGGTATTAGATCTTTTGACACTGGAGTTACAGGCAGTTGTATGCCACATGACATGGGTACTGGGAACCAAGGTCCCACTTCTCCAAGAACAGAACAAGCTTAACTGCTAAACAGTCTCTTCAGTCCCATCTTACTTATTTTTTTAAGACAAGGTTGCTCACTGAGCCTGGAAATCAGTTTCTGTTGGATGGACCCAAGAATTTGGAGACCCAAGAATTTGGGTGTCATTTCTCCTATTGCTGGGCTTACCAATCGTGTTACTATACCCTGCTTTCTCTTGAGTACTGGAGATGTGAAATCAGGTCCTCCCAAGCAACCCAGAGAGCCATCTCTGAAGCCTTCTTTTCTTCCTTTTCTGACTTTTTAAAAGATCATCAATATTTTTAACACTGGATGTGGAGACAGTCCTGTATTTTTCAAACTGAATTGTCTCTAAGCCATTCTTGATTTTTCTTTCATTCTTTAGCCCAAATTTGGAAATGTATACTCTGGTTCCATTTTACTGGAACTACTGAAAAAAAGACTGCATAAGGCAGAAGATAGAATGCAAGGCATGCTCAAGCTTTGTCTGTCTTCTTAGGAGTTCAGTGGAAATTATGAACAGATGTGATTAAAAATTCAATTAGGACCTTGGAACATATAACTCCTATGGATCCCCACAAGGCCACTTTTGAAACTTCATCTTGGCACATTTAAAAGCCCCACTACCAACTGACAACTTCTGTAACTCTGTCAGAAAAATAAACCCCTCTAGTGAAGAAATTCATGTAAAAAATATAGACACTGCAGAGTGAACTATGTAAACTGCCACAATACACGCCTATAGATATGCACCTCTAATAGATACATACTCCTCTAATTTTAAAGCATTGATTTTAGGTATATATTGAAGGGTATTCTAGAAGTCTCCTTGACCATATTATCTTCTCTTCACTCAGCACTGTGCACACAATATTATATGTAGCTGACTGGTGCATATGGAACGCACAACCCCGGCCATGAAACAGACAAAGTTTGTAGCCGCCTGCGGTCACACTAACTGGGTTCCTGAGTGGGAGGTTCCTGAGTGGGAGGCTGGAGCTGTATAGGAGAGAGCAGGAGAGAAGTAAGGAGACCAAGACAGATTTCTGACCAAGGCCCAATGTTTATTAAGAGTCTGTGCTCACAAAGGGGGCGGGGAGAGGGGAGCCCATCCCCTGTCCCGAAGGCTTCTTGATGCTTTGTTGCNAAGTTGTTAGCACTAGTCTGTCAGAGCTATTAGCATTAGGTCGCCAAGTCCACAGGTTGTAGGCTATCTCAGGAATATCTCAGGAAGACAGGTTCAGCCTCTCAGCCTTAGCAGTAGTGGAGTTTTGGAGAAGAGCATTGGCAGGTGACAGAACAATAAAGCCATGGAGGTCTGAAGGCTCCACCCCCAGGTGATCTCATTCACAGTGGCAGCAAGGTCTGAACCAGTCCACTCAGGCTGGGGAAGGCTATAAAAGTTCACACATATTTACTTACGAAATAAAACTATTTTGTTGGAGAAAGGAAGTATGGTTCAAATAGCAGAAACCAGTTCAAATTAACAAGGAAGAAAGCTTCTTGAAAGAGTTATTATGTTTTCATACTGGTGTTTACTCTTAACAATTCCAGTCACAATGTCAACCGCCAGCCTTTTGGTTTATAAGAGGTTAAAGATGATAAGATCAATACAAGGTGTCCAGTATTTCATCCAAAACCTGTATTTTTATTTTCTGCTATTAAATGATTTTGTGTGTGTGTGTGTGTGTGTGTGTGTGTGTGTGTGTGTGTGTGCAGGGGTGTATGTGTGCCAGGATACAGATGGAGGTCAAAGGATACCATTTGGGAGTTGGTCCTTTACTTCCACTTTGGGATCTGGGGGTCAAACTTCTGTCATGAGACTTGTACAATAAGCTCTCTTCCACCTGCTGAGGTATCTCACAGACTCTTGCTCTAATTTTTTTAAAATCCCAGCCACCTCTTTTGTAAAATGAGATTTCCTTTTCCTAACTGAGTAGCATGATATAAGGACACCCAGATACTTTCCACAGTTAGACACATGATGAAGCTTCATAGCTCAGAAAATGAAGAGAACTGATTCTGGTGCTGATGCTAATGCTGATGCTGATGCTGATGCTGATGGTGGTGCTGGTGCTGATGGTGGTGCTGATGGTGGTGCTGGTGCTGATGGTGGTGTTGATGCGGGTGCTAGTACCTTTACATTATTAATCTCATTAATCTAGAAACCCAGGACATTATTTCATTAAAGGGCACAAGACTTATTTTGCACAATACAAGTTTATTTTCTTATTAGTCTTCCCATTAATTTCTTTCTTTTTCAACTAAGTAAATCTATTCTCTCCTTTTCATTGGGAGATGCCTTGTCAAGTGCTTTATAGGTGCTATACCAATAACTTCTGAGCTGGTGAGATGGATCATTGGGTAAAGGTCCTGAATTCAGTCCTCAGAATCTGCATGATGAAACCAAAGAACCTACACCCACAAATTACCCTCTGATCTCTACATACTTGACCAGACCCCCACACCACACACAAAGAAGTAATATAAAAATGTGTTCAAGGAAAGCTATCTTACATTTATTGTTTGACATTATTATTATTAGTCTCATTTTACAGTTAAAGAAGTCAGCAATGAAAGGGTTAAACATACTACCCTGGCAAGCTAGTAACTAATCCCAAACTGAATACACATCAAAGTTCAGGCTTTATGAGACAGCTGATCTTTCTATGTTCCTCTTGTGGCTAGCCATCACTTGCTACCCCTGTGCAATTCTTACTGACTCTCATGCTGAGATTAATAAAAAAAATAAAAATTAGTATTATTATAATTGTTCAAACTATTGAAAATCTTAATATTTTACTTCTAATATTTATCTTTATATTATCTGTTCTGAAAACCAGAAGCAATACGTTCTACATTCTTATTGTAAGTTATTATAAAAACTAAAAGACAAATGTCCTTGGGACATGGTGTTCTCCACATTTTTAAAACTAAAATATTTTGCTAAGTGAGTTTGCCAAACCCTAACACCTAGAGGTTCCCCATCATTTTTTAAAATAAGATACTACTGCCACTGTGTAATTGCCTGACCTCATCTTTGGATGTTCCTGTGACGCTTGGTTTTAGAAGCAAACCCCGAGATACCCAGGGGCCGACAGTAGGGAGAGGCGTTTGGGGTTCAGGTTAGCCACCTTTCCCACTCAGAACACCACATTTGGCTCACTGTCTCCTCCCAGGGCCTGACAAAAACCAGAAGGCAAGAACTTGGAGTCCAAGTTCTGAGCAAACAATTTAGTCTTCAATGGGCACAGGACGAAGAGAAGGCTTGAAATTTCCCATAAGCCCTTCTTCCTTCAGACTCACAGACTGGTACACAGAAGGCAGGGTCTTCTATGGTGGAAGTGTCTTCACTAGGCTCGAGGCAGGAAGCCAATGAGGCTGCCCTTACTTAGAGTAAAGAACAGCCTCTGGAAGTAAGAAAGCAAACAAAAGCAAGCAAGCAAATAAACAAAAAGCGTTATACTTGCTCCTCACTCTCAGACTTGAATGGCTCGGCCCTGAAAGTTCCAGAAGAAATGGTCAAGTTCCATCTGTGGCTATCATTGAATCATTTCCCATGAGACTGCACTCTGTTGATTAATTTTCCTCAGAACTTTTTTTTTTTTTTTTTACACATTTCCCAGGAATGCTAGGATATTTCCTGGAAGTCCTTTCTCAAGTCCTTGTGTGATGATTATTTTGTACGATTGTGTAAAACATGAATTGTGAACTTAGAAATTTAAGATTGGAAAAATACTCATTTTTCTTTTGTTGTTTCTGTTTTTTGTTTGTTTATTTTTTTCTTTGTTTTGTTTTGTTTTGTTTTTGAGACAAGATTTTACTGTGTAGTCTTGGCTGTCTTGAATTTGATCTGTGGACTAGGCTGGCCTCAAACTCATGGAGATCTGCCTGCTTCTGCCTCCCAAGTGCTAGGATGAAAAGTGTGCGCTACTACCACCCTGCAGTTATTTTCTTGTATTAAACTATGTCAAAAGATAGTTGTATCTTTTGCAAGATTATTATCATGGGAATATCTTGCCATTAAAAAATCTCATAGATGTGTATGCATGTATTTGTTTATATGTATGTGCATGTATGTATATGCCTGTGTGTATGTATATGTGCATTTATGTATGTGTATGCATATTTGTATATGTGTATATGAATTTGCATGTGTACATATCTGTATGTTTGTGTGTGTTCATGTGTGTACATGTGTGTAGTGTGCTACTGTTATAATAGCACAATGGTCAACTCATCATTTGTTAATCCTGAAAAAAGCTTTGTAGACGATATCAAATCTAGCCTATATATTTCCTATTCCTATATGATAGGAAAACCTATGATTAAATATATGTAAAAATCACATACTCTCAATATGCAGTTAAACAATAATAATGAGTTTATATATTATCTCAGATGCTGAGGAGGCCGAGGAGGCTGTGGGAGAGGACTCTAAGTTCTAACCCTGCCTGATTGCTTATTGAGGTACTGTCTTGAAACAGGAAGCACAATTGTCAGGGATGTAAGAGGTCAGGGGAAAGTGCTGCTGAGTGCCCTACTCTCACTGGCTAGCCCGGCTACCTCTGCTCCCTTTCTTAAATAGCCCAGGCCCGCCTGTCTTGGGAAGGTACCATCATGTCAACTAGACCCTCTGACACCAGTCTGCATCCATGGAAACGCCCCGTAGAGCTACCTACAGATCAATCTGATGGAAGTGGGTCTTCAACGGAGACTATTTCTTCCTTGTTACATGGACTTGACAACCAAGACTAGCCTCACAAAGTGTAAGAGGTGTGAATACACAGCTAAGGAGAGAGCTACTTGCAGCTTGGTGATTTCAGTAAAGAAACTGAAGTCAAAATATAGAAGCAGCTAAACTTGGCATGGCGGCTGGCAGAAGGTCATATTAAATACAATTCCACAAGCTGTTTAAACCACCGCAGTACCATAAATGACTATTTTGAAAACATGCACATCAAATTAATCCAACTTCGCAAACGAAGAGCCGAAGAGCCACCAAGTTGGAATAAATCCTTCTATTTAGGGTTCTGGGACAGCTTCTCAAATCACTAGTGTGTCTGTATACAGACTGATGACGCTGTGCACATACAGATTCTTAGCTTGAGACACACATCTAGAATGCTGGTGATTTCCTTTCAATGGTCGACAAAAGATTAAAACTCTCTTATGGTAAGAGGGGGAAAGGGAGACCGCTGTTAAAAATCAGAGGTATAGGACTGGACAACTGATGGTAAGTGCTCCCACAGAGTCCTTCCAGCCCCCCTCCTTCTGCGGTTTCTCTAGCTAGGCCTTCCCTGCAGAGCCTCAGCTACCTGCGGAAATAGCCAGGCTCCACTCTGAGCACCAGGCAGTCTCCTGGAGTCTCCATATAGCCAAGAGGAGCCCGAGGGTTGATCCCCTCGCCCCTATACACAGCCTTCCTTTCACCACCTTCCGTTTATACAAAGACTGGCTTATCCCATTTTTTCCCCTGTTGCCTTTGCAATGAAAAGCTCTCCACGCGCTGCCCTAATAAAATTCTACGCCCGCCCAACCCCCACCCCAAAAACTCATGCCAAAAAAAAGAGAGAGGGGGGAGACTTAAAGCTGGAACTCATTTAGCTAAAGGGACTTTAGTTAACAAGAAAGTTACCCATCATGAACTGCAGGTAACACCTCCCGTGATCCTAAACCCATTACCTGGAGACTTAGCTCAGGCTGAGTTTGATTTTATGAACTGTGAGGTTGCAATGTTGAAAGTCTGCAAATTGGACATAAATTGGACGCAAAAGATTGGGGCAGCCAAGTGATTTTCTTCCTAATGGGGTAGCAGTCTTTGGCGCTTACGTGAGATTCCTGTAATCTAGAGCAGAGACCAGGATGAGGGCTTCTATCTGCACTCCTCTCAATCCACGGATTCTCTAGCCATCTATCCTTCATACCAATCAGTGAATCCATCAACCAATGAATCAATACATTAAAAAGTTTGACTATTCAACAAGTCAGAGTAGAACAAAGTCATGTGTGATCGAATATATTGATTGCTCTGAGTCATAAGGAAGCGCTTGCCCAAGAAATGATGTGATACACACACAAGAACACATTTATACACACACACACACACACACACACACACACAAACTCTGATCTAAATTAAAAAAAAAAAAAAAAAAAGAACTGTCACTGGTAGCTTTCTGTCCTTTTCCTGCATCTCCTTGTTTTCTGACCCCATCACTTTCAGCTGACCAATGACCCATGTGGCAATAGAACTGTTGTGATTCTATTTAAGAAGGAATGAGAGCCGTTGTCGTGATTAACTTTACCGTTCTGTTACCTTTATTATCAGCTTTTAAAAAAATACCACCGAAAAATAATCCAAAAAAATGAAAGGATGTGCTTTTGGCTCTCACAAGTACCAGAGGCTCAGTTCATAGTCATCTGACCCCGTGAATATGGATGGGCACAATATCATAGCAGAGATGGGATTATCGGGTGGAGAGAAGCTGTTTACTTTATGTAGTATGGAAGCAGAAAGAAGAAATATAAGAAGGCATCAGGATATGCCTCCAACCAGGACCTATTCCCTTCAAGAAAGCTCCACCTATTATAAAATCTTTACAGTCTATATCATAATATGAGTCCATCAACGAGTTCATTTCTTGCATCAGAGCCCTTAAGAGCTAATCTTTTCTAGGAACAAAATTGGAGATCAGAATCTCGGAAATGTATACGTATATGTCTTAACTATAAGTCCGAGATAGGAACTTTATAATAAAGAGAAGATGAGAGTGCAGAAAATTAAGTACAAGTGCAGGGAGGGACCAAGGTCTGCTCCTAGTCATCTCCCGGAAAACATTGGGAGCTGTTAGCCACTACCAAACTCTGTAACCTAGGACCTGCAGAACGTTAGGCCTGTCTCACAGTGTTATTTCCATCTTCTGGTGGAATTTCATTGGAGAAAGACTGTTCAACAGGGCAAACCGTCTTTTCTGCAAGGGTTTCAGTGACGCATGAAAGCCCCTGTGAATGACTGGAGAATGAAGGCAAGGGCCCTTGGACATCTGGGCCTCTGTGTTTACAGAATATGCCAGCAATTACTGTATGTGCTCTGCACAGTGGTTATAACAAAATGGTTTCTCCACCTTTAACCTCACGGCATTCTTCAAGACGAAGACCAAGAGTCAGAACAATCAAATGCTCATCTTCTGCTGAAGTCAGGATCAGCTCAGATTCCTATAGCTCAGATTCTGTGGCTTGATCAACCTTCTAGACTTGTATTCTCTGAAGATGAGCTGCTCATCTGAAGCTTCTTACAACCCTCGTGGAGGCCATTTTTTCCTTGGTCCTCCCCACTACTGTAAACAACCTGCCCAGACCCAGTTTGGTCAGGTTCCAAGACAGCAGGAAATTTACTCTGGCAGGAGCCTGTTGGGGCAGCCAAGACACAGGAAGAGGCTAGAGTGGGGTAGACCAGTGAGGAAGGAAACTACCACAGCCATGCAAGCGACTTTTATAGCACATTTAATCGAACGAAGCATGACCACGTTCGTTCAAAGCGTACTGTGGACGCTCTGCGAAGAACCTGGGGGTTATATTTGCATCATAGTGGCATCCCCTCTGGCTCTTCAAGTATAAAAGGCAAAGCACTGAAAAACCTTATGTAAATAATTCATTTGGCCTCGTTCTAATGAGTAAGCACAGCCACCAGCTTTGCAACACCTACTCTGATCTACAGCCGATATTATCCTAAGGTTAAACTCTGAGAGACAGGAGATGGGAAAGACCGGTTCTCAACATGGAGTTTTATCTTAAGGTATGTCGGTAAATATTTAACACATCTGTTTTATCTACTCCAACTCTTGCTTATAAGAACCAGCTGAGCATAAGAAAACAAGTGTGAATAGCCAGAGAATCCATTAGAATCTACTATTGGGCTGTTTCCATTGGTCATTGATTGAAATGGGCAAGACTAAAGAGTGAAGGTAAGGAATGAATGAGCTGTACTTCTGTATTTTCTCTAGTAAACAGCTGGATTCATTTAATTTTTTTCCCTTGGTAAAATGCTAAGGTTTAAGAAGAAATGCATATAAGAGTTAGTTAGGTATCTATAGCTTTTATGTGCACAGATTTTTGGCTACAAGTTTGAAGTGAGACTTTCAGGAAAGAGAACTATGAGATGTTACTAGCTATCTGGTAGCTTTCTACGTTTTGTTAAGGAGGGACTAGGAACGTAATCTTGCTTAGGCAGACTGATGCGATCAAACTTATGCAGATATAAATATTTAAACATTTATCATAGGAAATATTAGTGTGGGTTAAAGAGAAACCTAGGTACCTCCAGTTTCAGGCACATCCATATGTATAACACAAGTTCAGTATCATCATGTGCTAGCTCATTGCCAACGGACCAAAGGTGAACAAGGAATATTTATTAGGGATTTAAATGTGGATCAGTATCTTGCAAGCATAAGGAACAGCATTCAAATAAGCAGTACATGTAAGTGCCATGCCTCCCAAGATACACTTGTAAGCCTATATAAACAAAACAAAACAAAACAACCCTAAAATACACCTATAAACAAGAAGCTGAAATAGAGGACTCCCCAGAGCAAGCTATCCAGAGAGAGGAACAGAATCAGTGGGACATTGCCTCGGGGGATCTAGTGTGTAAAGCAATCAAGGAAAACACTATTGTCAGCCTCAAAACTCCCCAGGCACATAAACATACATGTATCCACACACATGCAAATACACATACACATCTGTACTCACCACCTATACACAGACACCAAAAAGAAGAATGGGTTGTGATATCAACACCTGCTATCATTAATTACTACCACCTCAAGAACAGCAGAAGGTTTGGAAATGCTTCCCCATCTCCTGGGCCATCATGGTGGCATTTAAGGAAGGCCCAGGTTTCTAACAATCCCTGTTGGTGTTTCTAGCTACCTTTATTGTTTTTTATTTATTTTTAAATTTTTAATATTATATTGTGTTTACACAGTTTCTTCCTTTCCCTTTTCCCTTCTCTACTCTCCTATATATTACTCCTTGCTCTCTTTCAAATTTAGACTTTCTTCATTAATTTGTGTTACATACACACACACACACACACACACACACACTATATATATATATATATATATATATATATATATATATATATACACATATACAAATATATCCATAAATATAACCTACACACACACACTCACACACACACATACACACATATACTATATAT